>NC_092153.1:35681607-35990357 GCF_045791955.1 Oncorhynchus clarkii lewisi
GCCTGAATTTAAAATGAATTAAATATATGTTTTCTGTCACTGGACTACACACAATACCCCATAATTTCAAAGTGGAATTATGTTTTTAGAAATAACAAAAAAATGTAAAAGCTGAAATGTCCTGAGTCAATAAGTATTCACACCATTTGTTATGGCAAGCCTAAATAAGTTCAGGAGTAAACATTTGCTTAATTAGACACATATATTATTTTTTTCATGACTACATCAGCTCTGTAACCCACACATACAAATGATCTGTAAGGTCCCTCACTCGAGCTTTGAATTTCCAACACAGATTCAACCACAAAGACATGGGACGTTTTCCAATGCCTTGCAAAGAATGGCACCTATTGGTAGATGGGTAAAAAAACAAAACAGACATTGAATATCCCTTTGAGCATGGTGAAGTTCTTAGTTACACTTTGGATAGTGAATCAATACACCCAGTCACTACAAAGATACAGGCGTCCTTCCTAACTCAGTTGCCGGAGAGGAAGGAATCCGCTCAGGGATTTCAACATGAGGCCAATGGTGACTTTAAAACAGTTACAGAGTTCAATGGCTGTGATAGGAGAAAACTGAGGATGGATCAACAACATTGTAGTTGCTGCACAATACTAAACTAATTGACGGAGTGAAAAGCAGGAAACCTGTATAGAATAAAACATAATCCAAAACATGCATCCTGTTTGCAATAAGGCACTAAAGTCATTCTGCAAAAAATGTGGCAAAGCAATTCACTTTTTGGCTTGAATACCAAGTGTTATGTTTGGGGCAAATCCAATACAACACTGAGTACAACTCTCAGTAAAAGTAATCACTGCCAAAGGTGCTTCTACAAACTATTGACTCAGGGGTGTGAATACTTATGTAAATTAGATATTTCTGTATTTCATTTAAGACATTAGCATAAATTACTAAAACCATGTTTTCACTTTGTCATTATGGGGTATTGTGTGTAGATGGGTGAGAAAACACAATATTTAATCCATTTGGAATTCAGGCTGAAATGCAACAAAATGTGGAATAAGTCAATGGGTATGAATCTTTTCTGTTGGCACTGTACATAACATAATGTAGGAGGGGCATTAATGATATGATACAGTGCCTTGCGAAAGTATTCGGCCCCCTTGAACTTTGCGACCTTTTGCCACATTTCAGGCTTCAAACATAAAGATATAAAACTGTATTTTTTTGTGAAGAATCAACAACAAGTGGGACACAATCATAAAGTGGAACGACATTTATTGGATATTTCAAACTTTTTTAACAAATCAAAAACTGAAAAATTAGGCGTGCAAAATTATTCAGCCCCCTTAAGTTAAAACTTTGTAGCGCCACCTTTTGCTGCGATTACAGCTGTAAGTCGCTTGGGGTATGTCTCTATCAGTTTTGCACATCGAGAGACTGACATTTTTTCCCATTCCTCCTTGCAAAACAGCTTGAGCTCAGTGAGGATGGATGGAGAGCATTTGTGAACAGCAGTTTTCAGTTCTTTCCACAGATTCTCGATTGGATTCAGGTCTGGACTTTGACTTGGCCATTCTAACACCTGGATATGTTTATTTTTGAACCATTCCATTGTAGATTTTGCTTTATGTTTTGGATCATTGTCTTGTTGGAAGACAAATCTCCGTCCCAGTCTCAGGTCTTTTGCAGACTCCATCAGGTTTTCTTCCAGAATGGTCCTGTATTTGGCTCCATCCATCTTCCCATCAATTTTAACCATCTTCCCTGTCCCTGCTGAAGAAAAGCAGGCCCAAACCATGATGCTGCCACCACCATGTTTGACAGTGGGGATGGTGTGTTCAGGGTGATGAGCTGTGTTGCTTTTACGCCAAACATAACGTCTTGCATTGTTGCCAAAAATTTCAATTTTGGTTTCATCTGACCAGAGCACCTTCTTCCACATGTTTGGTGTGTCTCCCAGGTGGCTTGTGGCAAACTTTAAACAACACTTTTTATGGATATCTTTAAGAAATGGCTTTCTTCTTGCCACTCTTCCATAAAGGCCAGATTTGTGCAATATACGACTGATTGTTGTCCTATGGACAGTGTCTCCCACCTCAGCTGTAGATCTCTGCAGTTCATCCAGAGTGATCATGGGCCTCTTGGCTGCATCTCTGATCAGTCTTCTCCTTGTATGAGCTGAAAGTTTAGAGGGACGGCCAGGTCTTGGTAGATTTGCAAGGGTCTGATACTCCTTCCATTTCAATATTATCGCTTGCACAGTGCTCCTTGGGATGTTTAAAGCTTGGGAAATCTTTTTGTATCCAAATCCGGCTTTAAACTTCTTCACAACAGTATCTCGGACCTGCCTGGTGTGTTCCTTGTTCTTCATGATGCTCTCTGCGCTTTTAACGGACCTCTGAGACTATCACAGTGCAGGTGCATTTATACGGAGTCTTGATTACACACAGGTGGATTGTATTTATCATCATTAGTCATTTAGGTCAACATTGGATCATTCAGAGATCCTCACTGAACTTCTGGAGAGAGTTTGCTGCACTGAAAGTAAAGGGGCTGAATAATTTTGCACGGCCATTTTTTCAGTTTTTGATTTGTTAAAAAAGTTTGAAATATCCAATAAATGTCGTTCCACTTCATGATTGTGTCCCACTTGTTGTTGATTCTTCACAAAAAATAAAGTTTTATATCTTTATGTTTGAAGCCTGAAATGTGGTAAAAGGTCGCAAAGTTCAAGGGGGCCGAATACTTTCGCAAGGCACTGTATGTCTCGCTGACATAATATATTCTGTAAGTGTGCGTTAACTCCTCCATGTATGGCATGAGAGGGCACTCTGTTTCTAGCTTATATATATATATATATACCTTTACATAACTAGGCCACTTTTATCTAACAGTTTTTAATGGATGACTCAAAGTATCTGATCCAATTTAAAGTATAAACGTCTGTTATGCTCCTGCCTTGATGTTTTAAAAAATGTGTGAACATTGTTTTTTAATTATAATTATATTTCTCCCCAGAAGGGAAAATCGACAGTGTATATCAGACAAAACAACATCTCCCTATGGTTATCACCATTCAAATCAACCATATCAATCTCAACAACAACAAAATGTCAACATTGACAGGCTCTGTTGGAGTTTCTGAGTAAGGTGGTGTCCAGAGAGAGGAGGAACCGTATGAACCTGTGGGCCGTGTCCACCATCATGGCCCCTAACCTGTTCCTCCACAAAGCCGTGCCCTCCCGCCTCACTGACGGGGGGCCAGGGGTGGAGAAGGGACAGGCCGAGAAGGCTGCTGACATCATGAGGCTCCTCATACGCTACCAGGACTTGCTCTGGACCGTAAGTTAAAGACCTCCAGGCTTTACCACCAACATCAAACAAAACACAAACACAACATTCAAGTATCTTTTTAATCTTCTTCCTCCTTAGCATCTAGGATGGGTGGTAGGTTCATGTTACGCAATTCACACTCACTGTAAACAAAATGCCGTCAAACAGCTGAACCGGGTGAATTCATGAAATTGCTTCTCCCTTATAGATCCCCAACTTCCTGATGAGCCAGGTGCGAAAACTGAATGAGAACCGTAACCGGAGGTACCAGTTCTACGACCGACGCATCAAGAACCTGCTGAGGAAAATACACCAAGACAGCAAGGACAAACCTGACAAGAACTCATCAGAGGTAGGCTCTCAAACTGGCCAGGATGTTTGTTGTGGAGTTGGGAGAAGAAGACCCTGGGCCATTGTCACTTGTAAATGAGATTTTTAATCTCAACGAAGGTCACCCATATAAAGGATGTGAATAAAATAAGCAGAAGACTGTATGTCGCTCTGGATGACTGCCAAATGATGCAAATGTAAAATGTCAGAAAGATTTCCGTCGTCACAAATGGATTATTATCCCCTCCCTCATCTCCCCCCACCAGCCGTGTCGTACAGTGAAGATCCAGGTGGGAGATCTGATGAGCAGCACCATGGAGGTGCAGGTTAACATCAGCTCTAGGGCTTCAGACCTGCTGGCTCAGTTCCACAGGCACCTCTGCAGCTCTGACAACACCAAGAGGTACAGTACACTACAATCAATCAATCAATCAAATGTATTTAGTATAAATCCCTATAGACCAACACACAATTTTAGAAAGCTAATGCTTCAGAAATACTGCATTGCCTACTCACTGGGTAGAAATGGAGAATGTGGAAGTTTTGAAGGTGTTTCATAAAATCAATTGCATCCGTTTGTTCTTTATCATAGGAACGGTTCGGTATCCCACCCAGACTGTGCCATCTATGAAGTGGGAGGAAATATCGGTAGGTACCACAACACAAACCTTTGCTCCGTAATAAGACTATTTACCAGACCCTGCTTCAAATACTATTTGGATTCTTTCAAATACTTTCAGTGTTTGCTTTCTTTCTATTGGTTCAATTTCAACAGGCGAGCTCAATCAAGCACAGCTAAATACACGATTTAATCTAGCATTGAATCCAGGTTTGCTATCTTCTCAGGCTGAGAGCCACATTAGAAAATTACATGAGTGACTCTGACATTTGCATGTCTTTCTGCTCATTGAACTGATTACACTGGCCAGGTCTTACGCAATGAACTGGATACAGGGAAGGGGCATAGAGAGGGAGAGAGGCCGAGAGAGGGGGAGCAGGTGGGGTGGAGCGAGCCATCTGTGTACATCTGCAGTTATCGGAGCAGACAAATTCTTACACATGTATCTACTGTATGATACTGTGCTCTCACAGACCCAACCACTCAAACACACTATTTCCTTTGTACTTGCATTCACGGAACTTAACCATTCCCATTCACATGATTGCGCCAGGGGCAAAGTTGGCGCCTGTTTGTCAGTAAAGCAGAAAACACTGTTTCAAACTGTTATCAACATCTTTCTCGCAGAAGACATTTTATCTCAATGACAGTAACCTGTATAAATCAAATTAAATTTGTATTTGTCACATGCGCCGAATACAACACGTGTAGTAGACCTTACAGTGAAATGCCTACTTACAAGCCCTTAACCAACAATGCTGTTTTAAGAAAAAACCTTTGAAAAGTAAGAGATAAGAATAACATATGATTAAAGAGCAGTGGTAAATAACAATATACAGGGGGTACCGGTACAGAGTCCATGTGGAGGCTATATACAGGGGGTACCGGTACAGAGTCAATGTGGAGGCTATATACAGGGGGTACCGGTACAGAGTCAATGTGGAGGCTATATACAGGGGGTACCGGTACAGAGTCAATGTGGAGGCTATATACAGGGGGTACCGGTACAGAGTCAATGTGGAGGCTATATACAGAGGGTACCGGTACAGAGTCAATGTGGAGGCTATATACAGGGGGTACCGGTACAGAGTCAATGTGGAGGCTATATACAGGGGGTACCGGTACAGAGTCAATGTGGAGGCTATATACAGAGGGTACCGGTACAGAGTCAATGTGGAGGCTATATACAGGGGGTACCGGTACAGAGTCAATGTGGAGACTATATACAGGGGGTACCAGTACAGAGTCAATGTGGAGGCTATATACAGGGGGTACCGATACAGAGTCAATGTGGAGGCTATATACAGGGGGTACCGGTACAGAGTCAATGTGGAGGCTATATACAGAGGGTACCGGTACAGAGTCAATGTGGAGGCTATATACAGGGGGTACTGGTACAGATTCAATGTGTGGAGGCTATATACAGGGAGTACCGGTACAGATTCAATGTGGAGGCTATGTACCGGTACAGATTCAATGTGCGGAGGCTATATACAGGGGGTACCGGTACAGAGTCAATGTGGAGGCTATATACAGGGAGTACCGGTACAGATTCAATGTGGAGGCTATGTACTGGTACAGATTCAATGTGCGGAGGCTATTTACAGGGGGTACCGGTACAGATTCAATGTGCGGAGGCTATATACAGGGGGTACCGGTACAGAGTCAATGTGGAGGCTATAACAGGGAGTACCGGTACAAAGTCAATGTGGAGGCTATATACAGGGGGTACTGGTACTGATTCAATGTGGAGGCTATATACAGGGGGTACCGGTACAGATTCAATGTGCGGATGCACTAGTGTCGAGGTAATTGACGTAATATGTACATGTAGGTAGAGCTATTAAAGTGACTATGCATAGATTTTTTTTTTTTTTTTTTTTTTTTTTTTTTTTAACCTTTATTTAACCAGGCAAGTCAGTTAAGAACAAATTCTTATTTTCAATGACGGCCTGGGAACAGTGGATTAACTGCCTGTTCAGGGGCAGAACGACAGATTTGTACCTTGTCAGCTCGGGGGTTTGAACTCGCAACCTTCCGGTTACTAGTCCAACGCTCTAACCACTAGGCTACGCTGCCGCCCCTGATAATAACAGAGTAGCAGCAGCGGTATGCAAATTGGTGCGGTATGCAAATTGGAGTGGGTCTAGGGTTTCTGGGATAATGGTGTTGATGTGAGCCATGACCAGCCTTTCATGGCTACAGATGTGAGTGCTACGGGTCGGTAGTCATTTAGGCAGGTTACCTTAGTGTTCTTGGGCACAGGGACAATGGTGGTCTGCTTGAAACATGTTGGTATTACAGACTCAGACTGGGAGAGCTTGAAAATACCAGTGAAGACACTTACCAGTTGGTCAGCGCATGCTCGGACTAAACGTCCTGGTAATACGTCTGGCCCTGCGGCCTTGTGAATGTTGACCTGTTTAAAGGTCTTACTCACATCGGCTGCGGAGGGCGTGATCACACAGTTGTCCGGAACAGCTGATGCTCTCATGCTTGTTTCAGTGTTACTTGCCTCGAAGCGATCATAGACGTTATTTAGCTCGTCTGGTAGGCTCGTGTTACTGGGCAGCTCTCGGCTATTCATCCCTTTGTAGTCTGTAATAGTTTGCAAGCCCTGCCACATCCGACGAGCGTCGGAGCCAATGTAGTACGATTCGATCTTAGTCCTGTATTGATGCTTTGCCTGTCCTTCAGTATTGAATCAACCTTGTGTTGTTCTGTTCTGTCCCATAGGTGAACACTGCCTAGACCCAGAGACCCATCTCCTGGACCTGTACAACACCAACCCCAGTGGGGAATGGGTCATCAAACTGAAACCACTGGTCACCACCAGGGGGCCGCACCAATAAGAGACAGCCGCAGGCAAAGGGAGAGACCAGTAGGGATCTTCAAGAGCCAGCCAGAGGAGGAGAGAGACCAGGAGGAGGAAGTTGCTGCTGCTGTTAAAAAACAAACCACCTCAAGATTGAGCCCCCTCATTGAGCCCTCTCATTGAGCCCTCTCTCCCCTTTTCCTCTGCTCAATGCAGGGGAGACCAGACTAGGAGGTGCAAAGCAGAGAGACAGAGAGGGGGAGCTACTGCTCAAAAACACTTCACCTCCACACCTTCAGATGGAAGAGAGGCTGAGGCTGCTTCTTAGCTTGGCAGCTCTCAGCCAATCACCTCCCAGCATCCGCAGGAACCCAGATGGGGATCTGATGCACCGCTGCTTACAACAGCAGCCACAGAGTCTCTCTCACTCCATCTCTCTCACTCTCTCTTTCTTTTTGCTAGCTCTCCATTCCTTCTTCTCAGACATTTGATCACAAAAGGAATGGGAGTGGAACATGTACAGTATATCTGTTTTCCTTTTTTGTCTCTTTCACAGGGGGACAGTCAGAGACTCTAATGAGCTGATAGCCCCATGTCCTGTCCCTTCTGTATGACTTTGGCTCTGTTCTTTCTGGGGCCTTTGGGCCCTGTCCCTGTAGACTCTCAATAAGAGCCCTAATCAGAGCAGAGGACAGAGATCCTTCTTCTCTTTAAGGGGTCAAAGGTCAGCCTTTAAGACATTACTACTGGACCTCTAAAGGGAACCGTTGTTTAATAACAGAGAGTGAAGCTGGACTTCGTTTCTGTTTTCTCATTTTTGTTTTTGATGAATGAAGGATTTTAAGTATTGAATCTGGCGATGGATTGATTGACTATTTATAATTGATTGGATGTGTCTATCTGTATGTACGTGTATGTAGTCATGAATGTTGTCCTTTGAAATGAATAGGTATGTTTGTTGCTGAAATAGTTAGTAACATAAGTCATGTGAGCTCATCCAGTCTTTTTGGGGGCTTTTTACAGTGTTATTGCTCTTATACAGTACCTTGGTTGATGAGTTGTATTTTGATGCACTTCTGCATCCCTCTTTTTCTATTTCTATTACCCATTTGTAATCCGTTCCTCTAAAATACATGTCATACAGTTCCAGTCAAAGGTTTGGACACGCCTACTCAAGTGTTAAACAAATCAAAATATATTTTATATTTGAGATTCTTCAGAATCTTTAGGTTTCCAGGTGAAGCTGGTTGAGAGAATGCCAAAAGTGTGCAAAGCTGTCATCAAGGCAAAGGGTAGCTACTACTGAAGAATCTCAAACATTAAATATATTTGTATTTGTTTAATACTTTTTCTGGTTACCACATGATTCCATATGTGTTATTTCATAGTTCTGATGTCTTCGCTATTATTCTACAATGTAGAAAATAGTAAAAAATAAAGAATAACCCTTGAATGAGTAGGTGTCCAAACTTTCGACTGGTACTGTATATGAAATCTATTAATAGTGTTTACACGTTTTTGATGATGCTCAGATGTTAGAGACAGTATGCAACACCATCATTGGAGGCTGTTGTGGGAAGGACGACTCATACTATTAGCAGGAATGGAGCTAATGCAATGCTATCACACAAATGGAACCCATGTGTTTGATGTATTTGATACCATTCCATTTATTCCTATCCAGCCATTACCACAAGCCTGTCCTAAGGTGCCACCAACCTCCTGTGACCACCATGTACATTATTTTCCACAACATGACAACCTACCATGAATTTACAGTGGGGTCTGAAATGACTGACACCCTTGATAAAGATGAGCATAAATGACTGTATAAAATAAATCATTAAAATACTGAGCTATATTGTATACTAAAAAAAATAGGAAATTATATTATTTTATTCGAATTGAATTGTTCAGAGAACAAGATTTTGTGTAACAAATAATATTATAACCATTTATTTGTGGATTTTGATGTGTTCTTGAGGTTATTCTCTTGCTGAACGATCCACTTCCTGCCAAGTTTCAGCCTCCTAGCAGAGGCAACCAAGTTTGGGCTAAAATGTCCTGGTATTGGGTAAAGTCCATGATTACGTTGACCTTAACAAGGGCCTCCGGACCAGTGGAAGCAAATAACCCCATAACATCAAAGATCCACCACCATATTTTACAGTAGGTACAGTGCCTTCGGAAAGTATTCAACTCCCTTGACTGTTTCCACATTTTGTTGAGTTACAAAGTGGAATTAAAATGTATTTCATTGAATTTTTTAAATAATCTACACAAAATACTCTGTCATGTCAAAGTGGAAGAAAAATTCTAACATTATTTTTTAAATATATGAAAAATAAAACTAATATGTCTTTATTAGATAATTATTCAACCCCCTGAGTTAGAAACACCTTTAGCAGCAATTACAGATGTGAGTATTTCTGGGTAATTACACATGTGTAAGAGCTTTGCACACCTGGATTGTACAACATTTGCCCATCATTCTTTAAAAAAATATTCAACCTCTGTCAAGTTGGTTGTTGATCATTGCCAGATAACCATTTTCATGTCTAGCCATAGATTTTCAAATAAATATAAATCGAAACTGAAGCATGGCCACTCAGGAACATTCAATGTCATCTTAGTAAGCAACCAAACTGTAGATTTGGCCTTGTCATTTGTCTCCCAGTGTCTATTGGAAAGCAGACTGAACCAAGTTTTCCTTTAGGATTTGACCTTTACCTATTCCATTTATTTTTATCCCAAAAATAATGATCTTGTCCATGCCGATGACAAGCATACCCATAACATGATGCAGCCACCACTAATGCTTGAAAATATGAGTGGTACTCAGTGATGTGTTGTCTTGGATTTGGCCCAAACATAATGCTCAGTATTCAGGACAAAATGTTAATTTCTTTACCACATTTTGTGCAGTATGACTTTAGTGCCTTTTTGCAAGCAGATGCATGTTTTGGAATATTTTCATTCGGTACAGGCTTCCTTCTTTTCACTTTGTAATTTAGGTTAGTATTGTGGAGTAACTACAAAGTTGTCAATCCATCCAAATTTTCAAATTACTATTGGCCTCATTATGAAAGCAGTTTACTTCCTCTCTGGCAACTGAGTTATGAAGGACGCCTGTATCTTTGTAGTGAATGGGTGTATTGATATATCATCCAAAGCCTAACTAATAACACCATACTCAAAGGAATATTCAGTGTTTTTTTAAATATTTTTTTTATACCCATTTATCAATCGGTGCCCTTCTTTGTGAGGCATTGGACAACCTCCCAGGTATTTTGGTCGGCCCCAAGCAAAATTTTTACCAATCAAAAAATTGTTAGCTGACATTGCTAATTAATCAATTGTCAGTGACTGATAAAACAAGAAAAAACTGCTGATGCACAACCAAATTTCGAAATTACACCTTGTGCATTCTACTATTCTAACTCTCAACAGTAAGTTTAGACCCCGACTGAGTTCCTAAAATATATTTATTATTTTTTGGTTGAGGCCCCCTCAGCGGTCGGGGCCCTAAGCGACCGTTTATGTCGCATATGCCTGGAGCCGGCCCTGCTCCCTGGTCTTTCTGGGGAGATTCTCTACTCACTGAGGGACCTTACAGATATTTGTATGTGTGGGGTACAGAGATGAGGTAGTCATTCATAAATCATGCACACAGATTGGAGTCCATGCAACTTATGTGATTTCTTTTTAAAAGCAAGTTTGTCCTCCTGAACTTATTTAGGCTCGCCATAACAAAGGGGTTGACTACTTACTGACTCAAGACATTTCAACTTTTAATTTTTCTATTAATTTGTGAAGATGATATTCTTAAAACCCAATTCCACTGACATTATAGGTTACTGTGTGTTGAGTGACAAATTGTGAATCTCAATTGAATCCAATTTTAAGTTCAGGCTGTGACACAATAAAATGGTGAAAAAGTCGAGGGGGCTGAGTACTTTCTGAAGACACTGTATGGGATGATGTTCTGTTTATGTATTCTCATTGGAACGCCAAACTCACCGCTGGCGTGCGCGGCCAAAGAGCTTCATTTTCATGTCATCCAACAAATGTAAACGTCTGGAGTTCTCTAAGCGGCATTCGCACTTGGATTGTAACCGGTGCTTTGGTCAGATGACATGAAAATAAGAGCTCTTTTTTGGCCACGCACGCAAGTGGTGGGTTTGGCGTCGAAATGAGAATGCGTGAGCAGAAAATAATTTGGGCGGAAGTGGATCTTCCAGGAGGACAATAACATTTACACATCAACAACCACAAAGAAACGGTTAATTTGCCACAACAGCAACATTTTGCAATGGCCGTCTCAGTCTCCACACTTGAAACCCTTTGAAAACCGGTGGTTTGAATTGAAGAGGGCTGTCCATAAGTGCAGATGAAGGATATAAAGGATCTGGAAAGATTCTGTATGGAGGAATGGTCTAAGATCCCTCCCAATGTGTTCTCCAATCTCACAAAACATTTTAGAAAAAGGCTCAGAGCCGTTATCCTCTCAAGATGAGGTATTGAAAGGTATTGAAAACATGGGTGGCAATCATTTTCACCCTTACCTTTTTCTCTGAGCAATTGTATTAGTATAAAATAATATAATTTCCCTTTTTCTTTTGCATACAAAATAGCTCAGTATTTGAATTATTCATTTTTACTCATCTTTATCAATGGTGTTAATAATTTCGGACCCCACTGTGTATGCTACTCTTCGCAGACATTATGCACCGCTACACACAGTTTAAAATGTTTACACATGCTCAAACACACACACGCTCAAACAAACTGTATAGATCTCATCTCAGTCACAGAAAGTCCTGGTTCTATACAGAGCCAGAGCCACAGAGGAGCCACTACTTCTGTTTGATAAAGAGAATGCTAGTGTGTGTGTGTGTTTTGAGCTTCATTACACAAGCCCAACTGGGCTGTGGCTGAGTCCGTGGCACAGTTCATTGCCCCAGTACAAAGCACTGATGGAACACACACACAAAGCAAAGCACTGATGGAGCAGACCTTCTGCTGACATTAATCAGTGGAACTAGGTCACCTTTAAAGCTCTGTTATTCTCAGGGGAACTAGTGACACCCTAGATACAGCCCAGCCCAGGCCAGAACACGTGTGGATGTAATGTGTGGGTACATACTGTACACGCTTGCATACTCCATGCACACACACACAAGCACACACACACACACAAACACAAAATCAACTGAACAATCAACTGGGTCACATGTACTGTATGTGGAGTACTGATGCATGTTCTCCCTATATTGTACTGTTCAATGGCCAATTCTGTGTCCTTTCGTTAGGGCGTAATGTAATTCAAGCCCTTAAAACAGTGTAATGCAAATGATATGAGGAACACTTGTGTGACAAGCACCTAAGAGATCGACATGAGAGGTAGCACAAGAAAAGAACAAACACAGAAACTGTTATTTTACGGTAAAAACCTGAGTCGATGTGTCTTGAGAATATCTTCAATGAATGGACATTGCTTTGTAATAATCTACATACTATCAAATGCTCCCGCAATGCTCTCAGTTGTACAGCTGACAAAATAATTTAACCTACTGTAGGTTACAGTGGTAGTTGTGTACAGTGGGCTCCGAAAGTATTGACACTCTTGGTAGAAATGACTGTTTAAAATAAATAATTCAAATACTGAACTATATTGTATCATTTTATACTAATACAATTTCTCAGAGAAAGAGGTTTTGTCTAACAAGTTATCTTTTTTTTCTTAAAAAGGTAAGGGTGAAAATGATTGACACCCCTGTTTTTAATACCTTTGAATACCTCATCTTGAGAGGATAACGGCACTGAGCCTTTTTCTAAAATGTTTTATGAGTTGGAGAACACATTGGGAGGGATCTTAGACCATTCCTCCATACAGAATATTTCCAGATCCTTCAAATCCTTCATCTGCGCTTATGGACAGCCCTCTTCCATTCAAACCACAGGTTTATAAAAGGTTTCAAGTGCGGAGTCTGAGATGGCCATTGCAAAATGTTGATTGTTGTGGCCAATTAACCATTTCTTTGTGGATTTTGATGTGTGCTTGGGGTTATAGTCTTTGACACTCCAGGTTTTTGGGCTAAAATGTCCACCACCATATTATATTTTACGGTACTGTAGGTAAGGGGTTGTTTTCTGCTCATGCATTCTAATTTCGTCGCCAAACCCACCACTGGTTTGCGTGGCCCAGGAGCTCTATTTTCATGTAATCTGACCAAAGCACTGGTTCCAGTCCAAGTGTCAATGCTGTTAGTAGGATTAAACCCTTTTTCCCCCATTTTTCACCTAAAATGACATACCCAAATCTAACTGCCTGTTAGGCCCTGAAGCAAGGATATGCATATTCTTGGTACCATTTGAAAGGAAACACTTTGAAATTTATGGAAATGTGAAAGTAATGTAGTAGAATATAACACAATATATCTGGTAAAAGATAATACAAAGGATTTATTTTTTAACAACCATGCAAGAGGAAGACCATAATGCATTATTCCAGCCCATGTGCAATTTAGATTTTGGCCACTAGATGCGCAAAGTTTTAGACTGATCCAATGAACTATTGCATTTCTGTTAAACATTTTGTATCAAGACTGCCCAAATGTGCCTAATTTCTTTATTAATAACTTTTCATGTTAAAAATTGTGCACTCTCAAACAATAACATGGTATTATTTCACTGTAATAGCTAATGTAAATTGGACAGTGCAGTTAGATTTTCAAGGATTTAAGCTTTCTGCCAATATCTGATATGTCTATGTCCTGGGAAATGTTCTTGTTACTTACAACCTCATGCTAATCGCATTAGCCTACATTAGCTCAACCATCCCGTGGAAGGGACGCCATTCCTGAATAAGCAAACTCTAGGCGTTTACATTTGTTGAATGACATGAAAATATAGCTGTTTGGCCGCTCACATCAGTGGTGGGTTTGGCACCGAAATTAGTATGCATGAGCAGAAAATAACCCCATACCTACTGTAAAATATGGTGGTGGATCTTTGATGTTATGGGGCTATTTTGCTTACACTGGTCCAGGGGCCTTTGTTAAGGTCAACGTCATCATGAACTTTACCTAGTACCAGGATAATTTAGCACATTGAGAGGTTGATTAAAAGCCATTAACTTAATGGACAAGATTAATATGAGATGAAAGGCTATGAGTTCCTAGCAAGTTCAGGAAGTCAAGCTAAAGCTCTATGTGACGTTCACACCGGTGGGTAGATGTTTTGATCAAGAGAGACCTTCAGGAAATATGGCCAAAAAATTCTAACACTAAACAGGCAAAGATATATTTTACAGTTATAAGGAAGGTGCAATATTATAGTTTTTGGTTTTATAATTTAGAAACGAATATAAGCCATTTCAAGCCTTAATCATACAGTTTTGTATGATAGGAAATATTTCAATCATATTTGTACTGTGTACTTGAGCTTGTGTACTCAAAAGTGACTATACCTCAGCAATTTTTTTTATTTTTAAATCTGAGAAAAGTGAGATTTGAACCTTTCTTGGAGTATGCAGCATTGCTAGTTATTATTTATGGTCCTCTCGTGATAAATAATACCTGGGGGGGAATACTTAGATTACATTTTATATTACATGTAGTTAGTTATATTTAAGAGGTTTTAAATATCTGCTACGAAATTAAGATTCAAAGACATCTGCAAAAATAACGGGGTTTCAGCTATGACATTTTTTTAAATTTTGGTTATTGAACTACAGTTGGTGAAGTGGATTTACACCCGGTAACGGCATTACAGTAACGGAATTACATCATGGGTCCCTGATCTGTACTATACAGAAATGTCAAATTATGTATCCTGAATAGGTACACAAAGGTAGAAATATGCAATATTTTTTTTTTACCATATTTGGGTACTATTCTACACACTGGCTATCATTGAAATGATCTCCTCCCCCAAACAAGACCACATATGGTTGGTCCAGACCAGACCAAATCTGAAACAATCATAGACATCTATGTTCCACAAGTTTGGACAACACAGTCGAGCACAGTAGAGTACAGCACAGCACAGTAGAGTAGAGTTTAGAACAGTAAAGTAAATATGTTCAGTACAGTAGAGTACAGTATAATACAGTACATTATACTGTACTCTACTCTCGTGTACAGTTTTGTCCTGTACAGTACTGTACTTAACTTTTCTTTGCTGTACTCTTATGTACTGTACTCTACTGTGCTCTACTGTACTGTACTACGCTGTCCAATCTTGTGAAACATAGACGTCTATGATTGGTTCAGATTCGGTCTGGCCAGGGCAGACGGATCAAATTTCATCTACTTCCCAGCGTCCATGAATGTCCGGTTTCGGTCGGTGCTCAGTGGGTGTGGATGCTTGTTACAGTAAATGGAAAGAGGATAGGTGTTAGGTGTCATTGTAGGTGTCAGTAAGAGCCGGGAGAGGTGATATTAACTGAAGAGAGAGAGAAGAGACAGAGAAGGAGAGCGAGACGTGAGAGGGAGAAGGAGAGGGAGAAGAGAGAGGGAGAAGGAGAGGGGGAAGAAGGAGAGTGAGAGGGAGTAGGAGAGGGAGAGGAACGGGCTGTCCAGACTGTTTTCACAATCTTGCTTTGACCACCAGACAACAGAAAGAGAAAAAAAACAGTTATATGCCAGTGGAAATGAGGACAGTAGCAGATGACCCAACTGTGGTTTGTGACTATGATTTCCCATTGTTGCCAATTCAATTGCAGTAATTTCATTACAGATTTTTCTGCAATTCTGTTACCAATTTGGTAATAGAATTATGAGTATTAATCATTTAATAATTCATAAACCATCTTGATATCAGTAAAAACACAAACTAGGTCTAACTTTACTTATTACTTCTGTGAATGTCATTATCCTCCCTTTGAAAATTTGAAATGAGGTATTTGGTAAATGGAATTACAAGGCACAAGTCTTAAACTTACAGCAGGCAAATCATTTCCCAACGCTAAAATCTAAGTGTTGATATTACTTGGCAGGGGTCTTTACTTCAACATTATTGTGTTTTGATGTATACCTTTAAAGACTCTCTGTTAGATGTTGTCTAAGACCCCTTTTCCATCTGTTTGGCTAGAAATTAAAGCCTTTGCTTATTCCTTATTAATAGAATGGAAAATAGGTTGAAAAATGTATATATGGCTTAATTTCTCAAAGTTAGAGACTCTTATAAACTTCACATGTTGGTGCTCATGGGTCCTTTTAGATGGAAATTACCTTTGTTTTTTTGTCAATAAAATGTATGTGATTATAAACTGTACTGTATTCATTCATTCAACACTGAATTTGCAGGTCCATCAGTTTCTACTAATACACACACACACACACACACACACACACACACCTATGTGTGATTGGACTGGCCTAATCAATTGATAGTTGGACCTTGTAATGGTGGAGGGAACAGGGAAGGGAGAAGGCTGATCTGTGTGTTCTCCGATTAATCGCCGCATTAGCCCCTGGAAAACCCATTTCAACTAACAAGCTCATCAACTGGGATTATTCCAGTAAATGATTATACAGGATTACCTGTACAATAGCCTTCGAAGCCCTGGCTTCTCACGTACCATTGAAAATAGTAGAGTCAAGGAGATGCAACGACACTGTGTTAGGAAGGATCGCCACACGAGACTACCAGGAGAAAAAATATTTCTGACCTAACTGCAGTATACGGGGTAAAATTAAGTTACCATAGCATTACAATACAAAGCAGTGTCAAATTTGCATCAGAGACGGGCCTTTTCTTGGTACGAGATGATTTACTACCCATTTCAGCAAAGTCAAATGTCCTGTCTGGTATACCCAGGCAAATGCAGCCTGCCCCTACTACAATAGGCCGACTAAACCTCAGGCACAAAAACGATATTTCTAACCTCCTGCTGCTAGATCTAAATGACTGTAATCAGTGGGTGAATGGAAATCAGCTGCTTTGTTTAGAGAGGTGATGGAAGAAACCCCCCTAACTCTTATACCCCCTAGTCTCTTCCCTTCTACCATCTACTCAATACCCCCATCCTGCCCTCTCTCTCCACCAATCACAGTTCTGCATCTACCTCATTCAATCATGACATCTGCTTTGTCTATCTTTCTCTGTCTGTATTCCACCGGCAAACTGTACCACACTTCCTTTATAGCTTTATTAAGGACAACAACATTTGCTAACAATTTATAGATGTTATTCAACTACAAAATTCAAATGCAAAAATGACAGAATGAATTGTGGAGAAAATTCTCATCTTGGAAAATACATTTAACTCACAACGCTACATGGCAACTACACTGTGTTCCTCTTTTTCTGCAGTTTATATGTCTGGATTTCACTGTATCAGATATTCCTTAAGCTGAAAGGATAGACTGACATCAGGGCATCTCTAAAGAAAATGTGTCGAAAATAAATAAGATGTTGTCCAGATTTAAAGGATGAGAGAATGAAAGAATGCAGTGAGGTGGAAGACAGACAAAAGTGTGAGACAGAGAGAGGGCCGGGGAGAAATGAGAGGAGGGGTGAGTACTGTAGATCTGCCATGAATGAGAATGTCTCCCCCTCAGTCACATGGCCTCTCCCCCCTCCTTCTCCCCCTCTAGCTCCTGTCCCCCCTCTCCACCCTCTCTCTCTGTCTCCGAATCTCTGCTCCCAGCCCACTCTCCCCTCAAACCCTCCTTTCCCCCTCCCCCTCCTCCCACTTTCTCTCTGCTCCCGGCCAGGGGTGAGCATCCAGCCCTCGAGTCTCCTAGCAACATGGCATGGATCATTTAGCTGTCCATGCTCTATTTTCCCAAATCACCATGTAATGATGGTGTGTGTGTGTGTGTGTGTGTGTGTGTCTCAATAGTATCAATGGTATGTTTAACGAAAAAATGCAAGTACCCACGTACACACACACACACACACACACAAGGTTATTCAGTCAATATGTGTCACTCTCAGCTTCAGCAGGTGCATAAATCCTCTACAATCAATGGAGAACAGGCCAGGAGGACTAGGTCCTCTGTTCTCAAAGCCTTGTGCCTCAGAATCAATTAGCATTTAAATGAATGACGAGCGTAATGAACACACAGAATGCTATCTGCTGAGAGAGAGGCAGGCAGGCTGCTGCCAGCGCCATGGTTCCAAATCTGCATCAGGAAATACATTGATACAGTCAAAGGAACATCAAAGACATTCAAATATCCAGTTTTCCAGTTAAGAAAAAAGGAAATCGGTTTAATTAAAAATAGGTCTGAATAGACCTAGCTATGTCATGTCATTTCTGTATAAAAAGTCCCATCATTAAAGTGACTTATAATTAAAGATGAAATTATGAGATCACAAAACATCTGTTATTTTGAATAATATGCTTGAGAGGAAATATACTAAACAGAAAACCTAATCTTGTTCAAATGGCCAGAGTGATTTTATTAAAATAATTAACATACAATTTATATTCATATCTGAGTCATTCAAATCAGATGGACGGTGTCTGCTGGTAAACACAACTACGCACACACATTACTCAGTGGGGTTCTCTCCTGACAGAATGTGTCCGTGTATTTCTGTCAGGCTGCAGACAGCAGACACTCTGAGATGTTGGTGACACACCACACACACACACACACCTCTGGCTGTTCTTTCCAGCATGTCACATCACACCAACAGACACTCAGTCCCCTGGGGCAGCACGAATACTGAGACACTCACTCACACCAGGAGAGAGAGCGAGAGCGAGAGCGAGAGAGAGAACACAACTCCCTAAAGCAATGTAGTGGTCTTCATTACAAAACGGATGGAGGAAGAAGAAAGGAGGAGAGGAAAAAGTGCCTCCCTAATATTACTCACTACTTACAACTCCCCCCCTCCCTCCCCACCCCGAAAAGGATGGCGGGATAGATTCGGAGAAAGGGGAAGGGATGAGGAGACGGATGAGGAGAGGGGGGGGTGAGGAAGAAAGTGCTTCCCTACTTCCTGAACATGACTCGCGAATCCACCCACACCCTACCTGTCCCCCACAGCCGTGATCCACCCACACCATACCTGTCCCGCTGCATTCTACAAGGAGAAGGGAGGGACAATGAGTAGAAGGGAGGGATGACAAGAACAATGAGAGGAAAGGATGAAAGGAGGGATGACAGGGATGCTTTCATCCCTCCCTCCCTCCCTCTCCACACGTGATTCCCATCACCCATACTGACCGTCCCGCCACAGCCGTGATCCACCCACACAGCTCTCCCACCACCCACGTCCCAGATACGTCACTGCAGGTCAGGGCCACCATACAGTCACAATCACACGTAGACAGAGGGAACACCCAACCCAATATGCATCATTACTTTTTCTTAGGTTTTCCTTCTTTTTGGACACTCCCACCTCTTGGGAAAAGGAGGCTGAGTGTGCGGGGTCACATGGCTGAAAGATGTGAGTGGATGGGATTAAGGGGGAGGAGGGTGGGGGGAGAGAAAAAAAAGAGGGAAACAGGATGACAAAGGAATGCTGGGGGTCATCTTTACCTACAACACTGACAGGACCTCTCACTGAAGCATCATGGAGAATACCCCCTCACTATGATGTCATGATGTCAGAGAACACCCCGAGTGACTGACTCCCTCTATACAGCTTTTACTTGATCTGACAGCACTAATACAACCAGACAGTCAGAGAGTGAGACAGAGAGTGAGAAAGACAGAAAAAGAGGAGAGAGAGATAATGACACTGAAAATGTGCTCATCCAAAGAAAATGATGCAGTATTAGCTTATTGGCTTAATAGCAAGCTGTAATTTCAATTACAGTGATGTTTTACCAAATACTTTGTATTATAATTTGTTATCCTAAAATGTTGTAAATGTGAAATTGGCACAATAAAACTCTTGCCTCTCTGAGGATTAAATAAATACAAACCACACACCCGTCAATTTGAAGTGCTGACTCGAAACCTTGAAAATAGAAATGGAAGTCAGGACACACTTCTCTCTATTGCAGCGCAAGTGATTTATTCTCAGCAGTGTTTCTCAGCAGTAAGCAGCTATACTGGACAAAAATACAAATGCAACATGAAAAGTGTTGGTCCCATTCTTCAAGAACTGAAATCAAAGATCCCAGAAATGTTCCATATGCACAAAAAGCTTATTTCTCTCAAATTGTGTGCACACATTTGTTAACATCCCTGTTAGTGAGCATTTCTCCTTTACCAAGATAATCCATCCACCTGACTGACAGGTGTGGTACATCAAGAAACTGATTAAACAGCATGATCATTCCACAGATGCACATTGTGCTGGGACAATAAAAGGCCACTAAAATATGCAGTTTTGTCACACAAGTTTTGAGCGAGCATGAAATTGGCATGCTGACTGCAGAAAATGTCGAACAGAGCTGTTGCAGGAGAATTGAACATGAATTTCTCTACCATAAGCCGCTTCCAAAACCATTTTAGAGAGTTTGGAAGTACATCCAGCCGGCCTCAAATCCGCAGACCACGTGTAACCACGCCAGTCTAGGACCTCCACATCCAGCTTCTTCACCTGCGGGATCGTCTGAGGAGGAGGAGGCGGGGGTGCTCAGGAGTATTACTGGCTGTAATAAAGCACTTTTGTGAGGAAAAACCAATTCTGATTGGCTGGCCCTGGCTCCCCAGTGGGTGGACCTGGCTCCCTAGTGAGTGGGCCTATGCCCTCCCTGGCCCACCCATGGCTGTGCCCCTGCCCAGTAATGTGAAATCCATAGATTAGGGCCAAATTAATTTATTTCATTTGACTGATTTCCCCCTATGAACTGTAACTCAGGAAAAATCTTAGAAAATTCAAAAAAGGTGCATTACCACTCTCCACTGATAGACCGCACTGTTGCCTCAAACTGCTTGTAGGCTCCTGCTTCCTTCCAGACTCCTGCCAGTTCTCACACAGCCTCTCCTCCTATTTTCCACCCTAATTTATCTTCTATTTCTCCCGTTTCCTCTTCCCCCCTCCTCATACCCAAGCCCCACTCCATCCATGTCTGCCTCCAAATGAATATGACCGCAGCAACGATCTGGGAATATGGCCTGTAGACATATTTACTATTACTGTACCAGTTCCACTGGCTTAAATGTAGGTAAATAAAGCATAATGTTCATTCTAGACATTCAGCTTCAAGGTAAAAATTCAACATAAGCGGGCGGGTGGAGCAAGCAGAGCAAGGCGGGTGGAAAGGACAGGCAGGCAGAGCAGTGACTGTATGCTAGCAGGATAGTCTCCATATCTCTGATAATCTGCGTATCTTTCCAGCCTGATCTCATAGACTAGACTAGATTTAACATTGTCAACGTAAATCCATAGTAAACGTAAATCGGGAACACTGTAATTAGTTTGATATGTTACCTTAACCCTAACCCATAGCCTACATTAGCCACCTAGCTAGCATTAGTGTTAGCCACCTAGCTAACGTTTGTAATTTGTCCCGTATCATACGTTTTGCAAAGTCTAGTGTACGAATTGCAATACGTAACATATCACACAAAATGAATGATGGACATCCACAAATGAATACATACCATACAAAACGTAACATATTGTCACGTTCTGACCTTAGTTCCTTTGTTTCGTCTTTGTTTTAGTATGGTCAGGGCGTGAGTTGCGGTGGGCAGTCTATGTTTGTTTTTCTATGTTGTATTTTGCGTTTGGCCTGGTGTGGTTCTCAATCAGAGGCAGGTGTCGTTAGTTGTCTCTGATTGAGAATCATACTTAGGTAGCCTTTTCCCACCAGTGTTTGGTGGGTGATTGTTTTCTGTGTCTGTGTGTTCCACATGGAACTGTTTCGGTTTTCCTTTCTGTCTTTCAAATTTGTTCTTTTGTATTTTCGTGTTCAGTGATTTTGTTCATTAAAACATGACGAACACGTACCACGCTGCATATTGATCCGATCTCTCATACTCCTCGTCAGAGGAGGACGAATCCCGTTACACATATCATACTAATTGGAAGGTCCAGGATTTACATGTACTACTTTACGTCTTCCGCTGAGTCCATGTTGATCTTTCTGAGAAAGACAAAACTATATTGGAGGTGACTGAACATATAGTACAGTTCAAACTAAATACAAAAATACCAGAAATCTACAGTAACAAAAATAAGAAAAAATCCTTTATTTAAATAATCTTGAAAGAAAGGAACATTAATAGATTTTAACTATGTATCCTGTTCGCAATTATTTCTGCCTTTTGATGCTGATGTGCATAATGTTGATGTTTACTGTTCTCAGTCATTTTTAACTATTTTCAGACAGAATCCTATATTAATTCAGTATTTGTTCAGCCTGCCTGCCATTTACACAGAGAGCTCTCAGGACCAGTTGTCCATGATGCCATTAAGACCCAATATAAAGACTACAGGATAAGTAGGATTAACCATTGTGGGATTTGAGTAAATATAATGAACAATTTGGTAACATGAACATAGTTTGAATAATACTTTTGCTAGTATATAACCTAAGATGATTTACATGTGGACTAGAGAATTGACAATTTAGATTTTTGGAATCAAAATATCAATACCATTTCAATAGTGTTGCTTAACTTAAGACCAAGAGAAGGCTTAGTCTGGGTCTGGTTAATTGGTCTGCAAATCTTGTTTTACTAAGTGCATCTAGACCTGGATGATTCTAAGGAAGTCCAGAGAGGACGAATAAATAAATAAAAATAATATTTATTTTTTATGATCAAGACATGAAAGTTGTTTCGTCAAGATCACAAGATAATTTTCTGGTGCTCACAGTATAACAAACTTTTTTTTGACGAGATCATGAGATAAACTATCAATAGGAGTAGACATATTGATGATAGATTGACAGTATGGCTGTGGCAGCAGAGCCCAAAGTCATTTTATTAGGGAGGAACCCAGGCAGCAATTGCATTATATCTGTCAGTTATACAGTTGAAGTCGAAAGATTACATACACTTAGATTGGAGTCATTATAACAACTCCACAAACTTCAGGTTAAGAAACTATAGTTTTGACAAGTCTGTTACGACGTCTAATTTATGTATGACACAAGTCATTATTCCAACAATTGTTCACTGACAGATTATTTCACTTATAATTCACAGTATCACAATTCCAGTGGGTCAGAAGTTTACATACACTAAATTGACTGTGCCTTTAACAGCTTGGAAAATTCCAGAAAATGACGTCATGGCTTTAGAAGCTTCTGATAGGCTAATTTACATCATTTGAGTCAATTGGAGGTGTACCTGTGGTGGTATTTCAAGGCCTACCTTCAAACTCTCAAACACTGCTCAAAAACCGCCATAAAAAAAGCCAGACTACGGTTTGCAACTGTACATGGGGACAAAGATCATACTTTTTGGAGAAATGTCCTCTGGTCTCATGAAACAAAAATAGAACTGTTTGGCCATAATGTGAGCCCACTCCCTTGGCTGAGAAGCAACCCCACACATGAATGGTCTCAGGATGCTTTACTGTTGGCATGACACAGGACTGATGGTAGCGCTCACCTCGTCTTCTCCGGACAAGCTTTTTTCCGGATGCCCCAAACAATCGGAAAGGGGATTCATCAGAGAAAATTACTTTATCCCAGTCCTCAGCAGTCCAATCCCTGTACATTTTGCAGAATATCAGTCTGTGTCTGATGTTTTTCCTAGAGAGAAGTGGCTTCTTTGCTGCCCTTCTTGACACCAGGCCATTCTCAAAAGTCTTCGCCTCACTGTGCGTGCAGATGATGATCCGATAAATGGTTGATTTAGGTGCAATCTTACTGGCAGCAATATCCTTGCCTGTGAAGCCCTTTTTGTGCAAAGCAATGATGACGGAATGTGTTTCCTTGCAGGTAACCATGGTTGACAGAGGAAGAACAATGATTCCAAGCACCACCCTCCTTTTGAAGCTGCCAGTCTGTTATTCAAACTCAATCCGCATGACATAGTGATCTCCAGCCTTGTCCTCGTCAACACTCACACCTGTGTTAACGAGAGAATCACTGACATGTCAGCTGGTCTTTTTGTGGCAGGGCTGAAATGCAGTGGAATTTTTTGGGGGGGGGATTCAGTTCATTTGCATGGCAAAGAGGGACTTTGCAATGAATTTCAATTCATCTGATCACTCGTCATAACATTCTGGAGTATATGCAAATTGCCATCATACAAACTGAGGCAGCAGACTTGGTGAAAATGTATATTTGTGTCATTCTCTAAACTTTTGGCCAAGACTGTATTTGACTAAGGTGTATGTAAACTTCCGACTTCAAATGTAGATGGCTTCCAGTTCTGGCTCCAATAAATCCAATCATATTTTAGAAAGTATTCAAACACCTGGACTTATTCTACATTTTGTTGTGTACACAGCCTGAATTCAAAATGGGTGAAAAAAAAGAATCACTTATCGACACACAATATCCCATAATGACAAAGTGAAAACATGTTTTAGAAATGTTTGCAAATGTATTGAAAATTAAATACAGAATTATTTAATCAATGTAAGTATTCATGCCCCTGAGTCATTACTTTGTAGAAGCACCTTTGGAAGCGATTACAGCTGTGAGTCTTTCTAGACAAGTCTCTAAGAGCTTTCCACAGCTGGATTGTGCAACATTTGCCCATTATTCTTTTCAAAATTCTTCAAGCTCTGTCAAATTGGTTGTTGATCAGACAACTATTTTCAAGTCTTGCCATAGATTTTCCAGCAGATTTAAGTCAAAACTGTAACTTGGCAACATTCACTGTCGCAAGTGTAGAAATGGCCTTGTGTTTTAGGTTATTGTCCTGCTGAAAGGGGAATTCATCTCCCAGTTTCTGGTGGAAAGCAGACTGAACCAGGTTTTCCTCTAGGATTTTGCCTGTGCTTAGCTCCATTCAGTTTATTTTTTATCCTGAAAAACCCCTGAGTTCTTAATGATTACAAGCATACCCATAACATGATACAGCCACCATTATAGTTGAAAATTGTGTTGTGTTGTGTTGGATTTTCACAAAACATAACACTTTGTATTCAGGACAAAAGTTAATTGCTTTACCACATTTTTTGCAGTTTTACTTTAGTGCCTTGTTGCAAACAGGATGCATGTTTTGGAATATGTTTTATTGTATACAAGCTTCCTTCTTTTCAATCTGCAAATTAGGTTAGTATTGCAAAGTAACTACAATGTGGTTGATCCCTCCTCAGTTTTCTGCTATCAAGGCCATTACACCTGCCTTGTTGATAGTGTTGTTATTAAGAAGGCAGAGTAGCACTGTATCATGGACAGACTTCTCCCCATTTTAGCTACTGTTGTATCAATATGTTTTGACCATGACAGTTTACAATCCAGGGTTACTCCAAGCTGTTTAGTCTCCTAAACTTGCTCAAATTGTAAATGTTTTAAAATCACCACTGGCTTCATGGTGAAATCCCTGAGTGGTTTCCTTCCTTCCCATCTACCAATAGGTGCCCTTCTGTGCGAGGCATTGGAAACCCTCCCAGGCCTTTGTGGTTGAATCTGTGTTTGAAATTCACTGCTTGACTGAGGGACCTTACATATGATTGTATGTGTGGGTTACAGAGATGATGCAGTCATTCAAAAATCATGTTAAACACTATTATTGAGTCCATACAACTTATGTAACTTGTTAAGCACATTTTTCTCCTTATTTAGCGTTGCCATAACAAAGGGGTTGAATACTTATTGACTCAAGTCTTTTAATCTTTTAATATTTTATTAATTTGTCCCCAAAAACTTTGGACATAATTCCACGTTGACATTATGTGGTATTGTGTGCAGGCCAGTGACAAAATACATACATTTAATCAATTTTGAACTCTGTGAAGCATTTATTTGGGCTGCAATTTCTGAGACTGGTAACTGTAATGAACTTATCCTCTGCAGCAAGAGGTAACTCTGGGTCTTCCTTTCCTGTGGTGGTCCTCATGAGAGCCAGTTTCATCATAGCGCTTGATGGTTTTCGTGACTGCACTTGAATAAACATTTAAAGTTATTGAAATGTTCTGCATTGACTGACCTTCATGTCTTAAAGTAATGCTGTTCTTGCCATAATATGGACTTGGTCTTTTACCAAATAGGGCTATCTTCTGTATACCACCCTTACCTTGTCACAACACGATTGGCTCAAATGCATTAAGAAGGAAAGAAATTCCACAAATTAACTTTTAACAAGGCACACCTGCTAATTGAAATGCATTCCAGATGACTAACTCATGAAGCTGGTTGAGAGAATGCTAAGAGTGTGCAAAGCTGTCATCAAGGCAAAGGGTGGCTACTTTGAAGAATCTCAAATATAAAATATATTATGGTTACTGCATGATTTCATATGTGTTACTTCATAGTTTTGATGCCTTCACTATTATGTAGAAAATAAGAGTGTTACCAGTCTCAGAAATTGCAGCCCAATTACAATGTAGAAAATAGTACAAATAAAGAAAAACCCTTGAATAAGTAGGTGTCCAAGCTTGTAGCTTCATACCCAAGAACACTTGAGGCTGTAATCACTGCCAAAAGTGCTTCAACAAAGTTCTAAATAAAGGGTCTGAATGCTTATGTAAATGTGATAATTCCGTTTTTTAACTTTTAATAAATTTGCTAAAATTTCTACAAACCTGTTTTTGCTTTGTGATTATGGAGTATTGTGTGTAGATGTTTGAGGAAAATAAAACAATTTAATCCATTTTTGAATAAGGCTGTAACGTAACAAAATGTAGAAAAATGTAAAGGGGTCTGAGTACTTTCCCAATGCACTGTACAACAGATGTGCTCTACTCAAAGGTCTTGGGCCCTTTTCCCACTAAGAGATATGAAAGAGAGTCTGAGGAGCAAAGTGCCAAAAGAGTTTTCTACTTTTAAATTCAAATTACATCCTTGCCTTTCCTTGTGGCTGGCAACATTATTGATCCGCAGCTCAATTGACCAATAATATCACAGTAGCCACTAGCCAATAAGCCCAAACTACTCAACAATGACAGAAACTTTTCATCTAAACCATATTACACTCTTCAATAATGCAACAATTCACAAGCATGCGCAGACAATAAAGGATTTATTTTGTCATCTGTAGGCGACACTCATTACATTTTGGCTTGAAGAAAAAAAGCACAGAGTTGCTACCAGCATGTCTTCATCAAGTAATATTAGCCTATCAAAAATGAACGATTCTCACACTAAAAGAAAAGTACCTTAAAACATGACATTAAACCCGGCTTCATTTCTATCAGTATCATGCAAATGTGGCGAAAACAAATTGCGACTGAGAAGGTATAAGTGAATTCACTGGGACAAGCTGTTTTATATGTAGAAGCCTGAACCCGTCACCAAAAATATATATTTTTTAAAAAGGCCTCAGGAACTGTCAACTTACACAATTAGTCCATGCTTCAGTCCGACACGACGCAATCCTGCATACAAATCATCACGCAATGTTACAAATGAGAAAACATGTCTCATTTGCATGATCTACATTTGGCATGGGTTTGGTGGTGGGGATCGGCTTCCGTAGTTTTACCTGGCTAAGTGCAGCCGGCAACTACTGTGACAGTTTCAGAATGTAACAGGCTGTTACTGCAATTTCAGGTAAAAAAAAAAAACAAGTCTAAAATATTAGGAAAATGTCTATGCATTTCAGCTGTTTAAAAAAACATTACTCTGCTATTACCATTTATACTGTAGGAGTGTTGGCTCAACGAGACAATTCCATTTACAATGCCCTGCTTCAACGGGGGCAACTGTCAGGCGAGTGTCGTGCGCTACCTCCGAAGGTAGCGGTTGAGACATAGGAAGCACACAAGATTACATTTGAGTAATAAATGTAGCTGACGGTAAGTGTGAAGAAACTCTTAGATCTTTGTGGTCTTACTACCTCTGGTGCACTATGACACTACTGTCAATCAATACGTCCATTCCTATTTAAAGAGTTTGTCTCGTGATCTCGACAAAACAACTTTTGTTATTTCGTGTTCACAAGAAAATGATCTTCGGATCTCGGCAAAAAAACAACAACGTTTGTTTATGTCATGATCATGAGATAAATAAGCAGTGATCGCGACATAACTAGGGAATCATTTTTTTATTCATATGTCCTCTCTGGTCAACTCTGGACTTATTCAAATATCTTCCCCCCCATACAATTCTACTCATTTTGCCATGGGGCGGAGAGAAAAGGTTGCAGTTTCAAATGTAATATTCTGCAATTCTAAACATTTTGCCATGAGGTAGAAAAACACTTTTGCAGTTTTAAAGCTCATTTCCTGAAATTCTACACATTTTGCCATGACTTATTACATGTTCACATAACACCTGAGTGAGAGTGACCAAAAAAATCAATGGGGGCCCCCTGGATGTATTTGCATGTATTATTGCTCGCCAGCACCTACTCTTCCTGTGGTCCAAACACATTAAGGCACATCACACAACAAAAATAAATAAATAAATAAAACAGTACATCATATAACATCATTACACCACTTCATATCTACATCACAAAATGTATAATACTGCCATACAACAATATTAAAATGCACGTGTGTGTAGAGTGCTTGTGCTAGTGTGTGTGCGAGTATGTGTGTGCCTGTGTGTGTGTCTCTTCACATTCCGCGTTGTTCCATAAGGTATAGTTGTATCTCAGATTTTACTGCTTGCATGAATTACTTGATGTGGAATATAGTTCCATGTAGTCATGGCTCTGTGTAGTACTGTGCGTTTCCTGGAGTCTGTTCTAGACTGTGTGGCAGGTCTTGTGGGGTATGTATGGGTGTCAGAGCTGTGTGCTAGTCGTTTGAACAGACAGCTCTGTGTTTTCAACATGTCAATACCTTTCAGAAAGACAAGTAGTGCTGAAGTCAATCTCTCCTCTACTTTGAGCCAGGAGAGATTAACATGCATGTTACCAATCATGGCCACTCTTACTGACAGTTGTGGTTGCTTTGTGTGATGTATGGTTGTCTCTACCTTCTTGCCCTTTGTGCTGTTGTCTGTGCCCAATAATGTTTGTACCATGTTTTGTGCTACTACCACGTTGTGATGCTACCATGTTGTTGTTATGTTACCATGTTGTTGTTATGTTGTGTTGTTACCAAGCTGTGTTGTCATGTGATGCTGCCTTGCTATGTTGTTGTCTTTATGTAGTGTTGTGTAGTCTCTCTTATCATCACGATAAGTTTTGTCCTATAGTTATATGTTATTTATTTATTATTTTTAATCCCAGCCCCGCAGGTAGGCTGTCTTTTGGTAGGCCGTCATTGTAAATAATAATTTGTTCTTAACTGACTTGCCTAGTTAGACAAAGGTTAAATAAATAAAAAATGTACAACAATGTATGTGAGATCTCTGTGTACATTTAAAGGCCAGCCGTGCTGCTCTGTTCCGGGCCAACTTTAATTTGCCTATGTCCGTCTTTGTGGCACTTGACCATATGACTGGGCAGTAGTCCAGGTGCGACAAAACTAGGGCCTGGTTAGGGTAAAACCTACCCTAACCAGAAACAGTGGATAGATGGCGGCATTCGTGCAAAACTGAAAGCCCGAACCACCGCATTTAACCATGGAAAGACGAGTGGGAATATTGCAGAATATAAACAAGGCAATCAAACAAGCGAAATGTCGGTATAGGGACAAAGTGGAATCGCAATTCAACAGCTCAGACACGAGACATATGTGGCAGGGTCTACAGGCAATCACAGACTACAAAGGGAAAACCAGCCATGTCACGGACACCGATGTCTTGCTTCCAGACAAACTAAAAACCTTCTTTACCCCCCCCCCCCCCTCCTTCTCTGTGGCCGACGTGAGTAAGACATTTAAACGGGTTAACCCTCGCAAGGCTGCCGGCCCAGACGGCATCCATAGCCGCGTCCTCAGAGCATGCTCAGACCAGCTGGCTGGTGTGTTTACGGACATATTCAATCTCTCCCTATCCCAGTCTGCTGTCCCCACATGCTTCAATATGGCCACCATTGTCCCTGTACCCAAGAAGGCAAAAATAACTGAACCAAATTACAATAGCCTCGTAGCACTCACTTCTGTCATCATGAAGTGCTTTGAGAGGCTAGTCAAGGATCATATCACCTCCACCTTACCTGCCACCCTAGACCAACATCAATTTGCATACCGCACCAATAGGTCGACAGACGATGCAATCGCCATCACAGTGCCCTATCCCATCTGGACAAGAGGAATACCTATGTAAGAATGCTGTTCATTGACTACAGCGCAGCATTCAACACCATAGTACCCTCCAAACTCATCATTAAGCTTGAGGTCCTTGGTCCCAAACTTGCCCTGTGCAATTGGGTCCTGGACTTTCTCACGGGCCACCCCCAGTTAGTGAAGGTTAGAAACAACTTCTCCACTTCGCTGATCCTCAACACTGGGGCCCCACAACGGTGTATGCTCAGCCCCCTCAAGTACTCCCTGTTCACCCATGACTGCGTGGCCATGCACGCCTCCAACTCAATCTTCAAGTTTGCAGACAACACAACAGTAGTGAACTTGATTACCAATAACAACGAGACAGCCTACAGGGAGAAGGTGAGGGCACTCGGAGTGTGGTTTCAGGAAAACAACCTCTCATTCAACGTCAACAAAACAAAGTAGATGATCGTGGACTTCAGGAAGCAGCAGAGGGAGCACCACCCCCCACCCCCTTATCTACATTGACAGGACAGCAGTGGAGAAGGTGGAAAGTTTTTAGTTCCTCTGCGTACACATCACGGACAAACTGAAATAGTCCCCCCACACAGACAGTGTGGTGAAGAAGACGCAACAGCGCCTCTTCAACCTCAGGAGGCTGAAGAAATGTGGCTTATTACCTAAAACCCTCACAAACTTTTACAGATGCACAATTAAGAGCATCCTGTCGGGCTGTATCGCCGCCTGGTACGGCAACTCGCCAGAAGGCAAGGTCAGTACAGGTGAATAAAATTTGGGACCGAGAGTCTCAAAAACAGCTTCTATCTCAAGGCCATCAGACTGTTAAACAGCCATCACTAAACACAAAGAAGCTGCTGCCTACATACAGACTCGAAATCATTGGCCACTTTAATAAATGGATCTCTAGTCACTTTGATAATGCCACTTTAATAATGTTTACATATCTTACATACTCATCTCATATGTATATATTGCATTTTATACCATCTATTGCATCTTGGCTATGCCACCTGATCATCACTCATCCATATATTTATATGTACATATTCTTACTCTATCCCTTTAGATTTGTTTGTATTAGGTCGTTTTTGTGGATTTGATAGATTACTTGTTAGATATTACTGCACTGTCGGAACTACAAGCACAAGCATTTCGCTACACTCGCATTAACATCTGTATGTGACCAATTAAATGTGGTTTGATTTGATTTGTGTTGATAGCAATGTCAAGAAAGCAGAGCAGCGCCTTATTATGGACAGACCTCTCCCTAGCTTAGTTATCGTTGCATCAATATATTTTGACCATGACAGTTTAAAATTCAGGGTTACACCAAGAAGTTTAGTCTCCTCAACTTGCACAATTTAGTTGAGGTTTAGGGTTTAGTGAATGGTTGGTTCCAAGTGGAAAACTGCTGACGCACAACCAAATTAGATATTTTATCTTTCAACAGTAAGTTGTGAGACCCTGACTGAATTCCTCTGCGTATAGGCAGCGGAGTCTGCGTATAGGCAGCCAGTACTCCACCAAATCATAACCTTCAGCTGGTGTGCAGCCACTCACTTCAAAATGGGGCATTTAAATTGATATAGGTATTTTCATCCTTCAAAAAGCACCAGCTGTAAGAAATAAAACCACTGGGACTAGGGAAAGAGAGGGGGTGAGAGAGAGACAGTCAGAGACGAGAGAGAGAGAGAGAGAGATACGAGAGAGGGAGAGGGGGGCAGAGAGAGAGAGAGATAGAGAGAGAGGAGGGGAATGGTTGAGATAGAGGGAGGAGGGAGAAAGAGCCAGACAGGGAGAGACAAAGAGAGAGATGGAAAGAAGTGAGAGAAATGAGTCAGTCTGTCTGTCTACCACAGACAGACAGACTGACACACAGAGAGAGAGAGAGACACTTGGATGGTTGAGAGAGACAGATGGGGAGATGAGAGAGAGAGGCAGACAGGAAGAGATGGGGAGAGAGAGAGAGAGGGGGAAAGAAAAGAGAGAGAGCAAGAGAGAGAGAAATAAACAGGGTACTATTCACCTCCTGCCCTGTAGCTGCTGATAACAACACAGCTTTAGGAGGGTGATTACTCCAGTCAGGTGGCTGGGTGGAGGTATGATCACTACAGAACAAAAGAAACGAGGGAGGAGAGGAGAGGAGAGGAGAGGGATGTAAGGAGAGAAGAGGGGAGCAGAGGAAGATGTGCGGACATGAGGGATATAATGGTTAATGGTGGATAATGTCGGCAAGGCAACATGAAAGAATGAGCAAAGGGGGGGGCTAGGTGTGGAGGAGGTGCACCTAAAGCCACAGAGGGTGAAAATTATAGCAATTCCCCCAGCCTGGCTGCCTGGTGCAGTTCTGAATGGAAACAAAGAACTGAAAACTGGCAGTGATTATGTGGAGGAGGCGAGTCAGACAGGGGTAGTGGCACAACCATCCAGCCCAAAATGACAACAATGTTGGAGGCTACCACAGAGGTAGGGGGGGGGGGGACAAGAATTGTGGAGGAAACCATCTAGCTAAAGATGCAGTCCTTTCCACTCACAACCCCCATCATCCTGTATATGGATTGAACACATGGCAGATTTTGTCATTGATAAGCACCTAAATTGGAATGCAGTGGCTGTTCAGTAACATGCTATATGTGACATAAGAGCTCATGCTCTCCACTTGTCAGCTCTGTATGGGTTTTGACTGATAGACATTCTGAACTTGAGCATCGCGTGTGACAAGACGAATCCCCCATCCCTCCCGCTAATAGGGCTACTTTAGCACATCTGCTGTCTGAGTGAGGGAAACGCTGTAAATCGAGGGGTGTCGATGTGCTCTGAAAGATAAGATGTTGAGGATTGTAATAAATACCGCTTTGATGTCATACAGGCAAACCACACACCCGTGAGTCCAAATGTGCACTTCACATTTCCATATTTGAAAACGACTGTAATTTACATTATTAACATTTATTATTGTCTTGTTTGACTCACGATCCGTCCGGATCGCCCTGCACCTCGCCCTCCGGTCGTCCCTGAGGCCGGTGTTGGCCTCAGGTCAAGAAGGGGGGGGGGGGGGGGGGGGGGGAGTACTGTCACGAAGTCGTTTCCTCTCCTTATTCGGGCGATGTTCGGCAGTCGGCGTCAACGGTCTTCTAGCCATCGTCGATCCACTTTTCATTTTCCATTTGTTTTGTCTTGTTTTCCTACACACCTGGTTTCCATTTCCCTCATTAAGTGCTGTGTATTTAACCCTCTGTTCCCCCCATGTCTTTGTGTGGAATTGTTTGTTTGTAAGTGCTTGTGCACTGTTACTGGTGCGCGTCGGGTTTTGTACCTATGTAGGTTAATTTTTTATTGCCGTTGGTTTTGAAATTAAACTGCTCCAGCTATTACCTAATTCTGCTCTCCTGCGTCTGACTTCACTGCCACCAGTTCCGCAACCATTACAATATGGAATCACGTAGTAACCACAAAAAAAAGAGTTAAACAAATCAAAATATATTTTAGATTTTAGATTATTCAAAGTAGTCACCCTTTGCCAAACGTTTTGAAGGAGTTCCCACATACGCTGGCACTTGTTAGCTGCTTTTCCTTCACTGCGGTCCAAACCATCTCAATTGAGTTGAGGTCGGGTGATTGTGGAGGCCAGCTCATCTGATGCAACACCATCACTCTCCATCTTGGCCAAATAGCCCTTTCACAGCCTGGAGGTGTGTTTTGGGTCATTGTCCTGTTGAAAAACAAATGACAGTCCCACTAAGCGCATACCAGATGAGATGGCATATTGTTGCAGAATGCTGTGGTAGCCATGCTGGTCATTGTGCCTTGAATTCTAAATAAATCACAGACAGTGTCATCTGCAAAGCACCCCACACCATCACACCTCCTCCTCCATGCTTCATGCTGGGAACCAAAAATCATACATTTGGACTCATCAGACCAAAGGGCAGATTTCCACTGGTCTAATGTCCATCGCTCGTGTTTCCTGGCCCACGCAACTCTTCTTCTTATAGGTGTCCTTTAGTAGTGGTTTCTTTGCAGCAATTTGACCACGAAGGCCTGACTCAAGCAGTCTCCTCTGAACAGTTGATGTTGAGATGTGTCTATTACTTGAACTCTGTGAAGCAATTATTTTGGCTGCAATCTGAGGTGCATTTAACTCTAATGAATGTATCCTCTGCAGCAGAGGTAACTCTGGGTTTTCCTTTGCTGTGGCGGTCCTCATGAGAGCTAGTTTCATCATAGCGCTTGATGGTTTTTGCGACTGCACATGAAGACATTTTCAAAGTTCTTGAAATGTTCCGTATTGACTGACCTCAATCCCTTCGAACACCTTTAGGGTGACTGGCCTGCACAGGCCCAATCGCCCAACATCAGTGCCCGGCCTCACTAATGCTCTTGAGGCTGAATGGAAGCAAGTCCCCGCAGCAATGAACCAACAACTGGCGGAAAGCCTTCCCAAAAGAGTGGAGGCTGTTATAGCAGCAAAGGGGGACAAACTCCTTTTTAATGCCTATGATTTTGGAATCAGATGATCGACGAGCTGGCGTCTACATACTTTTGTCGTGTATTTTATAACCTAGCTATGCATGTTAACAATAGAATAAGCTTTCAAATAATGCCCACCTGACTCAGATTGCGGCTTATAATGGAACGTTTTTGGATTGCGTAAACAACAACAGTAATTGTGTGATGGTGGGGACAAACAAAATAATACAAGTGTAGTGGAAGTCGTAAAAGTGCATTGAAATGATTTAGGAACTGTGCACAGTTTGGAGAGGTGTGTGGCCACTTGGAGACAACAGTTAGACCTCTCACTCAAACCCTTGTAATCGTTTTTTTTTTTTTTATCTTGCACCTACTGCAAAATGTAAATGAATATTCTTATTCAGAGTATTTTCAGGTTTTGTTATTGACAAATGCTGTGAAAAGTACAGTACATATAAAATGCACATAAAATCAACAGTGTAATGTTTGGATTCAGTCTTGTGTCCAGTGAACTGTTGTGTCTTCACCTTTAGTTAGATCATTTCCAAAGTGCTCTCTTTTAATTGCTACCATGGTCATGCATATGCTTTTTAGAATTATTCTATTAGAAACATTTCAATTTGGCCCTATCCATATAGGGCAATTTCCACAAGTATAAGGGGTTAAATGGTAGAAAATCTAGTATATATGGCAAAATGACACTTAGGCAAGGGAAATTCCTTTTCTCCATATCATAATGTAAATGTAAAACTTGAGGGTGACAGAGACAGACTACCATGATAATCCTTCTATTTACTCATGTTATACATTATCTCTGGAGCCTCAGAAGAAATCATTGCACACAAATCAAACACCGTACATCTTTTTTAACTTCTGTTTCTTATGAACAGAATTGATCAGTTTTTCCCCAAAAAATACAATTCCTCCTCCTAATATTCCTCAATGGAATTTCTCTAGATTGATCAGAACTGCCGCTGATCAGGTTGCAAAAATCTGCCCAGAAACAAACCAATCAGACACACAGAGGTAGCTAGTGTGTGTTCACATGGTCAGCCAGAGCTAGGGTGTGTGACAGGGATTGATGGAAGCTCCTGACCAGAATCAAAGATAGAAGAAAAAGACAAATGAGAGTGGAAATGGGAGCATTCTGCTTTGAATGTTTTATTTATTTTGAGCTCCCACTATCAAGATAAGCCTAAAGCACCAACCTTAGCTTTTTTATTGCCTCATTGGTATATGGGTTATACGTGTCATGAAATACAAAGACTGTTGCCTGTTAGTCTCTCTAGACTGGTTGGCTATCACATTGTACCAATGCTCCAGCAAGGTCTAGGTTTCCCGGGACGAGTTGCCTATTTTAATAATGGATCTGCAGTCAATAAAATGATCACTAGAAAATATAACCTACTATCTGCGTTTCATAGCTCAATGGAAAAACAGAAGACAATGCAACACGCCCAGCGTTCTCCTCCTCTCCCTCACATCATCAGCTAAACTGTGTCAGGTGCACCTTGTACCTCTGGCGTCTCTGCGATTTCATTAGCCAATCTAAATGAACATTACTCGTGTTAAAACGGCTCACTTGACCTTTGGATGGGGCCTACTCTCAGTACGCCGGGGAGTGGAAGAGGGAGTCTGAGAAGGCCACAGTATCAGTAGGTCAGTTCCCTGTCTGTCTACCCTCCTAGACGGCAGCGGACACACAGGCAGCTGCTTCTAGCCAGACCACACCTGGGTTCAAACACTACTTGAAATCCTTTGAAAATGCTTTTGCTGGGCTTGATTGAGCTTGCCTGGTACAATGGAATCAAAGGAATAGTCACAAAACTCCACAGCCTCCATCCATCTGGCACTTTAGGGAGGCTAGAGCAAAAACTAACAGTATTTAAAGGATTTTCAAACAGTATTTGAACCAAGGTCCAGCTGCTGCTGCAATGCACCCTGGGGCAGTGCTTGTGTTCCATTGCTCCCCCAAATGAGAGGGCCAATGCTGTTTAAACAGAACACGAATGAGATCAGAAACCAATCAGTGGTGAGCGACGGTGACACAGGGAGCCCCCAGGGCGAGATGGAGGAGGGGATCCGATATTTCTCAAGAAACTGTAGTAGTACTGTATTGAGGGTTGTTGTTTACAGTAAACCACATAGGTATACACCAACCTAATTCAGTGTTTTGTTGTACATAACATACCAGAAGGAAATGGCCAAAGACAAGCAGGACAAGTGCAAATATTGTTCCTGGCACATGACATACATTTTTATTGTTCCTGGAGAGACAAACCAATCCTTGGGTGTAGAGAGCCTGTTCTCCTGTAGTGTGATTGTGAAGTGTCTGGCACATCAGTACAGGAATCAATAGCTGTGTCTATTCTACTGGGCATGTGTGACTGTGGCTATTATATTGTGACTGGTGGGTGATTTTAAGTGCTTGAGTTTACTAAGTGTGAGTGTGCAGCCCACAATAGACATTAATGACATCCAGGAGTGGCTGTGGCTAGCTGGATGGTTGGACGACACACGCACACACCGACAGAGAGAGAGAGAGAGAGAGAGACAGAAATATGCTCGCAAACACACACACACACATGCACGCACACAATCAGACGTTTATGAAGGCAAACAGCTTTTTTGTTTTTTATTATTCAACCTGACTGAAGCTATACTAAGGTTGGCTAAAACATTCCAGTTCAGAGCTCTGCTAGCTTCAATTAAACCAAAGGGTTCCCTGGCTGTATCCATCCAGAGATCATCACAGTGAGTGCTGAAAAAAAATACCTTTCAGGAGTTCTGAATGTACTCAATTCGGAGACAATGTGGTGCATTTCAATGGAATCCTTCAGAGTGAATGTGTCCGAAATGGCACCCTATGTTCCCTACATAGTGCACTACTTTTGACCAGAGCCATAGGCCCTGGTCAAAGGTAGTGCACTATGTAGTGGACAGGGTGCCATGTTAGACTCACACAGTGATGAGAGGGTGGTGAGTGCTATGCAAATAAAAACGGGGCTTCTGCTAATTGAAACAAGGTGGATACCGCCGATTTAACGGCCCATGCAAGATGCTAGAATAAGGTGGGACAAAAACAAACCCAACCAAAAACGACACAATTACAAGGTTTGAGTGCCTTGTGCCTTGAAAGTGGGAGATCGAATCACACCCTGTACGAGTATAATTGACTTGCTAAATGTTTACAGACAGCAATGGCCTGAGGTGGGAAAGAATATACAGTATGCAACATGGACTCATTTAAATGTTAGTCATTTAGCAGACGCTCTCATCTAGAGCGACTTACAGCTAGTGCGTTCATCTTCAGATAGCTAGGTGGGACAACCCCATATCACAGGCATAGAAAGTACATTTTTTCCTCAGTAAAGTAGATATCAGTTGAGTCAGAGCTAAAAAGGGGGTAAGTGCTGATCAACTCACTGCATTGTTTAACGTACTAACCTAGGACTTCAGATTTTTGAATTGAACAGAATTGACAAATTCTGACTTGGAATCACTCATCAAAAAATACATCTCAAAAGAAATTAGGGGTATGCTGGCAGCTTCAGCTTACTTAGTCATATACTGTACAGACACCAGGGTGGTGGTGTTCAGTAGGGCACACCATAGCAGGAATCTGTCTTCTTATTGGTCAAGCTTCATGTAGTACACTACCTCCCCGTTTCAAAACACTTTCTCTCTATTGAACATGGCCCAGGGCTGGGAGTGGGAGCCCAGGGAAGGCTGACGATATAGCAGCGTTTCTCACACACATTCAATATTAATGAGAACAACATGCTTCTACATGATCTACTGTGTCTGTCTGTGACTCACTACAAGGAGACAAGAGCCATGAGCTGCCACATACACACACACACACACACACCCACCCACCCCAGGCTCTAGAGCGCCCATGCTGGATTAAGTGTGCTATCCATTGATTATTCCCATTGCCACTAGCATGACAGTCAATTATTGTATACAAATGAAACTATGTTGTGTTACGATCTCCATGTCTATTTCAATCATTTACAGGTTCACTACATACTATTTATCATTCTAACGGCAAACGTTTGCAATCAGATATGTTTGAACAGTGTGTCAAACCGTTCATGTGGGAGTCTTCCATGCAGGCTTGTCGCGGCTGCTAGGCTTTTTATCCTCAGGGATTCCCTCAGTGTTTGCAGTGGCACCTGAGTAACGGTCTGTCCACTGCTGTGGTGCTGAAACATCCGAACTGCGCTATCCCTGCTGTCCGTGGTGTTGAAATCACCATCGCCACTATTTGCTGCTTGGTTTAAAAGACATTGTCTAGAGGGTAAACACTAGGCAAGTGGCCAACCATGTATGGCCTGAGTCCTAGTTGAAAGTGGTTACGTTCTGGGTTATGTTGGTGGTCCTTTCTCGGCAGTTAGTGTGATAAATCAATGGCGTAGTTCATTGTGCCAGCCCCGGGCCATAGCCGCTAGTCCCAACGGACCAGCTGAGTTTATTGTGTTCAAAACGAGAGGTAAAAGGCAATTACAATGTTAATGTGTCGCAGCAGGAAGGTGAAAACCGGGCTAGGGCGAAAAGACGAACGTCAAAGGTGATGGAGTGAGCGGAGTCACCCCGGTTTAACAGCAAACGGCGTCTGGGGAGCACGCGGAACCGCAGGAAAAACAAAGCCACTTAACCAGGAGAGAAAACCACCGGCACCGAGAGTAGAGACACCACCGACCACACATGCGCTTTTGATGAGGAAATAGCTAGACCTACTTTATGAAAAATTAACAAATTAAATAGGCTTAAACTAATTTGTATTATGACAACTACAATGATTTTTAAAGGAATCACATTGGTTGCTCTTTTTGAAAATATTATTTGGTTAAAACCACAGTAGCCTAAATGATCTACAGAATATATATATATTTTTTAAACGTGTATATGTGTTATTTTTTTTAACCAGAAATGCTATTCCTCGCCTGGCAAAGAGCATACAGGCCCAGCGGGCTAATATAAACCACTTCGCCGGTAGCCCTCTCGGGGCCTCATAATAAGCCATTAAACAAACGCATTAGGACCATAATGAAAAAGCTCTTAGCGTTTACCACCGCGCCACCTGGATGCATCTCTGGGGTTGGTTTTCCTGACGGAGACAGAAGCATGTGAAAAGGTAAAATCTATATATATTGCCTATTTTTCTGAGATTGTAGGCCTAGGCTCCCACTCACTTTTCAATAAGTAGCCTTGTTTTTTCCCCCAGGCTGGTATTCATTTAGTCAAGATGATATACCTATTATAGGTCGTTATATTATTTCATAGAAATAACACAATGCTTGTTATTTTTCTGTTTGGTTGTAGTAGGGGGTCTATGCATTTAATTGAAGTTGGCAATGTAATTTGCCTCAATATTGGCTAATCAATGAGATAATGCAGTCCCTGCCTACCTGTGATTGTGATGCTAATGTTATTGGATTCAGGAGAGAGAAAAGATCTCTGGATAGGCTAATTCCCTGCGCCGCGCGCGGTCCCCAGAGAGACCGAGTGTCTTTTCAGCTTCCCTTATTAATTGAAGTGTGTTATGTGTTCGTTTCTGCCTCGCTGAGCAGTCTATGATGGGACCACGTCAGTCAGCCAAGGGTTCTTAGGATATAAAATAGGTCAAAGGTGCTACACTCTTGGTGCTATGTAGAAACTAAAAGGGTTATTCGGCTGTACCCATAAGAGAACCTTTTGAAGAACCGTTTTTCGTTCCAGGTATGACCCTTTTGGTTCCAGTTAGAACCCTTTTGAGTTCCATGTAGAACACTTTACTGATAGGATTCTAAATGGAACCTAAGAGTTCCGTTTAGAAGACCAAAAAGTGTTCTACCTGGAACCAAAACATTTTATCTTTTGGGAACAGTTGAAGAAGCCTTTTGGAACACTTTTTTTCGAAGAGTGTAGCCTTGAATGAAATCATTGGATCATATTACTACACACGTCATGATGTTAGACCTCAATGTTGTTATTGTTATATCATACAAACTTGATGTGACAAGGGGTAACCTACTTCTGTAAAATGGACACAGCTGACATCAAAACACAGGCATACAGAAGCCTAGACTATGTTTAGCTCGTGAGAATTCATACATCTGTCGCCAGCAGTACCAAGTCCCTATTCCCTTATATCCCAATTGTTTTAGGCAATGCATGAGCAAGATGCTCGGGCTCTCTCTGAGGCGCACAGTGCGGTCAGTGCTCCGGCTTCAGTGACAGTGAGCGTTTTCATTTCTCTCCGCTGAGTATATTGTAGGAGACGTCTCCCAACACCATACATACTGATCCACGTGCCCGCAGCGCGTTCACAGAATAGTCACGGGTGGTTCACACACTTTATTATAGAATATCTCTGTCTCTCTCTCACACACACACTTGAGAAAAATATCGTATTTATGGAAACTATACGATTGTTATTTTATAAATTGTTTCTGGCATGGCTTGCTATCATTGCCTACATGTGTTGGTTTGGTTGTGTTATAGTTCAACCACAAATAAGAATATTTTACAAACATAATCTATTCAGTGGCTCCTATTGTGCCAATTAGTCATTTTGTGGTTCGTGGAGGAGGAGGGGGGCATGAAGCCAAAGAACCAATTGTGCCAGTTCAGTCATGTGTGTAATGGGGAAAGGACCGAGCAGACTGCTCCAGAGCCGAGGGTGAAACTGGGGTGGGAGGGGGACTAGAGACCCACCGGTGAATGGATGTGAGGAAAGAGGCAGCAAAATCACAATGAGCTTTCGATTGACTCCACCATCATGCAAAAAATATGGCTTGTGAATATTTTTTCCCCATCCCTGGTTAGGCCTATACAACACACAAGGGTGCTTAAAAAAACAATAGAGCATCAAAACGGATTGTCTACGTGCGATATGAGACAAGCACTTCTTGGCTATCTTCACTTAATCTGTATTCTCAACGTGACAACAAATAGTTGAGAATCCTCCTGGGACCTGACATCTTCACCCGTCATTGCCTTCCATGATAGGTGATAAACTGAGCAATGACTGGATAAAAATCACTTTCACCTACATGCAATTGAACAGAAAACCAAGAATACTCTCCAATAAATATTTTCGACAAAACACACAAACACAGACGCACACAAACACGTTAATTTAGGAACATTTAATTGCTGATTCTATTTATCAGAATTAAAATAGAATATTGTGTACATGTTGGTATAGCTGCAAAAAAACTGCAGGGCCATATCTAAAGACTGAATGATGGTGGGGGAAATCTGACAGTGAGACAACTCTCAGATTCCCTCGATTTCCATTAACGTTAACTGATGAGTTTTGGGGGTTTTGCACCTGCATAGTCCTGCCATCACACAAAACGGCAATACCACGATATTAAAGGTCCAATTCAGACGGGTTTTTTTCTCTATATCAAATAATTTCTGGGTAACATTTATTTTACCTGACTGTAATTGTTTTCAATTGAAAATGGTCAAAAATTAACAACAATGGCTTCTTGGCAAAGAGCAATTTTTTTCAAACGAGATTTTTGCTAAGACTAGTGGTCTGAGTGGGGAGGGGAAAACTGAAAAATAACTGCTATTAGCAGAGGTGTGGAACTCTCGTTCTTATTGGTCTATTAACTTATTTACTGCCTGTTGATGTCACCAGGTGGGCCAAAACTCCATCCCACCTATACTGGCTGAAATGTCACTTTTCAAACAGCTCTTACACTAAAAGAGCATGATCATAATTTTCACAATTTCACAGTATTATTCCAACCTCATAGTTTTGATATATATAAAACATAGGAAAATCACGTTTTTGACTGCACTGGGCTTTTAATGTGGTCATGGAACATGAGCGGCGCTTGACATAATAATCATGATTTATGACATCATTGAGCTTTTCCTTTTGTGCAGGTATAACGTGTATAAACATTTTTGTTTTGACAGTTTCACTTATATTCTTCATAATAAAAATAGAATTAAAAAATATGATCTGCTAATTTCCTGAATGTAAAGAAAATATATATATCGTTAAAAATAATAGGCTACTAAACAGTCGTTATTTGTAAGCAAGTCTTGCTGTAGGAATCGACCTTAAATTCAGCCCTGAAACCCCCCTTTCTTTTCGTGTCACGGTTGTTCTTTTCATTTTACAGGACATTCAATCAGACAGTCGTAAGTACAGATCAGAGGATGTCTGGACGGGCTGATAACGCTGCCTGTGATTAACCCTTTCACTCACTCTGGGGACCGCGTGTATATCTCTGCCTTCTCTCTCAGCAAAGCAGAAAATACCGTTTACGTTTGGCATTGCCATGTGTAAACCCCCCTTTCTCATATATTTTATGGAAAAAACTGTAGGCTACACTTTAAACCATAATTGTTGCAATTGAGATGGCATAATAAGATTTAAATATGCATAAAATTGCCAATCACTGGTGGGATTTTTAACAATTGTTTTTCATAAGATGTATTAAAGGTATTTTCCTGAAAATTCCTGGTGATGTTTGATGTTTTAGTGTAGCCTATTATTATTATTTATTTTTTTTGGGAGGGGGGGGGGGGGGGGGGGGGGGGTCAAGATGCACGTGGCTACTGGGCTGTAGGCTAAAATGCAATGTGAACATACTATGGTAAGCTGCTACATGGACCCTTCAGTAGGTTTGTATTCTTCTGAATATAGTCCAGCAGACAGACAACAAATATAGGCTAAACCCAAACAACCAAATCGGCGACGTCGGTCAGTCGCTGTTTATCTGCGCATGGTGCTGAACCTCAATCAGAAAATAAAGAAAGCACCAATTAAGTGGATAAAGACTAAAGCGCTCCAATCTCGTCGCCATAATTAGTCCTCTAACTGATGAATGGATTCCCCCATGCCCAGAACAACATGAGGTTTAAAATCTCAGAATATCAACAGTCACTCTGTTGAAAATAAGACAAAAAAAACAAACACATGCCTATAGCATGGAGCTAAGAGAGGAGCATCGTCCTATGTTCCCGCGGCCGAACGCCAAAAAGAGCTGTCAAATAATTTAAAATTTAAGTCACCTAAATTACAAAGCATTTTAATAAATCAAATTGTACTTTTCATTCAGCACCAAATAGGTTGAACGTAAACTAGGACTAGGCCTAGAAAACTAAACTCATCCTAGGCATTAGAGTCTGTGTCACGCTCTAACGTGAACTCTTTATTTTGGCCCAGGGAAACACTGGAAGGCGGCACACGCACACGTTCAGTGACGTGAGAAATGAAAAGCTGTTGGCGTGACTTGCTGTGGGCCTATAGTAAAAATGTAGCTAGACATCTAGCTCGCTCCTATTTGAAGGCTTCTGCGACGCCCGGTCCTTGCACTACTGCACACACTGCACACTGCATGCAAGACCTATATAAAAATATTCTTAGATCGCTGAACTTGGAATGACTATTTCTGGCAAGTTATTAGTTTATTATATTTAACACTATTATAACACTATCACTATTACTATAACTAGGCCTACATGTTTTTTTATTTTTATTTAATAGATGTGGTATACTATCTGAAAATGTGTGTTTTTAACAACAACAAAAAATGTACACTGTTTGGACTCCGCATGCAGGAGTCAATACTTTTAACTTAATATTTATAGCCTAGTTAAAGGAAAATCCATGTCCAGGTGTATAGCAATAAAACTGGAGATTATCCCATTGTTAAACCTGCAATCCCCTTACACTGTTTGAACTTCCAACTCTTATCAATCTCAAATAAATAGTTTGCTCCGAAAAGCTATAGTTATCCCAATGATAGGGTATATTAAAAACACATTAAGGAGATAGCTTCATATAAAATATTATCTTGATGTCGTACACAGTAAAACGTGGTATAGCCAATGCATTGATCCTGAAAATGCAGCGGTTTTAAACCCAATTTCGAAATTAATTATTGGCTCCGTTTTAGAAACAAAACCAATTATATTATTTTTCGACTTAGATACAGCCCTTAGGTAGGCCTATCAAGAAACGGTGTTCTAACGAATGGAGAAGTGTTGGTGCGTAAAATGCAAGCCTAAGAAATAACACAGAATTTAAATTTATATCAATAGCAAAAAACATGTTTTTCTCTCTCTATTGGCTATGTGGAATTAACTTCCACCTTACCATCGATAGCCTATTTTAAAACAACGAAACAATAAAATAAGCATTTTCTTCATGAATAAACGAACGATAATTTGACATTCGATCCACATTAATTCCAGGAGGCTAGGCACATCAACTATCGTTGCCACTGAAGACACGCGCGTCCACTTGTCGTAAAAAAACAACAACTAATGGTCAAGCAACAAATAGTTGGTCAAATTCTAGTCTGAAAGTTACATAACCCGGTCCAAAGAGTTGATGTTTGTCTCCTTTCAGTTTCCACCTAGCTCCTTTTATACACGTAACGTAATGCAAGACTCAAAGCCCCCAGAATGTAATTGGATGTTAGAATGAAGTTTTGTAGAATACGGGGGTGGGGAGGGGACAAGGTACCGCAAGCACCTCCCCTAGAAATGCAGCAAATCTCTCCCGTTTTCTTCCGTGGGGTGTCTACGCGCTCTGGGGGCTGGAGACGTGCTTCCCGAAGCCGAGTCCTTGTATTGGCAGGCTGATGATGACACGTGCCTCCTCCGTGCCACCCCCAGGATCCAGCGTACGGCACTGACCTCAGTAACCGCGAAGGAAAAACCAACTGTGGAAGCGTTGCTGCAACCGTTATTATCAATAAACGAACTGAATATAATAAATTGCAACAATTTTGCGTAATCCTCTGCGCAATACATTTCCACCCCCTAAAAAAAATCGTGCATCAAGTTCGAACGTTTTCGTCGAGTGCGGTCACTGACTGGAGTGCAGTCACAAGATGCGAAGACGGAGCGCCGACGTCTGAAGGTGAAATGAACCTGGGAATGATCAAGAACAGGAGTACTTTGATCAAGAAGTGGAGATAGCAACTTAAAAACCATCAGGGCTTTATAAAACCACCGTCCGTACTATAGCTTAGTTTTATTCATATCCAGAAACAGAGACGCAATCTAGTTATTGACTAATTATTTTATTTGATCAACCACAAAAAATTGTCCCCGACGGGTAGACAGAGAACGCAACAATGGCACATTTAATCCGAAGCAAATTTCAAAATAAACTGTCAAATGCGGCCACCTCCGTGTCGAATAAATCCACGGCGAAGGTGAGCGGCATGATGGCCAGGATGGGCTTCCAGGCCGCCACAGACGAGGAGGGACTGGGCTTCGCCGCATGCGATGATTTGGATTACGACCACCGGCAAGGACTGCAGATGGACATCATGAAATCGGATGAAATGGGTGGTGGTGACACTGGAGAGGGGAGCGGAGAGGGTGGGATGGGTGGAGGAGAAGATGGAATGGCGGCTGGGGACAGCCACTACCAGAGAGATGGCACCGGCCCTCCGCTCTCCGCCTCTAAAGCCTCAGGTCTGGGAGAAGAAGAAAAATCACCGAAAATCACCGCGTGGGAAGCTGGCTGGAATGTCACGAATGCAATCCAGGTAAAGACGCATAATTACAACAGCATGGCGCTTGCAGGTGTCCTTCCCACTCATTCATTCAATGATTACTTCGTGTTACCTGCCATATAAAGGGATAGCCAAATGTTAATAAATGTAAGCCTACATAGCTTTTCTTTCAGTTATCACCAAATTAATTGCGAACACAAATCCCCGGTGAAAAGGCCAATAGAGGCTAAGTCATTCGATATTCCAACAGTCTCGTGAACCCGACCCTAGGCAACAGCAGTGACTGTGTTAAGCCAGAACATAAAATAAATGGTGTGAGGCATCCCGGATGTATAGAGACACTAATATTCCAAGGGTTCCTTATATAAATAAATAACAAAAATTGCCCGAGCCCAATTCACACCAAAACAACCTTTTGATTTTGGATAAGGAGATGAATTGGGGGTATTTGGAGATAATTGACGTGGTTTGGGAAGGTTCATAACCTATGAAAAAAAAATAGGATAAACTACACACTGTTACGGTAAGAGGTTAACCAATGGGGAAAAAAAGGTAATGCTTTGTTGCATTTCATTATCTGAAGCCATACACATAACCTAGAGAATAATTATAAAATATCTAGCATATAAACACAAATATTCTAATTCCATGTACTCTCATAGACTTCCAGTTGACGAAAGAACGTGACGCGTACTGATCTGTTGATGCGGCTGGCTTTACGCACGAACTTGGCTCTGTTGCTCTGGAGCGCATTCATGCAGCAGTTATACTATTCGAAAGGACTGAATCTCTCCTTCAGATCGACAGGTGACCTTCTAGATAGTCATTTCGTCAAGGTCATTTTAATATATAGCCTAAACTATGCTGCGCTGTGCTTTCCTCGATAGCCTATCATATACGTTATAGCTAGTCTATAGCTCATTCCATCGTTGCATTACGCGCAGGCTATGCGTGTCTATCACCTACAAATGAGTAATAGCGGGTCTGGGGAGACCTTTGAAGTGTTAAAATGTACTTGGCAGTGTATCTGTATGTGGCAAAAAGTCCCATCATCATGACAGTCACCATTTAACCAGGACGTGTCTCCACCCTATTGATGACTACAAAATTAGCTGGAAAGGGCACGCTCGCAGCTAAATGGAATGTCCACCAGAACCCACACCAACAAGCAAGCATGTCACCCATTGAATCATGTACACTATCTCATCATGCGTAATCCATGTAGGCCTACGTAAAGTGCAATAGTCATTCAACAAATACTCAATTTTTGTAAAATAATTATTTAATTGGCAATCCTATATTTACGCCCACCCATCTCCAACCTGTTTAGTTATTATCAACAAATACCAGGCTACATTTTGTAAACGTTTATCTTGAATTGATCTGGTTATTATGCCCATAAATAACTTCCTGTGTGTTTTCAGGGGATGTTCGTTCTGGGTTTACCATACGCCATTCTCCACGGGGGATACCTCGGACTGTTTCTCATTATTTTCGCCGCCGTGGTGTGTTGCTACACGGGGAAAATCCTCATCGCCTGCCTGTACGAGGAGGACGAAGACGGTCAGCTGGTGCGTGTAAGGGACTCATACGTGGACATTGCAAACGCCTGTTGTCAACCGAGGTTTCCATCTTTAGGTGGCCATATCGTGAATGTAGCCCAGATCATCGAGCTGGTGATGACGTGCATCCTGTACGTGGTTGTGAGCGGAAACCTGATGTACAACAGCTTTCCCACCCTCCCCATCTCACAGAAGTCCTGGGCCATCATGGCCACCGCCGCCTTGCTGCCCTGCGCCTTCCTGAAGAACCTCAAGTCCGTGTCAAAGTTCAGTTTGCTGTGCACTATCGCGCACTTCGTCATCAACATCCTGGTAATTGCCTACTGCCTCTCTAGAGCGCGCGACTGGGCCTGGGACAAAGTCAAATTCTACATCGATGTGAAGAAGTTCCCCATTTCTATTGGAATCATCGTGTTCAGTTACACGTCTCAGATTTTCCTTCCGTCACTCGAGGGGAACATGGTGAAACCCAGCGAGTTCCACTGTATGATGAACTGGACCCACATCGCTGCATGCGTCCTCAAAGGCCTGTTCGCCCTTCTGGCTTACCTGACCTGGGCGGATGCCACCAAGGAGGTTATCACCGACAACCTGCCGTCAACCATCAGGGCTGTTGTGAACCTTTTCTTAGTGGCCAAAGCTTTACTGTCATACCCATTGCCATTCTTCGCTGCGGTTGAAGTATTGGAGAAATCATTTTTCTGTGAACGAGAACGCACATGGTTCCCAGATTGCTATGGAGGCGATGGAAGGCTGAAAGCCTGGGGCCTCACTCTCAGATGCACCCTTGTGGTGTTCACGTTGCTCATGGCCATTTATGTACCGCATTTTGCTCTTCTCATGGGTCTGACCGGCAGCCTGACGGGCGCGGGGCTTTGCTTTCTGCTCCCCAGCCTCTTCCACCTCAAGCTACTATGGAGAAAGCTGCTATGGCACCACGTGTTCTTTGATGTCGCTATATTTGTAATAGGGGGCATATGCGCCATCTCTGGTTTCATCCACTCAATGGAGGGACTAGTAGAAGCTTACAAGTATGGCATAGAAGATTAGCCAAGCCACTGTCTGCTGGATATCGATGTTTTTGCACATCTCCTTATATTGTGTAACTGAAATCCCCACTGAGCGCAGTCAGTGCATCCCTGCTTACAGAATTCATGCGAAATAAATGCGTGCACCGAAATGCAGTGCAAGCACTCATTACACACACACACACACAGTGGGACAGAGTCTAAATATGATATGGACAATTCAACTTGTAATTTATAAATATGAGAACAACATGCATATCCATATTTTTTCAGTGGAGTGAAGGTTTACAATAGTTCAATCGACCTAAACAAAATTGCAAAATGGGACACGTTTCTTCATCTCTCTGTGGTGTTTTCCCATCTTGAGAGACATTTCATTTGAAATTCAAGTATGTGGTTTTGGACGACAATTTGACGGCATCGTGACTAAATGGTATAAACAAAGTTGTGTGTTTGATATGATGGCACTTTCTTCTACATGATTTTCAATGTTTCAGTGGGCAGTGAATGTGATTATTAATTAACACATTGACATACTATAATGTGGACCTATTATGATGGGAACTACTAAAATGGCAATACATTTTAGGCTATCAGCAAGACAACATAAATATAATACATATCGTGAATGATGAAACAGTGTGTTAATGAATACTAGGAATATCCCAAATATCTTGGATATTTATTTAGAAGTAATTTGTATTCTCTCCAAGCGCTATTTCGAAACAGCATTAGCTACATTGAATGTATAATATTCAGACAAAAGAAAAGTGTTCAGGAATTAGGACGCGGAAAAGAAAACGTTCACAACCTGAGTAAGGAAAGACGTGTTTTGGAAATTTGAATAAACATTTGAACACATGGTTAGGCCTAAACACATATCGCACAGGTTATGAAATTGGGAAGAAAAAAAGACGGCAAATGCCTGTGAAGTAATAGGCTGTGTCATTATCGTTTGAAGAAGGCCCCACAAGTCAGTCACTTGACCGATATTCGCCACATGATTAAGATCACCATGGAATTCGGTCACTGTAAATTCGAATTTATCCCTTAATGTTTCATATTATAATGCATTTTACTTGTAAACTATACCTGCGAGATTAATTGAAATGATTCGATGTCCGGAATTAAGTGTCTGAATCATACAAATATGAAGAGATCATGAAAATAAGAAAATGTGCATAAAGACATTTTTCATTCTGCACAATCCAACGGTCCTGTGGAAATGTTATAAAACCGTATGTGTAGTGTATTGTGGTTTCAAAAAGATGGAATGTAAATCTCAAATCGTGATCATATATCGTGAAAATGAATATTAAAGAATAAAGAAACAAGTTAAATTATATCATATACATTTGTGTGGTGGGTTTTATGTGATAAAAACGAAAAACCGTGAGAACATGTACACTGAACAAAAATATAAATGCAACATGTCAAGTGTTGGTCCCATGTTTCACGAGCTGAAATAAAAGATCCCAGAAATTTGACATACAAAGAAAAAGCTTATTTGCACAAATGTGTTTACATCCCAGTTAGTGAGCATTTCTCCTTTGCCAAGATAATCTATTCACCTGGCAGGTGTGGCATTTCAAGATTAAAGCTGATTTAACAAAATTATCATTGTACCTTGTGCTGAGGACAATAAATGGCCACTCTAAAATTAGCAGTTTTGTCACACAATGCAATGCCACAGCTATGGGGAGCATGCAATTGGTATGCTGACTGCAGGAATGTCCACCAGCGCTGTTGCCAGAGAATTGAATGTTCATTTCTCTACCATAAACCGCCTCCAACGTTGTTTTAGGGAATTTGGCAGTACAGCCAACAGGCCTCAGAACCGCAGACCTGCGGGATCATCTGAGACCAGCCACCTGGACAGCTGATGAAACTGAGGATTATTTCTGTCTCTAATGAAGCTCTTTTGTGGGGAAAAAGTAATTGGCTAGGCCTAGCTCCCCAGTGAGTGGACCTATGCCCTGTGGGTATGCACAACCAAATAATTTCTGCACAAAGAATCAGAAACTGTATCAGGGAAGCTCATCTGCGTGCTTGTTGTCCTCATCTGGGTCTTGACCTGACTGCAGTTTAGCATCTTAACCGACTTCAGTGGGCAAATGCTCACCTTCGATGGCCATTGGCATGCTGGAGAAGTGTGCTCTACACGGATCAATCCCGGCTTCAACTGTACTGGGCAGATGGCAAACAGGGTGTATGGCTTTGTGTGGGAGAGCAGTTTCCTGATGTCAATGTTGTGAACAGTGTGCCCCATGGTGGCAGTTGGGTTATGCTATGGGCAGGCATAAGCTACAGACAACGAACACAATTGCATTTTATCAATTTGATTGCACAGCGATACCGTGATGAGATCCTGCGGCCCATTGTTGTGCCATTCATCCTCCGGCGTTCACCTCACCTTTCAGCATGATAATGCACGGCCCCATGTCACAAGGATCTGTACACAATTCCTGGAAGCTGAAAATGTCCCAGTTCTTCCATGGTCGGCATACTCACCAGACATGTCACCCATTGAGCATGTGTGGGATGCTCTGGATCGACGTGTACAACCACGTGTTCCATTTCCCACCAATATCCAGCAACTTTGTACAGCCATTGAAGAGGAGTGGGACAACATTCCACAATCAACTGCCTGATCAACTCTATGCAAAGGAGATGTGTCGCGCTGCATGAGGCAAATGGTGGCCACACCAGATACTGACTGGTTTTCTGATCCATGCCCCTACTTTTACATACATATCTGTATTCCCGCATGTTGCGGTTATATTTTTTGTTCAGTGTATTTTTTCTGGATAAATATAATAAAATATGGAAATTTGTTTTGTAGAATTATTGCAGATATAAAACAATGATTCATGAAAATACATAGCATTTCTTTGTTTGATGCGATTGATTAGGGTTATTCCTGTGTCATAAGAAATCTAAATTACAGGAATTCTATGCAATTACATTCCAGACCAAAAAGGTCATGTCTGTCTCTCTGTGTGTGTGTGTGTGTGTGTGTGTGAGTGAGAGAGAGAGATCTAACAAGCTGCACTGCTAACCACAGTGAGAGTAGGTGCACAAGTCACATGCCATAATTGTTACCATTTGCTTCTATGATGGTCAATTTTAACCAGTAGTTGTCTCTGAATGACTGTAGCCTATGTCATTTTTGCTAATGCTTGTAATAGCCAAGCCTTACAGATCTAAAATATTGTTTAGTATATAAAGGTAAAAAAGGGTATAGGACAGGCGTATTCCAGGCAGGTCACCCACGATACAAGTCAGTATTTGATGCCCATCCCTGTCTGAGAACGTCGGGGAGATTACCTGGAAACCGGTCAATAGCAGCGCTGTTACCTTCAACTCGGTTTTGGATTCATTAAGGCGTTGTGGACTGGTATGGCGGATGTGCATAATCACATGCGCTGATTCAAAGGTTGCGTGTTCAAATTCAGTGATAAAACAAAAAATACCAAAAATAACTTTCTAAGCCTATGCCAAACCTTAACCCATACCTTAAGAATTCAGAGTTAATACCTAAACTTAACCTCAACGTTTGGAACAAGTTCGAAATTTGACATATGGGAAACATGGATGAACAACTAATCCTGACGCGAGACAGAGCTTGTAGGGTATTCAACCTGGGGATCACGCAAATATGTTAGTCCCAAAAAAATGTCCCATTGTTTTTATGAATGTCACTAGCGACTAAACTCATTTTGATTTACACAACATTAGAAAAGAGGATAATATATTTCTAATGATGTCAACTTTATTTCTCAACTCCTAATAGTGAGCTAATTACACTCACTGGAGTATCAGACATAGGCTTTGAAAAGCACCCATGAGTAGGCCGACCAGTTGCTGCAAGTGATGCTGGCTACTGGTAAGCTTTCTTGACATGGACAATTGTTTTGCCAACACATGGCTAACCTTTGTTTAACCATAGCTAAACAGCTGCTATTAGCGAAAATGTGTTTGGAGTTATCTTTCTAGTTAATATGCCATGTTAGAGTTTACACTTCTTCCTGTTATACACTGAACATAAATATAAACGCAACATGCAACAATTTCAAAGATTTTACTGAGTTACAGTACATATAAGGAAATCAGTCAATTAAAATAAATTCATTAGGCCCTAATCTAGGGATTTCACACGACTGGGAATACAGATATGCATCTGTTGGTCACAGATACCGTTAAAAAAAAGGTAGGGGCGTGGATCAGAAGCTGGGGGCGTGGACTTGAAGCTGTCTACCTGCTCCACTGCTGCTCCGACCTCATCCCTGTAGGCTGACTCATTGTAGCCTGTGATCAGGCCTACCACCGTTGTGTTGTCAGCGAACTTGATAATGGTTTTGGAGTCGTGCATGGCCACACACTCGTGGGTGAACAGGGAGTACAGGAGGGGACTAACCACACACCCCTGTGGAACCCCTGTGTCAAGGGTCAGCGTGATGGAGGTAATGTTGCCTACATTCACCGCGTGGGGTCGGCCCATCAGGAATACCAGTATCCAATTAGAGAGGGAGGTGTTCAGACCCAGAGTCCTAAGCTTGGTGACGAGCTAGTAAGTGACAATGTTATTGAACGCAGAGCTGTAGTCAATGAACAGCATTGTCACATAGATATTCCTCTTATCTAGGTGGGTGCCGGCAGTGTGGAGAAAAACGTGCGGATAACAGACTGGGACAAGGAGAGTTTGAAAATTACAGTGAATATGCCTGCCAGCTGTTCTGCGCATTTTCTGAGAACGTGCCCTGGAATACCAACGGGGCCCGCGGCCTTGCGGATTTTGACCTGATTAAAACACAATTTTCACATCGGCCTCACGTGACTCGATGTTGTTGTTGTCAAAGCATGCATAAAATGCATTGATTCTAGTAGAGGCATCATTGGGCAGATCATGTTTGGGTCTTCCTTTGTAATCCATAATGGACTATAGCCACCTTATATTGTCCTTTTGCTCATTTGATGACTCTGTGGAGGTCATAGCGGGCCTTCTTGTACTTATTCCTGTCTTCGGCCGTAGCATCAGGGTTGTCTATGATAACTCTGTGTGTGATAGCCCTGCTCTTTAATTTAGTTCCAACCTCTGTGTTAATCCAGGGCTTTTGTTTGGGGAAACAGCGAACAATCACTGTGGGTCCAACAACGCCAATGCATTTTCTAATGAAGCCGGTGATGGAGGTGGTTAGCTCGTCAATGTTATGGGTAGAGTCTCGAAACATATTCCAATCAGTGCTAGCAAAGCAGTCTGCAACATAACCTCTGATTCTGGTGACCATTTCTAAACAGAGCGAATCGCGGGTACTTCCTATTTCAGATTCTGCTTGAAATCAGGAGTTATCTGATTTGCCGAATGGCGGACGAGGGAGGGCCTTGTATGCTTGCTGGAATAGCAGTGGTCTAGGACTTTATCACCCTTAGTGGCATTGGAGACGTGTTGATGGAAGTTGGGCGTAGTGACACCGGCAACCAGAAAGTCAGCCTCTGGGTGTAGGGTTTCCTGCTTGTTTATAGCCTTGTACAGTTCGTTAAGCGCCAGCTTGTTATTTTTATTGTCCTGAGGTGGAATGTATACAGCAATCACATTAACAGCTGAAAACTGACTCGTTAGGTAGAAGGGCCGGCATTTGACCATCAGGTATTCCAAGACGGGTGAACAGTGGGTTGACACATGAACCAAGCTGGAATTAGCACACCAGTTGGAGTTGATGAAGAGGTAAACCCCTCCCCCTCGATTTCCAAGACTCCACTGTCCTATCAACCCTGTGAATGGAGAATCCATCGAGTTGGATAGCAGTATCTTGTCTGAGAGCCATGTTTCTGAAAACGCAGTTCCGAGAGTCCCGTTGGTAGGCAAATCCGCGATCGGAGGTCATCCACCTTATTATCAAGTGACTGTACATTAGCCAGTAGAATGGAGGGAAGAGGTGGCCAGTTTTTTCTTCGCCTTAATCTCACCAGGATCCCCCCTATCTTGTCTATGTAATGCCGGCGTTTCCCCTTGGGCAGCCCAAAAATTGGTTTGGAATTACACAGAGAGCCCAGGGAGGATGAGTCGAAATAGAAGCCGTAATTGGGGTAAGTAGCTGCCGATCTGATGTTTCAGAGTTCTTGTCAGTTATAAGAAAAGCGGATGTATTTCGTGAAAATAGAGTATAAATAGAAAACAAAAGAATTACAAAATAGCAAAGTCGGGTCGTTGATTACAAAACAGTAGCCATCCAGTTTGTTGTCCGTAGCTTATGCCTGCCCATACGATAACCCCACCGCCACCATGGGACATTCTGTTCACAACGTCAACCACACGACGCCATACACACGTCTGACAGTACAGTTGAAACCGGGATTTATCCGTCACGAGCACTTTTATTTAGCGTGGCCATTGAAGGTGAGCATTTGCCCACTGAAGTCGGTTACGACGCCGAACTGCAGTCAAATCAAGACCCTGGTGAGGACGCCGAGCAACGCAGATGACCTTCCTTGAGACCTTTCTTGACAGTTTGTGCTGAAATTCTTTGGTTTTGTAAACCCAAAGTTTCATCAGCTGTCCAGGTGGCTGGTCTCAGATGATCCCACAGGTAAAGGAGCCAGATGTGGAGGTCCTGGGCTGGCGTGATTAAACGTGGTCTGCGGTTGTGAGGTCGGTTGGATGTACTGCCAAATTCTGTAACGAAGATGGTAGAGAAATATGGTCGAGAAATTAACATAAAATTCTCAGAGGACAGCTCTGGTGGGTATTCCTGCTGTCAGCATGCCAATTGTACGCTACCTCAAAACTTCAGACATCGGTGGCATTGTGTTGTGTCACAAAACTGCACATTTTAGAGTGGCCTTTTATTATCCCCAGTACAAGGTGCACCTGTGTAGGGATCATGCTGTTTAATCAGCTGCTTGATATGCCAAACCTGTTAGGTGGACGGATTATCTTGGCAAAAATAAGTGGATGGATTATCTTGAAGAAATACTCACTAACAGGGATGTAAAACATTTGTGCACAAAATTTGAGAGAAATAAGCTTTTTGTGCGTATGGAGATTTCTGGGATCTTTTATTTTAGCTCATGAAACATGGGACCAACACTTTACATGTTGCGTTTAGATTTTTGTTCAGTACATTTGGGGGATGTGAAAATAATGAAAACCTAGCAAATCTAGTCATTTTTAAATGTCGATTATTTCTCCTTGCCATTATCATGCACCTGATAAGAAATGTGAATTTATTTTAGTAACATATGATGGGGGTCCCTGGGTCGCCAGTTTCCCTGGGCGGGGGTCCCAGGGCAAGAAAAGGTTGAAGACACCTGGTATAGGCTAATAGTTGAAGGTATGTGACGCTTGTAGAACTTGTCCACTTTGGTTCATCATCATGTATATGGAGATAAGTTTTAGGTTAACAGACGGTATGCTATTTGCCAGATTTATGCTGTGGGCACAAGCAGATAAGCCTGCCTGTTCACTGAACATGTGGATTTGTGTTCAGAAAAAACATCTGGACTGTAGTTTATTTATTTGAAAGGACCTGCACAGTCTCTCATTACAGTTCATAATCTGTTGATAAAGATGTATATTAGTGGGACAGGCCTATGCTTATAAAACTGCCTTCTGTAACGAGTGCATTGAGAGTCGGGACGCAAGTTCAGGGAGTGTGTTTTAATAAATAAATGTAACATAATACAAAACCACGAACAATGCACAGACAAGAAACCGAAGCAATGACACCTGGGGAAGGAACCAAGGGGAGTGACATATATAGGACGGGTAATCTAGAAGGTGATGGAGTCCAGGTGAATGTCATTATGCGCTAATGCACATAACTATGGTGACAGGTGTGCGCCTTTAACGAGCAGCCTGGTTGACCTAGAGGCCGGAGAGGGAGCATACGTGACAACCTACACCTTCTGTTAGCCCTCTCTGTGTCTGAAATTCGGCTACTAAAGAGGATGAAGTTATAAGATAGAAAATATGAGACCAAAAAAGGCGTTGCTGTCTGACTATTTGAGCTAGAGTACCAGTCAAAAGTTTGGACATACCTACTCATTCAAGGGTTTTTCTTTATTTTTTTTACTGTTTTCTACATTGTAGAATAATAGTGAAGATATGAAATAACACAATACGTGCGTCTCACAAAGACACGGTGGTTGGAGCCAAAAATCTCAAATTTGGACTCATCAGACCTAAGGACAGATGTCCATTGCTTGTGTTTCTTGGCCCAAGCACCCTTTAGTGGTGGTTTCTTTGCATCAATTTGTCCATGAAGGCCGGATTTACGTCTCCTCTGAACAGTTGATGTTGAGATGTGTCTGTTACTTGAACTCTGAAGTATTTATTTGGGCTCCGATTTCTGAGGCTGGTAACTCTAATGAACTCTGGGTCTTCCTTTCCTGTGGTGGTCTTCATGAGAGCCAGTTTCCTCATAGCGCTTGATTGTTTTTGCGACTGCAACTTGAAAAGTTATTCAAATGTTCTGGATTGACTGACCTTCATATCTTAAAGTAATGATGGACTGTTATATCTCTTTGCTAATTTGAGCTGTTCTTGCCATAATATGGACTTGGTCTTTTACCAAATAGGGCTGTCTTCTGTATACCACCCCTACCTTGTCACAACACAACTGATTGACTCAAACGCATTAAGAAGGAAATAAATTCCACAAATTAACTTAACAAGGCACACCTATTAATTGAAATGCATTCCAGGTGACTACCTCATGAAGCAGTTTGAGAGAATGCCAAGAGTGTGCAAAGCTGTCATCAAGGCAAAGGGTGGCTACTCTGAAGAATCTCAAATATATTTTGATTTGTTTAACACTTTTTTGGTTACTACATGATTCCATATGTGTTATCACTATTATTCTACAATGTAGAAAGTAAAAAATAAAGAAAAACCCTGGAATGAGTAGGTGTCTAAACCTTTGACGGGTACTGTATGACAGTCTCTGAATCTACCAGTGAGAAATCAGATATTTACACAATGATATATCTACAAAAATGTAATTTTGTAAAACTGAAATATTTATGAACAAAACATCACTCAAACAGTTCTTATTAAACTATGCTTTATTACCGTTAACTATTGACATTCACCTCCCAGTGGTGATATGACTGATTGCACCAGGTAGACTGCAATCAAACCAACCGATCATTATAGACACGGAGAAAGACGTTACAACCATTCGCATTATTGGACCAGTGCTAACCACTTACTTCTCCTGACACATATGCTCAACCAAATGGATTGTCCAAAATGAAGTGTTGAATTATCAACCCATTTTAACACGATATTGACAGCTGGACACGTGTATAAAGCTTACCTTATGCTTCCCAGTCAAAACAGTTCATGCATATGACGTAGTTTGTTTGGTCTTCGGTTTTTCATGCACACATTTTTTTCGTTAAGCAAATCGAAGCCCCTTCTTCGGTGATTGGTCAACAGTATTACTCGTAGGAGTGGGAGCTGTGGACGGGAATATTCCATTTAGTGTTTGTCATTCAACGAGAGATGATTCGTTTTCATGCAAAAAAAAAAAATCACTTGAGAAACATTTATGTCGACCCTTGCGCAGGAAGTGACAGTCTATTGCATACCATAGGTCTATAACTGTAATAAGGCATAGCCTACCACTGAGACGCAGGTGAATTTATAACGACACCTATGTTTAAACACCAATCACAGTTTGTGTTTCATAGTCAATTAAAGTACATTGGAATTGCGTGACACGTGGACGCACCAAGAAGCCACATGAAAATGAAGTCAAAACAAATTCTTTACTTCTCCCATAAATCAACATGTTGATGCATTGCTTCTTCATCAAAATGAGTGGGGCCCATCTAGTGGCAATAAAGTATATTGCAATGACAGGTGGAAAACAGTCCTTGCATTTGTGTATTGAATGATTGTTTGTACAGTTTGGTTTGCTTACTGTATTTTAACAATATGTACTGTATGTACTATATGTATACCTCATGAACATTGCTACAATATTTAAATTCAACATTTATTTAATCAAGAAATGACAGGAAATTCTCAATTTTACACACAGTAAAACAATTACAAAGACAAAATGCCATAGAAAAGTAAAAGGAGGCAGACATTACAAGGGCATAAAGATGACTGATGACGAAACATTGATTTCATAGTATGGTGAGTAGTATGGAAGTCAAGCATTAAGCATGGGTTGTGTCATTGGGCACCAAACGTAATAAAATGCACTGAAACATGTTCCGTTGCGTGCCCTAATGAACAAGACACTGGTCACAGTAATGTGTAGGACAGTTCGTTGGTGTACATCCCAAAGGGCAGCCTATTCGCTATATAGGGCACTTATGGGCCCTGGTCAAAAGTAGAGCCCTATATAGGAAATATGTTTCCATTTTAGACACAACCTAGGAGTTCCTAATTTGCTCAACCCTACCCTAGTAGGATCTCAGTCCTCATTTGCTTTGCTCAGGTCTGTGCGACATGGCGGTTGGCGTCTTGGTAGAGTTCTCCTCCACCCAGGGATGGGTCAGGACACCCTGGATAGGGAGCCTGTGGAGAGGGTTGTGTTTCAGCAGCTTGCCTTTCAGGTCTCTGCTGCCGGTGCTGACATTGGCCGGGTACGTGAAATCCACCAGCAAGAACGAGAGGGAATTCAGAGTTTTATTCCAGGTATATAATACATGCCACTTAGCAAATGCCTTTATCCAAAACAACTGTGCAGTTTCAAGAAGTGAACCCACAAACTTGCCGTTGTTAATAGGGCTGGGTGGTATACCATATTTTACTATATACCGGTATTGATGTGCGGACCGGTTTGGGTTTTTACTTTGCCTTCCATAAAGATATGTGACCTTCCACTCCGTTTTTATAGTTTACACCTCTACTTGAGTCATCCACCTGATTAGACTACAATCACCCTATTAAAAGGTGGAAGTCATCGTACCAATCTGGTATGATCATTTCCTCCTTTAAATGGGGTGATTGTAGTCTAATCGGGTGCACCCAATCTCCTTCTCACCAAGCCCCGCCCCTGTCACTCAAGGAGCACAGTCATGGTTGGTCGAGCACTGTTCTCTTCAGTCTGCATGGTCAGTGCAGCAGATGCAACAATATGTTGATTACCACTATGCCGTTTTCCTCAACATAAATCCACAAGCGTTCTGTAACTACACTAGTTTGTGTATCTTACTCTCTGCAAAGAGCTAGTTTATATTGTCTTAGCAAGTTGTGGCTAAAATAAATTGCAGCTAATGCCGAATAGCTAATAAATGTACTAGTGGGCCATAGAAAACTATATGCTTTTGTTTTCGAGGCGATTGATCAATCTATCTCGAGGAAGAAGCTGGTTTTTACATTGTGCATATTTATTTCAATTTGTTGGTGAAGTCAATTCTTGCAAATTTTTAAATTAATACTTTTATGGTCGATAGCTGTTCAGACAAACACTGCAGAGTACTAAACTGTAAACCAATCAAAATGTGTGTACTATCCATGTTAACGCCTAGCTAAGGTTACGTGATTGGTGTCTAAGGCCAGCAAGCCACGTTTCTTGCCAAAATCTTAGCTATGACGATTCAATAACAAGTCATGACTTCTCTCCCATCATGGATTGATGAATATTGGTCAAATTGACACGGGAGGAAGAGCTGCTCTGTCTAGTCGAGGTTGAGCTTGAGGTGGTGTACTGACATCCAAGCTGAGATCTCTGCGTGCCTGGCAGATATGAGGATATGACGGAGCCGAGTGACTTGATGTACAGTTGAAGTCAGAAGTTTACATACATCTTAGCCAAATACGTTTAAACTTAGTTTTTCACAATTTCTGACATTTAATCCTAGTAAAAATTCCCTGTTTTAGGCCATTTAGGATTACCACTTTATTTTAAGAATATGAACTATCAGAATAATAGTAGAGAGAATGATTGATTTCAGCTTTAATTTCTTTCATCACATTCCCAGTGGATCATAAGTTTCCATACACTTAATTTGGTAACATTGCCTTTAAATTGTTTAACTTGGGTCAAACGTTTCAGGTAGCCTTTCACAAGCTTCCCACAATAAGTGGGTGAATTTTTTCCCATTCCTCCTGACAGAGCTTTTGGTACTGAGTCAGGTTTGTAGGCCTCCTTGCTCGCACATGCCTTTTCAGTTCTGCCCAAAAATGTTCTATAGGATTGAGGTCAGGGCTTTGTGATGGCCACTCCAATACATTGACTTTGTTGTCCTTAAGCCATTTTGCACAACTTTGAAAGTATGCTTGGGGCCATTTTCCATTTGGAAGATCCATTTGCGACCAAGCTTTAACTTCCCGACTGATGTCTTGAAATGTTACTTCAATATATCCACATAATTTTCCTACCTTCCTACCTCCTACCCATCTATTTTGTGAAGTGCACCAGGCCCTCCTGCAGCAAAGCATCAAAGGCCCTCCTGCAGCAAAGCACCAAAACACACATGATGCTGCCACCCCCATGCTTCACGGTTGGGATGGTGTTCCTCGGCTTGCAATGCATCCTCCTTTTCCCTCCAAACATAATGATGGTCATTATGGCCAAACAGTTCTATTTTTGTTTCATCAAACCAGAGGACATTTCTCCAAAAGGTACGATCTTTGTCCCCATTTTTTGAATTTTACCCCATTTTCTCCCCAATTTCATGGTATCCAATTGCTTTTAGTAGCTACTATCTTGTCTCATCGCTACAACTCCCGTACGGGCTCCGAGAGACGAATGTTGAAAGTCATGCGTCCTCCAATACACAACCCAACCAAGCCGCACTGCTTCTTAAAACACAGCGCGCATCCAACCCGGAAGCCAGCCGCACCAATGGAGGAAACACCATGCACCTGGCAACCTTGGTTAGCGCCCGGCCCACCACAGGAGTCGCTGGTGCTTGATGAGACAAGGATATCCCTACCGGCCAACCCCTCCCTAACCCGGACGACGCTAGGTCAATTGTGCGTCGCCCCACGGACCTCCCAGTCGCGGCCGGTTACGACAGAGCCTGGGCGCAAACCCAGAGTCTCTGGTGGCACAGCCCTTAACCACTGCGCCACCCGGGAGGCCCTGAAAAACAAGTTTTAATGACTCCAACCTAAGTGTATGTAAACTTCCAACTTCAACTGTAGGTAGTGAGTCTGAGTTGAAGTATTTAGGTATGTGGTTTGATGAGAGGCTTACGTGGAAGAGACATATTGAGTATATTGAAATTAAGTGTGGGAAGCTGCAGAACCTCCTGAGGGCAGTGGCAAGATATGAATGTGGATCAGATAGACAAACACTGTTGTATATGTACATTGATCAGGTCATCTTTGGATTATGGGTGCTTTGTATATGGATTGTCAGCCAAAACGCTTCATGAGCTCCTGGATAGGGTGCAGTCAAGGGCCCTGAGATTGTGTGTGGGTGCCTTCAAGATGACACCTGATTAGACATTGCAGGTGGACAGTGGAGAACTGCAACTGAGGATAAGGCGGTTCCATGTGGCACAGTTGGTAGAGCATGGCACTTGCAATGCCAGGGTTGTGGGTTAGATTCCGACGAGGTACCAGTAGAAATGAAAATGTATGCACTCTGGACTAGAGCGTCTGCTAAATGACTGAAATGTAAATTAACAAAATAAACTTGCATTAGCGTACTGGGCGAGGTTGAAAGGGAGTTCAGAAGGACATCCTGTGGTCATGGCATCTGGGGAATGTAAGTGGGTAAGCAGAGGGTGTATGAGTGGACAAATGGGCAGAAAGTGATAAAATATGGACTGGGGGAGAGAGAGACAGGGCTGGCAATTGCATTGGGGAACGTGCTCCCCCAATGTAATTGTGTGGATATGATTGAAGGTAGGAGAGAATGGGGAGTGGAGAGATATATATACTTTTTACCCCTTTTTCTCACGAATTGGTAGTTACAGTCTTGTCCCAGTACTGCAACTCCCATATGGACTTGGGAGAGGCAAAGGTCAAGAGCTATGCATCCTCTGAAACACAACCCTGCCAAGTCACACTGCTTCTTGACACACTACTCGCTTATCCCGGAAGCCAGCCACACCAACTGGCTACCGTGTCAGCGTGCATGCGCCCGGCCCGCCACAGGAGTCGCTAGAGCGCGATAGGAAAAGGACATCCCGCCGGCCTAACCCATACGACGCTGGGCCAATTGTGCGTTGCCTCATGTTGCGTCTCCCGGTTGCGGCCGGCTGAAAAACAGCCCGAGATCGAACCCGGGATTGTAGTGACGCCTCAAGCACTGCATTGCCTTAGACCGCTGTGCCACTCGGGAGGCCCCAGATAATCGGTTTTATTTGTTTTTAAGGACATATACAGATGTTTCAAAGGATCCAGTCAGTGGAAGGGTGGGGGCAGGGGTGTATATCCCAGATTTCAATGTTAGAGTATGTAAGCAGTTAACTGATTATATGTCAGGGTATGCAGCCGAGTTGATGGCCATGATAATAGGTTTGAGATGGGTGGAGGAGGTGAAACCACTGGTGATCTGCTCTGATTAGGCTGCAGTGTTGAGTAGTGTGAAGACGGGTAGGTCAGATAGGGGAGACTTGTTTGTGGAGATGACAGTGTTGTTGATGGGATTGAAGAGGATGGGAGTGGTGGTAAGCTTTTGCTGAGTTCCTGCCCATGTGGATGTGGAGGCTGATGTGGTGGCTAAGAGTCAAGTCCTTGATCCGGGGAAAAGGGCTCTGTCTTTGGCAAAGGGAGTGGGATGTTACGAGTAAGGGGAGGCAATTGTATCATGTGCACCGGTCGGTTAAGGAAAACGTGCGGAGTATGGGATGTACAGTAGGAAAGAGGAAGTTGTGTGGAGTAGACTACGGCTTGGGCACACAGGTTTGAATGCCACGTTGTAGATGATAGGTCTGTGTGATGAGTGTTCAGTGGAGGAAACGGCGGAGCATGTGTTAGAATTTTGTGAACTGTGTGACTTATTTGATTTATTTCACCTGTATTTAAGCAGGTAGGCCAGTTGAGAACAAGTTCTCATTTACAACTGCGACACAAACAACACAGAGTTACACATGGGATAAACAAACATACAGTCAATAACACAATAGGAAAACGTCTATATACAGTGTGTGCAAATGAAGTAAGATTAGGGAGGTAAGGTAATAATAATTCGGCCATACTGGCAGAATAATTACAATTTAGCAATTAAACACGGGTGATAGGTGTGCAGAAGATGAATGTGCAGGTAGAGTTACTGGGGTGCAAAGGAGCAAAAAAATAAATAGCAATATGGGGATGAGGTAGTTGGGTGGGCTATTACAGATGGGCTGTGTACAGGTGCAATGATCGGTAAGCTGCTCTGACAGCTGATGCTTAAAGTTAATGAAGGAGATATAAGGCTTCAGTGATTTTTGTAATTAGTTCCAGTCATCAAACTCAAGAGAACTGGAAGGAAAGGCAGCCAAAGGAGAAGTTGGCTTTGGGGGTGAACAGTGAAATAAACCTGCTGGAGCGTGTGCTACGTACGGGTAGGTGCTGCTATGGTGACCAGTGAGCTGAGATAAGGCGGGGCTTTACCTAGCATAGACTTATAGATGACCCGGAGCCTGTGGGTTTGGCGACGAATATGAAGCGAGGGCCAGCCAATGAGAGCATACAGGTCGCAGTGGTGGGTAGTATATGGTGCTTTGGTTACAAAACGGATGGCACTGTGATAGACTACATTCCATTTTCTGAGAAGAGTGTTAGAGGCTATTTTGTAATTGACATCGCCAAAGTCAAGGATCGGTAGGATAGTCAGTTTTACGAGGGTATGTTTGGCAGCATGAGTGAAGGATGCTTTGTTTGCGATTCTAGATTTAATTTTGGATTGGAGATGCTTAATGTGAGTCTGGAAGGAGAGTTTACAGTCTAACCAGACACCTAGGTATTTGTAGTTGTCCACATATTCTAAGTCAGAACCGTCCAGAGTAGTGATGCTTGACGGGCGCGTGGGTGCGGGTAGCGATCGGTTGAAGAGCAGTCATTTAGTTCTACTAGCATTTAAGAGCGGTTGGAGGCCAGAGAAGGAGTGTTCTTTGGCATTGAAGCTTGTCTGGAGGTTAGTTAACACAGTGTCCAAAGAAGGGCCAGAAGTATACAGAATGGTGTAATCTGCATAGAGGTGGATCAGAGAATCACCAGCAGCAAGAGCGACATCATTGATGTATACAGAAAAGAGAGTTGGCCCGAGAATTGAACCCTGTGAAACCCCCATAGAGACTGCCAGAGGTCCGGACAGCAGGCCCTCCGATTTGACACACTGTACTCTATCTGAGAAGTAGTTGGTGAACCAGGCGAGGCAGTCATTTAAGAAACCAAGGCTGTTGAGTGTGCCGATAAGAATGCAGTTATTGACAGAGTCAAAAGCCTTGGCCAGGTCGATGAAGACGGCTGCACAGTATTGTCTTTTAGCGATGGCGGTTATGATATCGTTTAGGACCTTGAGCGTGGCTGAGGTGCACCCATGACCAGCTCGGAAACCAGATTGCATAGCGGAGAAGGTACGGTGGAATCAAAATGGTCGATGATGTTTGCTAACTTAGCTTTTGAAGACTTTAGAAAGGCAGGGTAGGATAGATATAGGTCTGTAACAGTTTGGGTCTAGAGTGTCTCCCCCTTTGAAGAGGGGGATGACCGAGGCAGCTTTCCAATCTTTAGGGATCTCAGAAGATACGAAAGAGAGGTTGAACAGGCTAGTAATAGGGGTTGCAACAATTGCGGCCTGTAATTTTAGAAAGAGAGGGTCCAGATGGTCTAACCCAGCTGATTTGTAGGGGTCCAGATTTGGAACTCTTTTAGAAATGGTGGAGGCTTGGGAAAGTTGCTGTGGGGGGTGCAGAGCTGTTGACCGGGGTAGGGGTAGCCAGGTAGAAAGCATGGCCAGCTGTAGAAAAGTGCTAATTGAAATTCTCGATTATCATAGATTTATTAGTGGTGACAGTGTTTCCTAGCCTCAGTGCAGTGGGGAGCTGGGAGGAGGTGCTCTTATTCTCCATGGACTTTACAGTGTTCCAGAACTTCTTGGAGTTTGTGCTACAGGGTGCAAATTTCTGTTTGAAAAAGCTAGCCTTTGCTTTCCTAACTGCCTGTGTATATTGATTCCTAACTTCCCTGAAAAGTTGCATATCGCGGGGGCTATTCGATGCTAATGCAGTACGCCACAGGATATTTTTGTGCTGGTCAAGGGCAGTCAAGTTTGGAGTGAACCAAGGGCTATATCTGTTCTTAGTTCAATTTTTTTTAATTGGGCATGCTTATTTAAGATGGTGAGGAAAGCACTTTTAAAGAATAACCAGGCATCTTCTACTGACAGAATGAGGTCAATGTCCTTCCAGGATACCCGGGCCACGTCGATTTAGAAAGGCTTGCTCGCTGAATTGTTTTAGGGAGCGTTTTACAGTGGTCGTTTGACCACGGACCCATTACGGACATAAGCAATGATCGCTGAGATCCTGGTTGAAGACAGCAGAGGTGTATTTAGAGGGCAGGTTGGCCAGGATGATATCAATGAGGGTGCCCGTGTTTACAGATTTAGGGTTGTACCTGGTAGGTTCCTTGATAATTTGTGTGAGATTGAGGGCATCTATCTTAGATTGTAGGATGGCCGGGGTGTTAAGCATATCCCAGTTTAGGTCATTTTTTATTCATTTGAAAAATCAAATGTTCTTTCACATAACAAATGTGGAGTAAGTTGTGTAGATTGTTAGGGGGGAAAGAGGTGTGTAGACTTTCACTAGCGTCTGTATAATGAACAGTGTCTGTATCAACCCTGGATGGATACCAGGGGGCACTGTATTGAAGCCAACTCCCCCACCATTGTAAAAAATACTTTGTACGCTATAGAAATGCAATTTATTAATGTCTGCATTTGTTTTTAACACATTTATTTGATTACAGACACCTTAATGCATGCTTTTAAATGATCTAATAAACCAATGTGGGAAATTGTTAACTCTGTGTTACGTAGACCAAAATTAGTTTGGTTTAAGAGGAGTGTGGAGTGTTAAGTACAGAATGGTGGGTCAACCATATGTACTCCAAACACTTTCTGTCTCTCATTGATAATCAGTTTACATCCACAAAACTGTAGAAGTGAGGTGAGGTTCTGTAAAGGATATTCTGATTGAACAAACATAATTCCAGCATTCAAATCAAACAAAATGATCATGCCATATTATGGACGACTCTGAATGTTCTCCAAATAACTGTAATTTTGATCAGTCACCCATCATTTTCTTTATTTTTATTTCACCTTTATTTAACCAGGTAGGCTAGTTGAGAACAAGTTCTCATTTACAACTGTGACCTGGCCAAGATAAAGCATAGCAGTGTGAACAGACAACAACACAGAGTTACACATTGAGAAAACAATAAATAAGTCAATAACACAGTAGAAAAAATAAAATAGTCTATTTACATTGTGTGCAAAAGGCATGAGGAGGTAGGCGAATAATTACAATTTAGCAGATTAACACTGAAGTGATAAATGATCAGATGGTCATGTGCAGGTAGAGATACTGGTGTGCAAAAGAGCAGAAAAGTAAATAAATAAAATAATAAATAAAAACAGCATGGGGATGAGGTCGATAAAATGGGTGGGCTATTTACCGATGGACTATGTACAGCTGCAGTGATCGGTTAGCTGCTCAGTTAGCTCGGTTAGCTGCTCAGCTGCTCAGAATGTTAATTTACTATAATGGAGAAATGCTGTAGGTGTATTCAGCTGGTAAGGAATGATTTTAAATGGATCATTCAGATATATTTTTCATTCAAATGTATTTGACCTAATGCCATATACATACTAAACAAAAATATAAATGCAACATGCAAAGTATTGGTCCCATGTTTCATAAGCTGAAATAAAAGATCCAATTTTCCAGCACAAAAAAACATATTTCTTTCAAATGTTGTGCACACATTTGTTTACATCCCTGTTAGGGAGCATTTCTCCTTTGCCAAGAAAATACATCCACCTGAAAAGCTGTGGCATATCAAGAAGCTGATTAATTACATGATCATTACACAGGTGCACCTTGTGCTGGGGATAATAAAAGGCCACTCTAAAATGTACAGTTGTGTCACACGAAGCCACACAAAAATAGGACAAAACACACATCACGACAAAAGACAACACAACGCTACATAAAGAAAGACCTAAGACAACAACATAGCAAGGCAGCAACACATGACAACCAAGGGTACTCTGTGACAGGTTGTGGCTGAGACAACAGATTTTGACTTTATACACTGAACCCTTTGAGAAAGGTAGTTAGCACACCAGGCCAAAGACCACTCAGAGACACCAATACTCCTTAGCCGGCCCACAAGAATGGAATGGTTTAACGTATCAAAAGCTTTGACCAAGTCAATAAAAATAGCAGCATAACATTGCTTAGAATCAAGGGCAATGGCGACATCATTAAGGACCTTTAATAAGGTTGCAGTGACCCATCCATAGCCTGAAACCAGATTGCATACCAGAGAGAATACTATTGACATCAAGAAAGCCAGTCAGTTGATTATTGACAAGTTTTTCCAACACTTTTGATAAACAGGGCAAAATAGAAATAGGCCTATAACAGTTAGGATCAGCTTGATCTCCCCCTTTAAATAAAGGACGGACCGGGGCTGCCTTTCAAGCAATGGGAACCTCCCCAGAGAGGAGAGACAGGTTAAATGGTCAGAGATAAGCTTGGCAATGATAGGGGCACCAACCTTAAAGAAGAAAGGGTAAACCATCTGAACCAGATGTTTTTTAGGGGGTCAAGTTTAAAGGAGCTCCTTTAGCACCTTGGGCAGGGGGAAAATAGGGAGGAGCGTCAGAGCTAGTCGTATTAGAAGGGGTGGCTGAGTCAAATAAGAATCCTGACTTAATGAAGTGGTGATTAAAGAGCTCAGCCATGTGCTTCTTGTCAGTAACAACCACATCATCAACATTAAGGGACATGGGCAGATGTGAAGGAGGTTTATTCTCCAGATCTTTAATTGTTTTCCAGAACTTCTTGGGGTTAGACCCAGAGAGAGAACTGCTCCTTAAAGTAACTCACTTTGGCCTTCCGGATAGCCTGAGTGCACTTATTTCTCATTTGCCTGAACGAGAGCCATGAGTCAGCCTGAGTATGTGTATGCTGAGCCTTTTGCCAAATGTAATTCTTAAGGTAGAGTAACTCTGCAAGATCATGGTCGAGCCAGGGGCCGAACCTGTTTTTAATGATCATTTTGTGGGGGCGTGTTAACAATACCACTGAAAATATCAAAAAAATAAGGTCCAAGCGTCTTTGACAGAGGGGATCAAGCTGATTCTATACCATTTGACAGAGGCCAGTTCATGAAGGATGGCATGCTCATTAAAGTTTTTTAGCAAGCGTCTATGACAAATCAGGACAGATCGTTTCACTGAGCAGCCATTACGAACACAGGCTGTAAAACAGTGATCACTAAGCTCATTACAGAAAACACCAGACTGATACCTACCAGGATTATTTGTGAGGATAACATCGAGGAGAGTAGCCTTTTCTGGGTGTTTGGAGTCATACCTTGTGGGATTGGTGATAATCAGAAAGATTTAGGGAGTCCCATTGCTTTAGGACTTGGTCAGATGGTTTAAGCATGTCCCAGTCACTTGGCAGGATATATTCGGACTTAGTGTAAAGGGCCGGTTCTGATGGAGGACAATAGCACCTAGCAAAAGTCAACAAAGAGCTTTTTGAAAGTGTAATGCTTAAAACCAGCAAATCAAATTGTTTGGGGACAGACTTGGTGGAGACAACCGAGCATTGAAGGTGATCCTTGGTAAAGATTGCCACTCCCCCACCTTTGGAAGATCTGTCTTGCCGAAAAAGGTTATAACCAGAAAGGTTAACATCAGTATTCAAAACACTCTTAACCACGTCTCAGTAATGACCAACACATCTGGATTGGAGCTGTGAACCCACACTTTCAATTGATACATTTTAGGCAATAAGCTTCTAGTGTTAACGTGCAGAAAACACAGGCTTTTACAAGAGCAGAAATCAGTGAAGCAGATATCAGAGCACAAGTCAGAATTGGTGCTAGCAACAGTAGATGGGCCAGGGTGTACATGCACATTTCCACATATAATTGGCAGTAATACAATCAAGGTATGGCAGAGGACAGGGAGAGCTCTGCAGTGTTGATTTATCAAATCAAATGTATTTATATAGCCCTTCGTACATCAGCTGATATCTCAAAGTGCTGTACAGAAACCCAGCCTAAAACCCCAAACAGCAAGCAATGCAGGTGTAGAAGCACGGTGGCTAGGAAAAACTCCCTAGAAAGGCCAAAACCTAGGAAGAAACCTAGAGAGGAACCAGGCTATGTGGGGTGGCCAGTCCTTTTCTGGCTGTGCCGGGTGGAGATTATAACAGAACATGGCCAAGATGTTCAAATGTTCATAAATGACCAGCATGGTCAAATAATAATAATCACAGGCAGAACAGTTGAAACTGGAGCAGCAGCACGGCCAGGTGGACTGGGGACAGCAAGGAGTCATCATGCCCAGTAGTCCTGAGGCATGGTCCTAGGGCTCAGGTCCTCCGAGAGAGAGAAAGAGTTCATAACTTATGATTATGAATGTGCACCAGATGGCAACAAGATCACATTGTACAGCAATTTCATCAGATAACATGAATACAAAGCCGGCGAGAGGTGGTTAGAATAGGGTGGGAAGCCAAAAGTCTGTAACCAATAGAGTCATAGTCCCGAGTGAGGGAACAAACAGTCTGTCCCAAGTTTGGGTAAACAATAAAGTTCATAGTCAACAAAGCATGCAGGAGTCATGAGGCAAATAGCAAAATGCACAAGAACATTTTAAAAATATATAACAACTTGGGGCTAGCCATTGTAAGGTCAGGGTCACTTTCCCCAGCAGTGCGTGTGTGCTGGAGGCGAGCGAAAGCTCGGAAGAGAGGCGGGAGTGTGGTAAGGGTACCTGTACCAGACAGGGGGAGATGGGCCAGGGCAGACGGTGAACAGGAGGAATCCAAGCAGCAGTGCAGCAGGCAACGGGTGTAGGTGTCATCCATTTGGGAGCAGCTTTTTCTCGTAGAAAATGTCAGTGGATGGTCTCTGAACAACAGGAGGTAGCTTCAAAGACCTCTGGATTTGGGTTGGGCAGACGGAGTTACTCGTGCCACTTGTTGGGCCCAAAAGCCTTGATTCCTCTCACCTCAGTGCTAATTGAAGTTGTATCTGGTCTGTCCTAGCAAGCCTGGCAGCCTTAACTCAGCATTCAGTCCCCACAAAGTAAAATATATCATTGTAACGTACTTTATTTTTCTTCTCGGGTTTCAAAATAGAATCAGACAAAACACTACTCACTCAGTTCCAGGCTGGATGGTGTCCTCAGGTCTCTGCTGTATAGCTTGAAAAAAGGAATCATTGGTAGCAGTAATCCCTCCAGGTAATTTTGTCCAAAATTAGGTTGTTGGTTTGGAGTTCTGATCTGGAGCAAAGGCCATGCTGTGGAGGGTAGCATCCTGCCGAAAAATCCAAGTTTATCTAACTCCAAATCTACCCTTCTGTAAAAAAAAAAAAATGTTGAAAAATGCAAGAGCTCACATGCAGCCATCTCTCGCTCTCTCCCTTCTCTCACTGCTGACTGCAGGAACATCCACCAGAGCTGTTGCCAGAGAATGTAATGTTAATTTCTCTACCATAAGCCATCTCCAACTCATTGGCTGGGCCTGGCTCCCCAGTGGGTGGACCAATGCCCTCCCAGGCCCAGTCATGTGTAATCCAGATTAGGGCCTAATAAATCTATTTCAATTGACTGACTTCCTTATATAAACTGTAATTTAGTAAAATCTTTGAAATTGTTGCATTTATATTTATTTAACTGTATTTTATTGGATTAAAAAAAAAGTAGTAAAAGTAGTGTTTTCTCCATATCCCTTTTGCCATAGAAGTACGCATTGAGGGAAAAACCTGAAACTAACTATCAGAGGTTGTGATTTGAACACTTTACTGTACTAGAGGCACAATGAAAGGTTGATACAAGTTTGCATATACTCCTGAACCCAACAATCACCAAAGTATCTTTGTAAAACCTCTCAAAACACCACATTATTTCACTCTTTGTGCTACTTATCAGCATTCCTGTTTTCATTGCAAAGCATTCACGTATAACAAAAATCTTAAAGCATTCAGCTAATTTTCCTGATTATGCACTATGCTTCCCTGGAGATCTCATTCATATTGGTAATCAGGGACTGGGTTAAAGGTCAACTGTAGCCATTTTACCCTAATATCAAATTCCAGAAACAATTAAGTCTTACGGTGATGGGTGCACATTTTGTTTTTTTCCCCAAGCACTACACAGCTGATTCAAATAACCAACTCATCATCAAGCTTGGATTATTTGAATCAGCTATGTATTGCTTGGGCAAAACACTAAAAGTGCACCTGGGGACAGGGTTTGAGAAACCCTGGTCTGAGTTGGGGAGGGGAAAACTGTAAATGAGATGTTATTAACAGAGGTTTGGAACTCTTTAAAATCGGTCTATTAACTAATTTGCCGTATGGTGAAAACTACATCCCACAAAAACAGGCTGTAATTTCAGGTAGTCTTTCCAAAAGGCTCTTACACTAAAAAGTCATTCGCATTTTTCACAATTTTACAGTATTATTCCAACCGCAGGGTGGAAATATTATAAAATACAGGAATATCACAACTGCACTGGGCCTTTATACAAAAATCTCTGTAAAATGATGGCACTTGTTTCCACTCCACCATTTGGCTCCAAGCCTACCATTGTACCATGGCATTACAATACACACTTAGACAATATTCCCTAATATTACAGACTTTATTCATTAAGAAGTACAAAGAGTGAAACCCGTACATTTCAGAGACTTATTAAAAATACCAGAGATATAAAACATTTCCACCACATGTAAACATTATAGCTGTGTTTGTGGCCTTTGCTCTACTTCTCTCTCTCCAACTTGAAAATAAAACTATAAAACACTGTAGGAGTACAGACAGTGTGGGGTTGGGGGGGGTGCGGAGGAGGAGTCTGAGGAGTTGGTGTGGCAGGTAAGAGGGGGGGGGCTAAGGCTGTAGCAGTCAGGTTGTAGACGTACACACACTCTCTTCAGCTAGCAATTTTTTCAATCTCATCCAGATCATCTGTGTCCAGCTTCTCAATTTTCTTATCTGTGGATGATGGGGAATAAGGATTAGGTCATTCTAAAGACTATTGTCTTATGGAGAGAAAAAAACAACATGTTATATCAAAAGAAAATGGATGACTAGCTAAACTGGATAAATCTCTGCAGTGGACGTATTCTAAAGTTGTTATTTTGTTCTTGGTTGATAATTCATTATTTCTGTGTCATATAGCATGCAGAAATTAATATAGAGAAATATTGCACAACATAGCATTTCCATCGTGACTTACTGAAGTGATCCTGGATCTTGTTGAGGACATTCATGCTGAACTTGCTGTCCACCATGTTGATGGCCAATTCCCTCTTCCCAAAACGACCTGTGCGGCCAAGCCGGTGCAGGTACGTCTCATTGTCTGGGTCACCGTCTCTGTCCACCGGCAGATCAAAGTTTAGCACCACGGAAACCTGCTCCACGTCGATACCTGGAGGGAAGGTCAGAAAGACAGATGAGAACGGGTGGATGGCCAGATCATTTGGCGCCGACAGATAGGGCTGCTGTGCTTCTAGTTCTTAGGAAACTTCACAGTATTTTTTTTGTTTTGTGTTATTTCTTACATTATTAGCCCAGATTTTTTTGTGTTATAACATACAGCTGGAAATAACTTTTGGATATCAGAGAGGCGGCTACTCACCAGAATTACAAGGAATAGGACTTTCCCAAATCAGATCCTTTGTTAGTATCCCCCAGGGCAATTGAACTGATTCCAGAAGCTGACCAAAAACACCGCCGGCAGAGGAGATATAGAGATACTCAGAGTGGACTTCTAGTCCGACTCAGGTGGTGCACACACCACCCACCGCTTCCGAGTATATTACTCGCTAATGTTCATTCTCTGGATAATAAAGTTGACGAGCTCAGGGCGAGGTGTGATAACATAGAGAAACTCAAGTCCTTCTGCTCACCCGCCCGAGAATACCTCAAATGCCGACCGTATTACTTCCCAAAATAATTATCTTTGGTTAGGGTCGCAGCCATTCATATTCCCCCTCAAGTCGATACCATGACGGCCCTCAACTTCACTGGACTTTGTGCAAACTGGAAACTACATATCCTGAGGCCTCATTTATTGTAGCTGGTGATTTTAACAAAGCAAATCTGAGAAAAACGCTACCGAAGTTCTATCAGCACATTGACTGCTCTCTGCTCCACCTGCATCTCCCCACTGAGCAGCGCCATCTGGTGGCCCTCCCGGCACAGCTCACCTGCCAGCCAGCCCACAGCCTTGTCTGAGGGAGGACAGAGAAGGGGGATAAAGTATACTGAGAGGAACACCACATACCAAATCAACCCCCTACCCACTTGAAACTGCTCCCCTAGCCCGTTGTGTAGATCTGAGATTATCAAATAGGTGTAAGCAATATGGTAATACTGCTTACATTATTTTACAATTTTCAGATTTAAAGCTTGGCAGTTGGGATTGAAAATGCCCTGATTCCACATCCCTTATCTGAGAATAAATAAAATACATTGTGTGTGTTTGAGATCGACTACATTGCAGACAGACTGCTCCGAATCACTGATCTACAAATCACCTTGCTTCCCAAATAACTACTCATCATGTGATAACGATTAGTGATTCTGCACCTGCAAACGTCCAGATGACTCGCCCCGAATAACTCCTCTTAACTCACATGACAGAAGATCATGGCCTGAGCAATGGTGATGGCCCCGTAGATGTCGCAGAGGGCCATGAACTTCTCCTCTTTGCTGTGACAGACGACGTAGTACTGCTTGATGGTGTCCTGCGTCCCCTCTTCCCTCTTCAGCTTGATGATGTTGGGGGTCTGGGACGACGCGCTGGGCAAAGTTCCACACCATCTCCTCAAACGTGGCAGAGAACAGGAGAATCGAACACTGTTTGGGTAGCGTCCTAAAATACAGAGCGCAAGAGGGGGGGGGGGGGGGGGGTCAGGGAGGTGTGTTTTTTTGTTTGTTGGCAATATCCTTAAACACAGAGGGAGGAGGGGATCTCTGTGTTCGTGTGCGCATGTGTACCTTTAAATGCGTATGCTCTGGTCCTGGTGTCCCTGTGTAGCAAATCATGACATCAGCCTCATCCAGGACAAACACCTTAATCTTCTTGGGGGGGGCGATGAATTTAAACTTCAGACACCAGTCCAGCATGGTGCCTGGCTTCCCAATCACTACCTGCTCCTGGAGCTGCGTGCCTCTCTGCACTGGGGGGAGAGGTAGATAGATCACCCTTTTCTCACTATAGTGCTAACCCAAACCAAACTGTGTATTTAGGTGAGACTTGCGAAGCAAAAGTCCCGACTTTAGCTCTTCGTCATACTACTTCTCATTCTTATTCTTCCGTTGGCTACTCCTCTTACCCCGTTTAAGCTAGAAACGCCATTCAAACTTTATAATGTGTAATCTGTGTTAGGTTGCTTGCATACATCTTTCATAATTAGTCTTTCTTTTGGTCCAGCCATTCAGTTTAATGGGACTTATTTTTTCAACACTAAAGCAGGGGTAGTCAACTACTCTTTGAGAAGGTCCAGTGACACAAATTTCCTAAGTGGCAAAGGTCCGGGTTGACATCGTCCTTTATCGGCACTGTGGTACAGCGTAGTAAGACAGTTGTCGACATGTTGTTATATAAAATGTACATTAAATGAGACTAAGCATTTTAATTTATTTCAACTTTCTTTTGAATGTAAACATGCAACATTGCTGAAGAATAAAAGTGGTTGCATAATTGCTTATGCAAAAAGTGTACTGTGAACCATTGTACATGGGCCTTGAATTAAAAACACTTCAAATAAATTGCATGTATTCTGGAGAAGGAGGGAGAGTTGAACAGAAATAATCATCTGAATGCGAATCTGAACATCACTGTGGGCCATACAATATTCATGTAGAAGTCACTCTGGGCCTTTCCATTGCATCAGTGAGAGAAATCTCCTACCAATGCTTTGAACTTTTGCACAAAAGTGTGAGATCAACTCAGACACTGGAGAAGTTGTTCATTGGTGAGCTTGGTGCGGTATTTGTTTTTAAAATAAGTTAATTGTGGAGAAGACTGATTCACAGCTGTATGTGGAGCCAAACATGGTCAGGATGTAGAGTGCCAGTTTCTTGAGAACAGGGACATCAGCTGCAGGTAGCAATCTTTCCCCAAAAGGTTACAAAGTTAAATCACCAGCCTGCTCCTTCAAAGCCACATTCTCTTGCAGCTCAATCAACTCCATTTGCAGTGATGCAACACCTACCAATCCGAATAACTGTTTTGCTTCTTCTGACAACTTTGTCATATTTGTGACCAAGAAGTGGTCCTGGATGAGCAGCAGCAGTACTATTCCAATAGTGAAGTCATCAAAGCGAGCCATGAAGTTATCCATTAGCTTCTGGATGAAATCAACACGGTTGGAAACACCTTTGTCTCCCTGCATTTACACCAGAAGATTTGGGAAGTGGACAAGTAAGTTCTCCTGGAGATCATTCTTGAAAAGCTCCAATTTCTTCTGGAAAGCCCGGACTGCCGTTATATCATACACTGTCGTCCCATCCCTGCAGATTAACATTCAGTTGATTAGCGGTGTGATGTATTGTCTGTCAAAAATGCAACTGTTTCCATCTTCTCCTCATCTTCCAAAAACTCTGAAAACTGAGTTGCCTGGTCACTCTTTCTCTCGGAGTAAAACAAAAGCTTTGATTTCCTTCCCAAATGGCCCACAAGAGTTCCAAAACCCTGCCGTTGCTGAGCCATCTGACATTGCGCAGTAGTAAGTCCTCAAAACTGGCATTGGCCTCTGTCAGAATGCCTCGCAGCAGTTGATGTTTCTCTCAAAATGTTGACCAGTTTAATCATCGCTGTCATGACCTCAAGAATATTATTATTTTCCCAGACTGGCACATAGGACCGATTGATGAATCAATGTGCAACCAGTACCCTTATTCTTCCTATCATGGCTGGAGCGTCATCTGTGGTGATAGAGACCACAGACTTCAGATCTATCCCCCTTTGTCATTATCCCTTTGATGGCCTCATGGATATCCTTTCCCCGCATCTGTGCTTCTAGATTTGTTAAGCCCAACAGCTCCTCACAGAATCCCTTCTTTGTTTCGTTATGAAATCTAACAAAACACCAGAAGTTGGGCATAATCAGTGTCATCTGTTGATTTAGCCACAGCTAATGAAATGCATGTTGCATTCTGAATGGCCTTCATCAAGATGTGAAGTTAAATCTTCAGCTAATATTTCAGTCCTCATTGTTGTGGAATCTGACAGTGGGATTTGTTTGATATTCTCCCTGAGCTCATCTTTTTGTTTACCTTCAAGCAAGGTGTCAGCAACTTTACACATGCATTATTTTACCGTCTCAGTGTCTGAACATGTTTTTTGGTGTTTTCCCAAAACCCAAGTTATCCTCAGTGAAAAATCCATTGCACATTGTTGGGCTGTCAGGAAACTGACAAGGACTTTGGTGAACATCTCATATTGGGATTTGAGTTGGTTAATCTGGTTTGTTCTCACCTCAGTGTTCAGGGGATACATCTGATCCAATTTACTATGTCTGGGCTCATAATGGCGCTTAATAACATTGGGACTTTTCACAAGAGCTAAGGACTCACTGCATATCAGGCACATATGTGCTAGTTTTGTGCTAGTTGCGGGGAGAATGAATACATGCTGTTCCATCCAATTGTCTTTGAAAATACGGTTTTCAGAGTCAACCTTCATTTTTTACAAGCTATATTAACAAAGATACTGGTAACTAAGTTCCTTCTATCTGTGATATTAACGGTTGTGAACTACGGTCAAAACGTTGTTTCTTTCCGTCTACCTGTCCCAAGGTTCCGCAGAGGATATTTGGATTGATGTAATTGCTTAAGACGCGGTTTCTTGTATTTGCATATAACTACTCGATTGGATTAGACGGGGCACTAGTAGTAGGTGGCCTTTGCTAGGAGAGAGAGTAAGAAAGAGAGGTTGCGGAGTTAAAGAGAGCGCTGCGCCCGGTAGATTTTTTTTAAAAGCCGTCTAAAAATAATTTATTAACTTTATGTATCAAAATGCGATCCGGGTCCGGTCCGGATTGACCCTTCTCTGGGCCCGGACCCGGATCACAATCCACCAGTTGAGTTTGGCTCTTCTAAAACTTCCCATTGTGACATAATCACTAATATACACTTTAAACAATGTAACTTTTGACACATCAGCTACTTTGACCACTTCGCAATCAACTTAGACAAAAAGTTAAAGCATATGAAATCTTCCTGTATTTCTCTGCTATACAAATCTGAAATATTAACAGAATTATCTGATACCAATAAAACTTTACAGCTGTTTAAGTAACACAGCATGAACAACATTTTATCTAACTTTTTATAAACAACACCTTTTGACCACTTCCCCAACAAGTTAGACAAAAAGTTAGAGGGTATGACATCTTCGTATATTTCTTTCAAATCTGTTTGCAGAACAAATATATATCAGCTACGGATCTAACAATAGATCTGTTTTAACACATTTATTTCCAAAACAACTGCTGTTTTGACCACTCCCCCAACAAGTCAGACAAAGACTTAGAGTATGAAATCTTCATATACTGCTATTCAAATCTGGTTTGAACAAAAAATATATTCTACCAATAAAAAGTTAACTGTTTGTAGGAGTTTAGAGTAACAAACAAAAGCTAGCAAACAGAGCTGTTGCTATGGATACTCACACAAACTTAGAGGGTATGACATCTTGGTCTATTTCTGTGTTATTAAAATCTGTAACAGAATCTAGAACATAATTATTCTACCAATAACAGCTGTTTGTCAGAGTTTAGAGTGACGAAAAGCAGTTAGCCAACTAACACCTCTCTTTATGTTGCTTCATTGAGTAGAGCAAATTGCACCGTTGCTATGGATATATCAATGCATTTCGGATGGCAAAAAGGTCCATACACTAGAAAAAAAAAGGATTCCAATTCTCGACCTCTCCTCATTCACCATCAACTCCAAACCAATGCTGAGACGTTCAGACTGACTTTACTTAGATTGCTTGTCAAAAGTTTTTTGATACCATAGACACTTTTTGAACTAAAACCATTTAAAATTTGCATAAATTAACCTGGATTTTTATTTTATACTAGCATTTTGCAACCTCTTTTAAGAGACAGTAAAGGACTAAGTAATAGACTTACGTTTGTTTCCTCTGATGGCGTAGACTAGTTTGACCTCTGATTAGTACTTCCCCATCTGCTCAATGACCTTCCCTGTCTGTAGGTCCAGCTCATAAGTGGGAGACACATAGACACTAGGGGAGAGGAGAGAGGAAGGTGTTAGATAAAAGTGGTATTAAACATCTCACCTGCTAATGCCCAAAATATGCCACTATGAACAATGGAGACACACCTATGCAGTCTTGCCCCTTTACACCTGGGTCATGTTCATTAGGCGCGTTTGGACGTACTACCTGGAACTGTGTGTCCTAATGAATATAACACAGAGGTCAGGGTTCAGAGGTCAGACTCACCTGAGGAAACTTGTTGTTGGGGTCGACGTGACTGAGCATGGCCAGGACGAAAGCAGCCGTCTTAAATGGGGAAGAGCAAGAGAGTGAGGGAGGTAGACTCTTGGTAGTGATCTCATGTTTTAACTCAAATCTAGAGGAAGCTCTCTGTAAACTCACGGTTCTGCGAGCATCAAGGGTAAAGCATTCTTTTGGATTTTGGAGGGGCGGTTGAAGCCCACGGCGTATACTCCCTGAAGCTGCTGAGGTTTAATGTGAGGACGGGAAGGGGTGAAAGGACACAGTGGATATTAAAGGCCGAGTACAGTCAAAAACATGGATTTTCTTCTGTTTTATATATTTCCACACTATGAGGTTGGAACAATTCTGTGAAATTGTGAAAATTATAATGCACTTTTAGTGTAAGAGCGGTTTGAAAACACTGCTTGAAATTTCAGCCTGTTTTGGTGGGATGAAGTTTTCGCCTACCAGGCGGTATAGCTAAATAGACCAATAACAAAGTCTGCGTTTCAAACACCCTCGTCCACTTACCCTCGCCTTATGCCCTTGGGGGAATCCCCACGGCCATATTTGTCGTCGGTCCAAATGATTAGCCATGCAAGGGAAGTTTGCAGCGTAAGACCCTCAGCCCTTGTTTTGAAATGGAGTTTGCGAGTGTACAATTATGTTCACTTCGGAGCCTGAAACGCCCCATAATTCAATTTGCGATGATTGTACATCCGCTAAGAAAAGTCCACCAAAACTTAACGTCAACGTCGATAATGGAGTCAACTTTTTAGAAAAGTAAAAACGAATGTAAATAAGTTTGAAATTGTGCTAGTAATGCACAAACAGGTCTCATAAAAGTAATGATGTTTTTGTTCGGTTTGCTTTTGGAAATTTGAGAAATATAACATGTTCCTTCTTCAGAAGTAGCTAGGCAGGCTAACCTTAGTTAGCTAATTCATTTGCTAGCTATCATACAGTAGGCATATATTAATAATGCTATAGTTAATATAAGTAGACATGCAATCATAATTGACTGCAGCGCATATAAAGCACCCACAAGGGCGGTCCATTTAAAATGAATTCCTCCCTCCCTCGCCCTGCAAGTGTAAACTCGTCAGACGTCATCAGAAGTGTCCACTTAATTTGAGGGCTGAGGGGAGACGGTGTGCCTGTTAAGTGTTTGGAATGCAGCCAATGAGTTTCAAACCTAGTTCAGGTTACATATCCCTCCATTAGGCTCGTCCAATTAGGCCCCTCCCGCAGACCACTCCAAGACAGTCTTAAAGTTATTGCTTGAGAAATTGCTCATTGCTAAGCAGATATTTGCTTTTTTAATTTAAATTTTAATTGAAAACAATCACAGTAAGGTACTTAATTGTTACCCAGAAATGATTTGATAGAGATAAAAAAAGAAAATGGCTGCATTGGCGCTTTAAAGAGAGAAAAGGAGACAGGGCACCATGGGAAAAGCACATTGGTTGTGTTCAATAAGACTCACAACTGAAAATGTTTTTAAATATTTCGCAACAGAGAGCAAAAATAAATATTTTTGTAGGGGGGACAAGTTCATTTCAGGTATTCCGTGCCAGTTTCAGTCAGTTTTCTTCCATTTGATGCCTAATAAACACAACCCCTGTATGTGCACTCTTGACTGGACAGTTTGTAGCATAGCTGGGCAGTTTGTAGCATTACTTACAGCCGCAGCTCCACAAATGATTTTACGGAGTAGAGTGGAGAGTTAGGATCCCGCTGAAGGACCTCTACTTGATTTGTTGTGTTCACTAGATTACTGCGTATCAACTTATTCAACAACGACTGTGCCGCCTTGTCATCTAAGGAACATACAATACACCAGAAGAGATGTCAGTTTGGACATGCTGTTACAAGTTCAAGAACAGAGCAGTACTTTGACAACATAGAACATTTCCATGAACATCTGATCATTGAAGACGACCCAGGCTCTCTGTCAAAGTAAACTTAAGCGTACTATAAATAAGTCACCGTATTCTGTGAGGCCAAGCTGTAATGGTCTGTTGTCTTGGTTGTGCCCACCTTTGTCGTCTTCCTCCTCTGTTTTGTTTCCCTCGCCTCCTTCCATCTTTGCAGGCATTGAAGCACTTGCTGCTGCGGTTGTTGTTGTCGTGCTTGCTGCGCCTGTGTGGGTTCAATATGTTATGTGTTAGCTTGTATTCTCAGGACAAAGTATACGTTTTAAAATAAAATATGTTTATAGACCTAAGGCGGCTGAGAACCTATCTTACCATTTCCCTCAATCTTGTCTTTGAGTTGCAGGCTACCAATCTAGGAAACAAAAACCTTGAATGTTTTTGGGGACGTGCAGGAATTTTGATTATATGTTGTTACTTGTCATTTCAGGTGCACCCTTTCAATTACAAACAAAGAATGATTGCTGGCTTTGACTTGGTTCTCGGGGGCCCCATTGGAGTCATGAGAAGGGCTAACTTTGACTCAAAACAACTGACAGCCAAGTGCACTGACAGATCGATGAGTGGGTAAACGTCAACCACTGATTTCACACACGCATGCCCGGCCACTAGGGAATCTTCAGCTCCCTGGACAGATGACACGCTCGTGAACATGTCGCGAGAAGCAATAATTGTAATCTAGTACGAAATCAAATTGTGTGTCATAAGCGTAATGGCATGCATTACCATCAAAAACAAACCACTTGTTACTAGTTGATCTGGCTGGCCGAGTTAGAACGGTAACTCACTTGGTTAACTAGCTAGCGTTAGTCGTCGTGATGTTGATCGGTTTTAGGATTGAGGGAGTCTTTGAGTCATGCATACAATGTTCATTGCTTACAATACATTTAGGGAAGTTGACAGAGGACGCGGTAGCTAGAGAACTAGACGAAGTATAGGCAGGGGGACTAACATTTCGTCAAAAGCGCAGTTCGGGCTAGTGCTTACCGATTCCGCCGCGGCTTCTTGTTCGCCCACAGCCTGGGCCCAGGAGTCCGTTGCCATGATGTCAGCGGTTGTTCAGTCACCCTCGTCGTCTTCTTACCACCGGGACCCCTCTAGTTTCAACACCGAACAGACAACTGAGCTAGGAAAGTGTTTCCAAAGTCTGAAAAATAAACTAATTGTACAATGACGTGCCGGGATTCGAGTCCAGACGGTTTCCACTAGTTACCACAGCCACAAAGTCCACATCGATTTTTGGTCTTCATTCACGGTTAGGTTTAATAAAATCTAATTTAAAGAAAAGTATTTGTAGAATTAGTTGGGTTGTATGACTTTGTGTCAGTGGTAACTAGTGAGGACCGCTCTGGAATGCACCTGTGCGTCCGTAAAAAGGTCTGGATGGAGAATGAGACAAGAGCGAGCAAAATAGTTCCTCCCAACACCCAACTGGCACAAAAAAAAAGTGCATTCAAAACTGTCTAATTATATGTTGTGCATTTACAAAAAAAACGCCCTTTCTGGGTAATATTATTGTATTTCCGATGGAGTTTTCTCAATACTTGCCGATGCGTTCAATAATTTATCTGCCGTAAAATATTTCTCACAATATGAAATACTTTACTCAGCCTTTAGATGTCGCCCTAAACATCCTGTCTTGGAAAACTGGGATAGTGGTTGCATTCAAGTCATTTCATAGATCTTAGGGAACAGTTTGCAACTATTTGCAATGAAGATGAAGACTTCGGCAGTAGGAATCCATTCATAGCTCATGTAATGGCTGTGTCCAGTTATTTATAGACAGTCTATGGAATTGTGTTCTGAATTTACTCTTGTCTGGATGCAAGCAAGCCCAACGCCCTGACCCACAGAAGATAAGGGCACCTAAAGACCCTGTGGCTTGCCTGCCTGCCTGCCTGCCTGCCTGCCTGTCTCTCTCTCTCTCTCTCTCTCTCTCTCTCTCTCTCTCTCACACATACACTTTCTCTGTCTCTCTCTCACACAAACTCTCTCTCTATCTCTCTGTGTGTTTGTGTGTCCAGCTGCATTGTCCAGACACAGCATTGATTAAACCCACAGAGAGCCAGAGGTCACCTCTCTGAAGCTTGACTTCCCTGCGGCTACTGCTGCTGCTTCATTACATGCAGAATTGATTTAACACCTTGCTTGGTCTCGTTCCACTGGGATGGATGGACACAGAGAGAGAGAGAGAGAGAGAGAGAGAGAGAGAGAGAGAGAGAGAGAGAGAGACGGGATGGCTAGATAGATGGCGAGAGAGAGAGAGTGAAAGAGAAAGAAGAGGGAGATGTATACGATGACAGTGGCTTTGGATTGTGTTGAGGAAGACTATCTTGATCGTTGTTCCCATGTCACTCCTCGAGAGTGATCATCGGTGCATGTTGAGGTATCGGAGGAGGTGTGTGTGGGGACTTTCAGAGCTTTAGTTTGGAGATACATTTATCAAGGCTTAAAAAGGAGTCTTGAGTTTATTGTTGCCTTACAAACGGCGGCTGCGCTGGATGAGGTATCCATGGCAACCGAAAGTGTAAAAGTAAGGTTTAAGGTCCCCCGAGAATTTTGGAAGAGACAAAGAAGAAGTGCTACACATAATCACATCAATGAAACTCAATGGTGTGTGTGTGCGTGTCTGTGCATGCGTGTGTGCCTGTATATATTTAGCAATTTTTTTTAACCAACAAGCAGGTTTGGCGTCAATTCCAATTTAGTTTTAAATTCCAATTCAATTCTTGAATTCACTCATGTAGTCGAGTATTTACGTTGAATTCAATTTCAACCTTCAACAGTCTTCAAGTTTTGGAATTGGAACTTAATTGGAATTGTAAAAACATTTAATCTTTGGATTTGAATTGAATTCGAATTCAATATTTTTTACATTTCCAAGTTAATGGAATTAATGTACTTCGTATCAAACATTTACTGCAAGATTTGCTTTAAATCATTTTATTTCAATATTTCAAGTATAGCTAGGCAGTTTAAACAGTGATACGATCAGCCTGAAAGCCTGAGAGAATTGGAATTTGTAGAATTGTTGGGGATAATATTGAATTGGGAATTTAATTATTGGAATTGACCTAACATTGGAATTGAGAGGAATGGAATTATCTCTGAATTCAAACACTGACTTGGAATTTGAATTGAATTAAATTGAATTCACAGGGAGAAGGAATTTATTTTGAATTTAATGGGTAAGTCTTGTACTTACAAGACTTACCAATTTACCACATCATTCACATACATCTAGTAGACTGTGTTTACCATTACTGCAGGTACCAAACCATTGTCAATGTGACAACTATAGAGATAAGGTAGGAATAGTTGTATATGTGACAGTACATTGTTTTCACAAATGTTGAGCTTCAAGCCTGTGTCTCTTCACTCAGATGCACTTTGGCTAAATCAATTTGACAGTTTTATTTTTTACCAGTGTCGAAGTCACATATTTACAGGTACCAAACCATGGTCAATATGGCAATAATACTATGATCAGGTTCCTTCACATCCAGATCCAGTCTTTACTGTTTCCTCAGTCCCATTGTGAAGGTGTTTGGCTGTTTGTTTGTCTGCTAATGAATGAGATCAAAGGGAGGCTGATCCTGTAAACTGGTTGCAGGTCCCTGTGGTCAGATAGCAGGGATTAAAGAAGATTCTCCTCCTCAGTCCTCATTTGCATCCCAATTGGTACCCTATTCCCTATGGGCCCTGGTTAAAAGTAGTGCACTATATAAGGGATAGGGTTCCATTTGGGACGCTCTACTGCTCTGTTCCTGGAAGACATTAACATGCAGTCCGTGCCCCCCCTCTCTCTTCCTCTATGTCTCTGTCTCCCTCTCTCTGTGCATCTCTCTCCCTCTTTCTATTTCTCTCTGCCTCCCTCAGAAAACATGCACACCCACGCCAGAATTAAAATGGTGATGCAGCAGTTGTTTTCTGTCTTAGAGAGAGAGAGAGAGAGAGGAGAAAGAGAGAGAGATCAAGGCTGGTTGTTATTCCAGAGGCTTAGTGAGAGAAGTGAGCGGAGCATACTGGACATCACTACGGAATTACAATGGCGACACAACATCCCATAATAGAAGCATGTATTAGGGTTTTCACCACTATTCTTCACTGGGATGCATAGAGCATCGTTGCACACAGAAATGCATTGGATAGACTGGACATGATAGGGAGTCATTAATTACATTCCAAATTCCTTCTCTCTATCTGCTACGAACTTCTGAATGATGATGTGTCCCACAGTGAATACCAAGCATGTTCTTGGTTTACCCGACTGAGTGGCTTCTTGAACAGGGGAGCACTACTACGGTCCTTGAGGGCCGCTGTGTCTGCTAGGTTTCACTTCTCCCTTTGGAACAGTGACTGATTTAGACCTGGAAATCCAGGCAATATTTTGGGTTATTCGTAGCGTTAATGGATAAGATAGGTGCTAGGAACAAGAGGAAAACCAGCTAGTTGATCATCCCTGGGTCAGTGGTTATCAGTCTTGCATTGGAACAAACTATTCCATAAAGAATGTAATTTTCTTAATTTTTTTAAATCAGGAAAATACAGTAGTTCTGGGGTTATGCAATGACTAGTTGTCCACTCCCTAATTTAGAGGGTTCTAGTAATGTCCAAGCAAAACGAGTCTGCAGACTGGAGTTTCAGGGGTGAACTGAGCTGTTTCCCTCAATAGCTGGATCATGACATAACTCATGGGGCCAAATAGCTGCAGGTTCTTTGAAAACATTCAAGGTTTCTTTAACCTAGACCTAGTCCAAGTTGATGCTGTTGATGCTCCCTGCCTTGCTTTGTTTGTCAGGTTCATGGCCCCGCTTCAATGTCCTCCATCACTCAACAATTTTTAATTCCCTAATAATTTATTGATACTATACTGACAATCAAATTGCATATCAATAATGTAGAGCAGGGGTGTCAAACTCATTCCATGGAGGGCCTAGTATCTGCGGGCCTTTGGTTTTTCCTTTCAATGAAGTCCTAGACAACCAGGTGAGGGGAGTTATTTACTAATTAGTGACCGTAATTCATCAATCAAGTACAAGGGAGGAGCGAAAATCCGCAGACACTCATCCCTCCGTGGAATGAGTTTGACACGTGATGTAGAGGGTTCAGTGTCGTCTTATAGCCGTGTTGATTCAAAATACTTGTCTGTTGTGCTCATCCATGCTTGTAGACATTGGCTTTGTCCCAAATGGCACCCTATTCCCTTATATAGTGCACTACTTTTGACCAGGGCCCTATGGGACGCTCTACTGCTCTGTTCCTGGGCCCTGGTCAAAAGTAATGAATTATGTAGGGCAGGGTTTAACAAACCCCTGGGTGCACGTTTAGTTTTTTGCCCTAGCACTACACAGCTGATTCACATAATGAAAGAGTGACGATGAGTTGGTTATTTGAATCAGCTGTGTTGTGCTAGGGCAAAAACCTAAACATGCAACCAACTGGGGCCCAGGGAAAACCTGATGTAGGGAATGGTGTGCCACTTGGGATGCAGACATACAGTACAGTGAGCTATGTTTAGTTGCATGTGGTCTGTGGAAACAGCATGATTGTTATCTGCATCACTGAACTGAAGAGGAGACGAGCAGCAGCACATATAGCATCTAGAGCACGACAAAATGTTTATCATTCTCGGATTTTGTTTTTTCTTTTTGCAAGAGTGAATGATATATCGCATTGTGAAAGAGAGAAATTTTACAAACCCCGAGCTACAAGCCATAATACAAAAAACTGATACAATTGATTAGAAGTGAAGTAAAAACAGAGCAACCATGACCAAGATTACATATTGAGAAAGAGCAAAATGTTGTATCGAAAAACATGTCATATGTACATTATCTTAGTAGATGTACACTGTCCTTGGATCATGTCTCATCATCTATTTAAAGGTAGACTCGGGGTTATGATGTAGATGCAGAAAGTAAACAGCATAGTGGGTCAATTTCTGCAACAGCTAAGAGAGTTGAAGCGGCGAGGCTCAACTTTTCCGCTTTTTTGGTCCCCTTGCTCCCGTGCTGTGACAGCGTGAAGTGGACCCATGCACAGATACTGTGTGTGATTGTGAGAGAGCGAAGTCTTGCATCTCGCTCATCTTAATATCTCCGGTGCTGCTCGTGGCGATGACATTTCCCTGAGACTAACTTTAATTCAATATTCAGCTCCTTTTTATTTATTTGTACATGTTGTATTGTATGAAAATGCGCCATTGCATTGTTATTCTCCAACTCCAAAGAGGACAACTAGCAACAACAGTTGGGAACGTGTGCTAATTTCATCCACATGATATACAAACAAAAAACCTCTCTCTAAGGCCTCACTGTCCTGTGTGTTTTGACGCAAGCCAATCACGCATGTAGGACAAATTAAGTGACCAATGGCGGATTTCCACCTAGGTCACCATGTTTTATTCAGGAAGCTCGGCACACGTACACAGTTACATGCCACTTCGCCCCGGGGCCCTATACACAATCCCTGATTTGGCCTGCATCCCAAATGGCACCCTAGTCACTATACAGTGCACTACTTTGGACCAGAGCCCTATGGGTGAAAATGATCTCTGTGCATGAGGCCAGAAAGCATTCTGTTTTTTTTGTTTTTTTGTGGTGTTGTTGTGCAGCAAGCAGCCTGGTTTGGATATTGCTGATTGGGGGTGGGGATTTGGGAGTGGGTGGGGGGTAAAGTGGTGGTGGTGGAGGTCGCCGTTCAACGCAGGGAAGAATACAATCTGTGTGTGTCTGTGATAGCAGCTAACAGTAACGTGTTGCTAAGAAAGAGGGACAGAGAGAGATGCATATGATTCCTTATGCATGTTGGATGGACACCCACACTACCGTTCAAAAGTTTGGGGTCACTTGTCCATTTAAAATAACATAAAATTGATCAGAGATACAGTGTAGACATTGTTAATGTTGTAAATGGCTATTGTAGCTGGAAACGGCTGATTTGTAATGGAATATCTACACAGGCGTACAGAGGCCCATTATCAGCAACCGTCACTCCTGAGTTCCAATGGCACGTTGTTAGCGAATCCAAGTTTATAATTTTAAAAGGCCAATTTATCAATTGAAAACCCCTTTGCAATTATGTTAGCACAGCTGAAAACTGTAGTGCTGATTGAAGAAGCAATAAAACTGACCAGTCTCAATGTCAACAGTGAAGAGGCGACCCCGGGATGCTGGCCTTTTGCAGAGTTGCAAAGAAAAATACATATCTCAGACTGGCCAATGAAAATAAAATAATAAGATGGGCAGAAGAACACAGACACAGGAACACTGCCAAGAAGGCCAGCATCCCAGAGATGCCTCTTCACTGTTTTTTTATTTGACTTTTAATTAACTAAGAAACTCAATTAAGAACAAATTCTTATTTTCAATTACATCCTAGGAACAGTGGGTTAACTGCCTTATTCAGGGGCAGAAAAACATATTTACATAGCCTGGTTCCTCTCTAGGTTTCGGCCTTTCTAGGGAGTTTTTCTTAGCCACCGTGCTTCTACACCTGCATTGCTTGCTGTTTGGGGTTTTAGGCTGGGTTTCTGTACAGCACTTTGAGATATCAGCTGATGTACGAAGGGCTATATAAATAAATTTGATTTGATTTTATATTTTTACCTTGTCACCTCAGGGATTCGATCTTGCAACCTTTCGGTTACAAATCCAATGCTCTAACCACTAGGCTACCTGCCGCCCCAAATGTTGATGTTGAGAAATGTTGATGTTTGCGGGTACTATTTATGAAGCTGCCAGTTGAGGACTTGTGAGGCATCTGTTTCTCAAACTAGACACTCTATTGTACTTGTCCTCTTGCTCATTTGTGCACCGGGGCCTCCCACTCCTCTTTCTATTCTGGTTAGAGCCAGTTTGTGTTGTTCTGTGAAGGGAGTAGTACACAGCGTTTTACAAGATCTTCAGTTTCTTGGCAATTTCTCGCATGTAATAGCCTTAATTTCTCAGAACAAGAATAGACTGACGAGTTTCAGAAGAAAGTTTTTTGTTTCTGGCCATTTTGAGCCTGTAATCGAACCCAAAAATGCTAATGTTCCAGATACTCAACTAGTCTAAAGAAGACCACTTTTATTGCTTCTTTAATCAGAGCACAGCTGAAAACTGTAGTTTTCACAACTGTACATAATCACAAAAGGGTTTTCTAATGATCAATTTGCCTTTTACAATGATAAACTTGGATTAGCTAACATAACGTGCCATTGGAACACAGGAGTGAGGGTTGCTGATAATGGGCTTCTGTACGCCTATGTAGATATTCCATAAAAAATCTGCCGTTTCCAGCTACAATAGTCATTTACATTAACAATGTCTACACGGTATTTCTGATCAATTTGTTATTTGTTATTTGTTATTTTAATGGACCATTTTCTTTTGCTTTTCTTTAAAAAACAAAGGACATTTCTAAGTGACCCCAAACTTTTGAACGTTAGTGTATGTTCATGCATATGTTCACATGAAAGAGCAACTAAGACATCACCATGTCTTAGTTGCTCTTTCATGTTAACATATGCATGGACATACACTAACGTTCAAAAGTTTGGAGTCTGTCACACACAGATCAATGCCACACACAGATCAATGCAGACATCTCTCCTTAAACTCCCAGAACATTGTATTATGCTAAAAGATATATACTGTACACAGTATCTAAAAAGGATTGACGAATGCATGGGGATGGATGGAAAGCGATCAAGCAGCACAGTGTGAAAAAGAGCTCACAAGGAGAGGTGGAGATAGAGGGAGCAATGGAGAGATGGAAAAGGGAGATGGGAGAGACAGAGGGAGGAATAGAGAGGGGGAGGGGAGAGGGGGGACATGAGACATGTAGTGTTACAACAGCATTATTGTTACTGTGAAATAAGTTGGTTTATTAACATCTGCTTATGATGATGATGCCACATGCACCAAAATCGGGCTTGCTAAAAAAAATCCTCTCCTCTTCTCTCCTCTCGTAGTCAGTCGTTTCCCTCCAAAGGCTTCACAGCAACAAAGCAACAGTGCGAGAGAGCCTGGTAATGGTTGCCATGGCAACCATCCTGGTCGGTCTGAACCGACCGTTTCGCTGGTTGTCTGGCGCACGTTTCAACATATTGAGCCTATGCTCTCTCTGTTTCTCTCTCTACATCTTTCGACATCTCCCTCTCTCTTCCCATCTTTCCTCTGATCTCTATTTCTCTCTCTCTTTCTCTCCCGTCTATCTTTCTCTCCCCGTATACTTTTCTCTCCCCTTCTCCTCCTGTGAGATCACAGATTTCTTGGAAAACAGCAAGTTGTTTGACGATAATACAGATTGGTCTCCATCTGTCTGTCTCTTTCTCTCTCTGTCTCTGTCTTTCTCGCTTCTGTTCTAATGACATTGTTCAGTTTCATCTGTTAAAATAAAGGCGTGAGGAGGAGGAGGGGGGCGTCAGGCATGAGGCAGAAACATGTACTGGGTCTTTGGTTTCAGATTGGGAGCTGGTGCAGTAGGCTGCCAGAGAAAGAAGGAAACATGGGAAGAAGATGAAGTTGTGGATCAAAGTCATTGTTGAGTCATGCCATCTTCACTTCCTGCTGTGACTGAAGTTGGTAGCATATAGATTTCAAAACCGGTGTCACGTCCTAAGCTCAAATCTATTTTGGAATCTACCTGTGACAGAAACATGTAAAAACCCTGAACACAAACATAGCAATCTATTTTCATATACTACAAAAACATCATTTTTTTAAACTGACCGGCTACTGTGATTAATACACAACAGAAAAACAATTTCCAACAGTAGCTAGGTTTCCATCCAATTGGCGACAGATTTTCAAGTGAGTATTCGAAAATCTGCATAAAGAAAATATGTGCATTTTCCCACCAGTGGTACACTACATGGCCAAAAGTATGTGGACACCTGCTCGTCAAAAACATCTCATTCCAAAATTATGGGCACTAATATGGAGTTGTTCCCCCCTTTGCTGCTACAACAGCCTCCACTCTTCTGGGAAGGCTTTCCACTAGATGCCGGAAAATTGCTGCGGGGACTTGCTTCCATTCAGCCACAAGAGCATTAGTGGACCTCGCTTTGTGCATGGGGGCATTGTGATGCTGAAACAGGAAAGGGCCTACCCCCCAAACAGTTACCACCAAGTTGGAAACACAGAATCGTCTCTAGAATGTAATTGTATGCTGTAGCGTTAAGATTTCCCTTCACTGGAACTAAGGGGCCTAGCCCGAATCATGAAAAACAGCCCCAGACCATTGAAAAGATGGCATCCTATGACGGTACCACGTCTGGGCTCTTCATTAAGGCCATTCTACTGCCAATGTTTGTCTATGGAGATTGAATGGCTGTGTGCTCAATTTTATACACCTGTCAGCAATAGGTGTGTCTGAAATAGTGTCCACGCACTTTTGAATATATAGTGTATGTTTCCACCTAATGCGGGTTAAATAGCACTGGGTGATAAAGTAGTACACACAACATGTACTTTTTTCGCTTAAGTTTTCATGTACCGAATAAAAATCTAAAGTTCAATGTGTTTCCATCGCAATTTTCAGCTCTACCGATAGTTGGGTCATAAAAACTGTTACATTGAATAGCAAATGTGCCTACTCTGGGCTTGGCACCTATGTTCTAGTCAACATCTCGCAGATACAGTGGGAGTAGGCTGTGCGGTTTGGCAAGTCTACATAATGAGATTATTATGGATAAACAAGTCGAGCGTTGATCGTCATGTCAGGTCATCATTGATATTTACAGGAAAGCAGCATTAAGCTCATCACCGTGCACTTTCACTACCCTATGAAGTTTATCATGACCATTTTCCACGAGTCATAGTGGGAGGACCACACACCATATCATTGTGACTCCAAATTGACTTTGATATGATGGTTATTATATCAATATTTAAGGCATTTCCACCGCCATTTCCTGCTTAATACATTTTACTGACACAAAAAGATACCATGTCGAATGAACAAATTATCTGCCGGGCATTTAAAAAATTACAATGAAACTTCCTGTTTCAATCACAGCGTCGTGATTTTTAAAAATACGATATGACTTTACTCGCACAGAAACTGTGGATGGAAATGTGGTTGCTGACGTTCTAGAATACAGAGAATCAGACATAACATTCCTGGTACTCTTTAGGCACTAGATCCTGTTTTCCCCACTGTTCTTCCCGATCTCCCTGCTTATCAGTGGTCGCATGGTGTACTCCGAGCACTGACGATGACGGGAGACTCCAACCTGAAACAGATGCAAATCTATCCTGGGTAATTTGCTGGGTCATATTTCCTGGGTAATTTGCATGCCACACACACAGGACCACACTGCACCACACCACATCCATTTACATACTAACCCGATGACAAAGGACAGTGTGGTTTTCCACCCTGTGGTTTTCACTCACTCCTTCACTGGCCTGGCCCCGGGGCTGGGGTGGTGGGTGGGAAAACCCTGGTGGTGTGTCAGGGCAGCCTGCAGAGTGTGTTTAATCTGTCTGTGTGTGTTCCGTCTGTGTTCCTTGCTACTGTGTCTCGGCTCAGATAAGTTCTGACTTAAAGTGGTGCTGTTGATTCGCTGACATAGAGAGAGCTTGCCTGCTTGGTCACAGAACATGAATCATTTAGTCACCAGAGCAGAGCTGGAAATGTCAAGTCTCATCACGACGCAACATACCTCAGTGGCCCAGCAACCACGCTGTCTACATTACACCAACCTGAGTTAAGAGTTTAAGAGGAGGAGGAAGCCTTGAGTAAAGAGATAAACTGAGATTTGGATACCGCAGCAGCAGGGGTTGTTCGTGAAGGATGGGAGAGACACGGATACTATTAAGAATCAATCCTATGACTGGGATGAGAAAATGAAGACAGAACATAACAAAGCTTAATTTACAGAGCCAAGAGACACTAGTCTCTCCATTCATCTACTCTCTTGAGTCTTTAAGTTAAGTTAAGCTTATTGAAAACAGTTTTGAAGTAAAACTGTGACTGACTCGATTATTAATGAGCATTATTTACTTGGTCAAACAGTTCCTGTAATTCCAGTTTCATTCCTTATCTGAGTTTCCCAGAAACAGTAATCGGCTTTCTCACATAGGGAAAAAAAGAGGGCTGACTCGACCTTGACTGTCAAGTGGGAGACCACATGAGCAAAACTTATTTTGTAGTGTTTCCATTCCTCTCGGGACAGTTTCCTGGACAGAGATTAAGACTAGTCCTGGATTAAACACAATTCTGAATAGCCATTTTAGTCCAGGTCTAGGCGTTATCTGTGTCTGTGAAACTGCCCAGGGTTGACTTGAATACATTCTATTTCTGTGTTTTGTGTGTTCAGCAAATACAGGCCCAAACTTACCAATAAAGCAGCACAGGGGCGTCATGCACCCATTATTGTAGAGGTGGCACGAGGTACATGAGGATGGAGGAAGTTGGAGAATTTTGCAAACACCTGAAATGGCTTTTTCATGCAATCTAGTGCCATAATCATTATGCCTAATTCTGTTTTTTTTAATGTAAAAAAGTAAAGTATCTAAGCATACCTTTACCTGTTCAATTGTAATTTTAATGAGGGCGTCATTCTGACTGTTGTAAATACCACATCTCAATATAGGCTACTGCACTAATATGCCTAGGATATTTCTTCCAAATTTCAACACACTACATTGGATCATAACACACATCATACATTAAAGCAGAGAGCTCCTGTACATTTTGTAATTAATTAATTTATGTAATTGTTTTCCTACAATATTTTTGTTTTAAGATTGAATAATCAATATAGCTAATTAATATCATTAGAATCCACCACAGCATTAATATTGAAGCTGGCAAGTCATTTTGTTTGTTTGGCTAGCTAGCTAACGTTAGCTGGCTAGCTGTTTTGATTTGAATGCCAGCCAGTGTCCGGAGGTTGAGAAGCAGAAAGCAAGACAGCAGAGGTGTGCAGTGATGAGGATCATAGGGAGGACAAAGTTATAAGGCTGCTTTTGAATTATTATTTAAATGTGGTGTGCTTTATGGTACCATGTTACTGACGTAGCATCATCCAAGTGGGTGATTAATTTTGACATCGAGACATCTTTATGAGACCACGCTTCCTGCCTGCCTATGGACCTTCTCTCCCCGATTGACCACCTCGCGCAGTAATTGCTTCCTTTTATAAAGTCTTGTTCGACAAGGCTTGGTACCTAGTTATGAGGTCGGGAGATTGGGGACCTATCTAGCTGGCTAGCTAAAGCCAACCTCATTAAATTGCTAGGTGGCTAGTATTACAGAGAAACACGAAACATTTTTTTTTAAATGATTTATTCATCAACAAGGAATCAATAGGCTACATATCTTGATCAAATTAATTTGCAAACATACCTCAAGTCATGCCGATCACCGGGAGCTTAAATCAAATCAAACGCTGTATGTGTCAGTCTGCTACACTCTCTCTCCTCCTCCACTGGCGATACTGTCTGCATGCACTGCGTCCTGCATAGCATACTCTGTGGTGCACCTTGGAAGGAACCACTTTACTAGGGACAATAGGTGGGGGTACTCCATTTCAGGCTATCAATCAAAGCCTGTGTGCCCCCTCCACAAAATACTGCTGACAGAAGAAGAAAAAAAATAACATCTGAGGGGGCACGTGTCTTTGTGCCCCCAATGGGCATGACGCCTCTGACGCAGCACCATTTCGGCAGCAACATAAAATTATCCAACATACATCACAATAAACACTGTAAACATCTTAATTAACTTCTTCGGAATCTTTATTACAAGATATTAGACTACTGTACAAATCAGTGAGATAATAGTACAGCACAGTACAACGTACGTCATATTAAGACTGTTCTGGAGGATAGTCATTCCAAGTGGTATAGGAGGTGTTCTAGAATACACAAGATCATCTTCAGAACATTGCCATGCATGCATGATTCCATTTCTGCCATGCATCAGTTGGTAATTCAGTGGTAAGAAAAAGCCCTGAACAATGGCAACAACAGAAGAATAACAAAATTGTTACAATTAAACGTATAGAAAGCACAACATAAACAACCATGTTGTCTGGTTATCCCTCCTGATATTTAGCACACGTGATAATGCGCAATGCAATAGAAATAGTTAATAAATAGGGAGTGTGTACAGTTATATTTAACAATCCAGACTTTAGGCCTTTTGGTGCCTTACAAACCAGTGATGTACAGTACTGTATAATGTGTATACATGACTCTATAGATGCAAAGGATGGTAACAAAAACTGATCAGGCGACATCAAAATTTATAAGAAGTAAAAAAAGGAAAAGATCACTTCATTAATTCTGTCATCATAATTCTCTACATACAAAACTGTCCCTCAGTCAGGCCTTGAGCACTGCAAAAAACTTCTCCAAAGGCTTAATAAATAAGGTCTCTTTATACAGACACATTACGTTAGATTACAACAAACCATTTCACTGCTTCTTTTCTCCGCTGTGCAACAAAACGTTAGCCTGGTCTCAGATCTGTTCATGCCATCTTGCCAGGTCCATATCACGACCAATTGTCACGCCAAAAATGACAATTCCACAAGGAATTGACAAGAGAGCAGAAACCGACTGGCACCCAGGCTAACAGAACGTGGGGCTGCAGATGTAGGGATCTTAATTTGAGCCAGTTTGCTACAGCAGGAAAATAATCTTGCAGCAACAGGAAATGTGAATTAGTATGTGGATCATAATTAATGGACATTTGTAGGGTTTGATGCATTTCTCATAAGGGAAATCATGCCTGAAATTTCAAAGTGGAAATGACTAACTTCAGATGCCTTTTTAAACCTCACATACACTACAAGTTTTACTGCAACAGGGTGATCAAATTAAGATCCTACATCTGCACCATTTCTTATTTACAAGTTATTTATATTATTTATTTGTTTGCACTCGTCATCAGAAGAATCAAGAGCAGAAAGAATGGTAATGTAATATCATATGGTTTGATTGATATAAGAGTGTGTGTGTGTGCTTTAGTTTATAAGATCATTTCTATAGTTTGTTCCCTGATTTCTGCGTTTGTTCGACAGCATTGTCTTCCTCCATCAGCATCCTCTCCTGGTCACATGGTTTAGACCCTCCTCCTTGATAGCTATCCCCCTCCGGCAGGGTTTTGATCCATCCCTACTCTAATACACCTAATGCTACGAATTAGCTGCTACCCAGGACCATGAAAAGACAGTTTTCAGACTGCTACATTTGTTGGTCAACCTGCTTAGGAGTTATATACGACCAATAATTGACTAGTGTAAAATGTGTAGGGCTGAAGCAAAAGCCTGCTGCTCACCCAGTAGCTCTCTGGGTAGAAGGCTGGTCATCCCCCGTTTTAGACAAGCTCTATGGGCATAAACCCTGGCATGACAGCATTCACCTGGGCGTCTGTATCCATCACCGTCTCGGTCTCCGTGTCCGTCTCCATCTCCATCTCCATCTCTTGTGTTGGCTGCTTCCCCATCCTGCCAGTATAAGTCCCAGGAGATCACCATCATGAGGACTGGGAGAGGGTCTAGAAGTGCTTGCTGCCATATGGGATGAAAGTGCTTATATACAGTGTCTTTGGATTAAAACTGTTGATTTCGAATAGAAAATGAGAATCAATGTCTTTCGGGGGGGGGGGGGGGGGGGGGGTGGTGGTGTGTTTAAGCCTCCGTCTGTGTTTTCTCTGTCCCGTTTTTCTGCGCCTCGTCAACGCCGCTCTCATCCTCGACGACTGTGAAGAACACGAGGGAGATGATGAGGAGGAGGCGGTTTGGCACATTATCACATCTAAGAATCTAATCTTTAACTGAACACACAGAACTCATGCACTAGGCAACAGCACTGCACGGAAGTAGAAAGAGAGAAAGACAAAGAGAAAGATGGTGTGTGTGCATTTGCGCATGTGATACATGAGTTGTATGTAACACACACACACACACACGAATAAGGTACACACAGAATACATTCTACAATCCTATAGAATCGCACCAAGTGGAAAATTCAGTGGAACAGCATGGCAACACATAGCCAAGTAAAACTCAAATCCACGATGCGTTCTATTATTTGAGTGCTGAAATACATCGTTTTTTAAAATAAAAACTACATTTTATGTGACGTCTGAGCTCCTGTCCGCACACACTAGTCGCCGGTCAACTCGGTGATGTCAAGTACATTGTGGAGTTGATTTTTACACATGGACCTAGACGCATTTCACAGCAGAACGCACGCACTGCGCATCTAAACTTGTGTTGCAATGCGAACAGAATTCTTAAAAACCATTACCCCATACCATATTCATCAGAATAAACTTCCCATTGAATTGCCGATAGCCTACCATTATTTCCCATCCAATGTTGAGTATATGGACAATGGAGACACAACTGAAAATACTTTGGTCATGGTTACCTCGTTTGCTTCTGCCTATCTGTCCAAGTTTGGGCGGGCGTTTGCCCCCCTGCGAGCCGCTGAAGAAGTTGTTGGTGTCTTGGAGGCGACAGGTGAAGGAAAGGTGTCCCTCATCGTCCTCATTTCCATAATGACTCATTTCGTCTTGTAGTACTTCCGACATTTCCAACTGCGTCTCAATAACCAACCAAGGTGCACAAACCAAAATATGACGCTCTGCTCGACCTTAGGACCACTACCGTGGCGTTATAACAGCCTGTAACCGCTTATAACGCGGGAGAAAAACGATATAACCTAGGCTACTATCTGGCTGTCCAGTCCTGCTGTCTATTTACCTCGAAGGCATGTGTCTCCTCTAGTGCGCAACCAAACGGATTGATCCAAATATATTCCTCAATTTCACCTTCCGGAAAGCTTCGGCAACATTATTCAAATTTTCCAATGGGTTCCGCCGTGCGTATTGCTTTGGAAATGCCGGGAGCATGTAGATATTGCTGCGGTGCTACGCCTTATTCTATGATTTCGAGCGGCTAGACCGTCGCACGGAAAATCTAAAGAAGAAATGCAAATTAGGGAGAGATGCAAAACACGGCTCTCAGGGAAACGAGGAGGTGGGAGGGAGCGAGAGAGAGAGAGACAGAGACAGACAGAGCTGAGCGTCTTCTGCAGCCCATATCAGATACAGAACAGAGAAGATTCCAGTTTGTCCTGACAGGCTGATGTTCCATCTACCCGCTGGGATCTAGCTGAAATCCAAATGACACTAGAATAGTATTTTATTATAGGCTAAGGTCGACTGGAAGACTAAATATTGAGATATTTTTTATTCAATATTGATTCATTCAATATTATTGCATGTTCATCAACCTATTAAAGGAACAAAAGCAGGATAATTCTCATCTTGGACATTTTAAAAGGAAATTTATGTCCAATATAGGCTTTTTCTCCAGAGAATTTTAAAGACATTTTTGGCTGATTTTAAAGTCTAATGTTGAGTTGATGTATAGGTCCAGTCACTGTATTTTGCCCAATATTGTCTGATGGTCTATCAACCTGGACTTAGGGGTAGACATGTCATAGTAAATGCAAATCCGGGACACTCCAATTAGTATGATGTGATACCTTTCGTATGGTATGTTTTCATTTAGAGATGTCCATCATCCATTTCATATATTTTATATTTTACGAATTATAATTCATATGATATGTTGCAAATTGCAATTCATACAATATGTTATGAATTTGCAAAAAGGTATGATATGTAACGAATTCAATGTTTTTGTGATTAATGATAGCTTGGTGGCTAACACTACTGTTAGGGTTAGGGATTAAGGTTAGGGTTAGGCGTTAGGTTAAAGGGTTAATGTTAGGCTTAGGGAAAGGGTTAGCTGAAATACCAAGTAGTAGCAAAGTAGCTAAAAAGTAGTGAGTAGTTGCTAATTAGCTAAAATGCTAAAGTTGAAGTTCAAACCTTTGGGTTGCCATACATTTGCATTATACACCCACCCAGCCACACTGACCAGCCACCCTACTTTCATTTTTTGAGCTAACTGTCTTATGTATCCATACCAAACGTAACATATCATACTCATTTGAGTGTCTCGTAATTACATTTACTATGTTACATCTAGTCTATGAGACCAGGCTGATTTTTTTTCTAGCTGGCATGCCTTGTAATGCCTGTGTTACAGCAGTGTTGTTATGGATACACCCACCTAGTAGACAAGCATGAAGCCTCACCAGAGCATGGCAGTGTTTTCATATGATCAGACAGACAGGCGGTCGGTCGGTCTTTGATCCAAGGAGCACAGCCATGTATATACAGGACCTGGTTCTGTTTCTCACCCTAAAAACCATGAAGGCTGCCTAAGCTGAATTGGGACATAATGCCCCTTAAGACTTTTACACCTATAATTTGTTTTGTTGTTCTGTTCTGAATTCCCATATGTGACCCGATTCAGGAAACTAGGCGGATGTTGTAAGTCACGACTTCACAGGAGACCTGTTTGAACATAAACATTTATTTTTTTTAAATAAAAAAATGTGTTTTTTGGCAGGAATGCCTTCTCGAACATGTGAACGTTCATGTGCCTTATCAAACTTGTATGCCATCTGTAAATATGAATACAATTGTTAAATTGCGAGCCTAGTTGGTTTAGCCACAGAAAAAGTGAGCAACCTTCCAGCTAGCCGTGATTGGCAGAGATAATAAGTGGACTGGACATGATGAGAGAAGAGTTTGTATTGGTCTGCCATAGAGCATGCATCTGTCTATTGGAGCTGATCAGTATGTTGAGGTAAGTGTCAAACACATAAAAAAATAAAAAAATGTATTGCGTAGTAAAATTGCATAAACCTAATGTCAAGTTAAAGTGTACTGTTAGATATATTAGTTCGAATCCCCGAGCTGACAAGGTACAAATCTGTCGTTCTGCCCCTGTACGAGGCAGTTAACCCACTGTTCCTAGGCCGTCATTGAAAATAAGAATTTGTTCTTAACTGACTTGCCTAGTTAAATAAAGGTAAAATAGAAATAAAAAAAGATAGTCTAGCTAGCTACATTTTCAGATATTACACATTTCTAATTTTGACATTTGCTTGAGTAATGTAAATTCACTCACTTTTGTACATCGCCTTGGTCCGTACAATTGATCTTATTTTAGCTCCCCAAAAACGTAATACTTCCAGATCAACTGTAATGTCAATACCATTGTAAAGCACAATTTCTCCCCTTTCCAACATGATCAATTACATGACCCCCACGCTGCCGTCGGGTCTTTTTTTTAAATGGCGGGTGGGGAAGCGAAACTAATGGGTGATAGTGAGAAGGAGAGATGTTGTGTGGGAAAATTGCTTATTTTTTTTCCACTCGATCTGTCCAACTCATCGCCTCTAAAATGTAAATAAAACACTATAATTTGAATCAGGTTTTTAGGGCGTTGCTAAAGTGATCTTAGAAGTAAACAGCGGCTTTGAGAATGATGATCGCATGCAATGATGACACAAAATGACTAGGTATACACCCCTTACGCCCGTCACTGTCCATTTCTTGTTTTTAAAGGATGAGAGAAGTGCTACACCTGGTGGAGAGAGATTGTAAGACATAAATAGTAGCTTTATGCGTGCTGTACGTTACGGCATGACACGTCACGATGTAACAGAGGATCAGTTCTCAACTTTTCTCCAATACTATAGAGCCATTACCATGTCGATCAACGCTTGAATAGAAACCTAGTTCACACCCCCGATTTTGAAGTCAACACAGTCGCTACAGTCCCATTAGTTTTCTTTGTAGCCTCGTTTGAATGTTGCGGTTGCGCACATTTGTACGGAATGGGGTGAGTTTACGTTAGTTATAGCCATTGAACCTGGTTGGTTAGCTACCTGCAGATTCATGCAGGGTAGTAATGTCATGAGTTGTGATTATAGTCCATTGATAAACTAGCTAGCTAGCTACATGTCTTAACAAAAGACTCCACTCTAATTTTGACAAAGTATTTTCAAGTTAGTGTACTGTTAACTAGCTAGCTGACGTTAGTTGGCTGGTTCGCTAACTAACGTTACGTCATGCATTGGGATTCATTGTTTACCAAGCTAGCTATCTAGCTACATTTCTTAACAAAATACTCTCGTCTTAGTTTGCCAGAGCACAGAATAACTGATGGATTTTTGATCACTCAACACCCGTTAAATATGTCCGGTGTCAGTAAACGTTGGCAACAAAGCATAATTAAATTCTTGCCAGCAGCACTGTTAAGGTCACCAATGCTCTGGATAAAATAAAAACTGCCTAACCAGCTCTGATAGTGGCAGTAAAATGGTCAGAGTGGGGTGTTCTCTCATCATGTGTCTGGAAGTAGCTAGCCGGCTGTTAGCCAGTTAGCTTGGGTGCTTGACTGTCGTTGTGAGGTCAGAGCTTTTCTGAACAACCCTACGGTGCATGTACACTAGATAGCAATAAATTGCAGCGTGTCGCTTGTGACGTTATCAGGGATATTATACTTTAGTAATCCACAATGACCTGGTGATGTAAAAGTCAAATAATTACATTGTCTTCCATATTCCTACAAATACCTTGTAACTCGAGATTCCTTTCCAAACGATTGCCTACAGTTAACATCTAGGGCACTGCAAGGTTGGGTGACCAGGGATATCTGGGACTGCCTCCTGGAGGAATACAGGTGTGTGAAGGCTACCTGTGTCCTGCATAACTTGATGAGGATGGACACGAGGACAAGCAGGGGATCTGCAGCTTGCCGACGTGTTCCAGAGGAGAAGTCTGCTGCTCTGCAGGATGTTTCAAGGATGGGGTCCAACAACGCAGCAAGAGAGGCTATCTGTGTACGGGAGATCTTCACCTCCTATTTCTTCGAAGAGGGTGCTGTTCCCTGGCAACACCATAGACTACACTATGCACAACGAAAGGCTCTTTTAAGAGACATTCACATTGCAATAAGAGTATTCTTCCATTTACTTAGCTATGACAACTGCATTTATTCAATTCCCAGTTTCTCTCCCTTTGATTTCTACTTCTCAGGTGAGGGTGCTGTTTAGGTAAGGGTGTGATGTCTGTACAAAAACAAAACAGGCTATTTTAAAATCACCCATATTGAAAAAGTGTAGAACAATTAGGCACCCTATAACCCACACCTACACACTGATGTAGCAATCTGATTGATTCAGGTGTATAACTGTGGCTCCTTCCACCGTAAAATAATAGGCAAGAGGTCCAATAGTAATAATAGTAATAGTAATAGTAAGACACTTCATTATTTCTAGAAGTACACTATATTGTTTGTTCTCGTGTGTCCGTTCATGTTTTTCAGCATGTCCACTTAGTGTGGACACCAGGTGAGGCCACACACAGAGATTCCTGTTGAACACTGTCTCTTTAACTACCTTGTTTTCTCAATAACAGTCTCTCTCCTTCACTTCACCCCTCTCTCCTCTTCTCCCTAAATCCTCTAGGTCATATCAGCTGTGTCGGTGAACCCCTCCCGCATCTGAACTGGCTACATAGAGGGCACAGCATGATCAGAGGTGAGGTCAACAGGAAGTATTGTTAAAGAGATGTTTTACATTGAAATACAGATAAAGATGCAGTAGTCCCAGAGTTAATGATCCAAGATCAGTTTTGCATTTCACCTCCTGATTATTATGATGATTAACAATGTTAGTATAAAAATTAAAAACACAAGGCTTAAACATGCTCTCTCCCCCCTTCCATCGGTCTCTCGTCTGCAGATATGTTTTGATGTGAGAGAGGATGCCAACCCTCAGTCCCATCATCTCCACCTCAAACAGTTTAAAGATAATCTTCAAGCTAACTAGATACACTATGTAATTGTGATGAACTGAGAGAATATTTGGGTGGCACTGTGATTCTTTGAGCATATGCTGCCTTCCCTGCTCCTATGTCCTTAACTATTTCCTTTTCTGTCTTGTACACCTCTCTCGCTACCTCCTCGTTCTTCCTCTGTTTTATAATGCACAACAGATGTGCATTGAAGTACAGATTGAACTTGTATTTATAATATTACAATTATAATATGTATAATGCATGTATTTATAACACTTGGATAATGAAGAGTTTCACATTCTCTACTGGTTGAAATTAAGCATCTCATTTGATTAAATACTACACCTATCTTGTGTTTATCAGATCAATGCAGATGAAGGACAGACATTGAGATGAACCGGTTTTAGAGTATTTACATGATGCATAGGAAGTGTAGTGTACTGTTTTTTAAATTCTCTCTCTGTATATATGAATTACAAATCAGCCTTTAACTAGTTAAATCCTGTTTGTAGTCTATTGGTTACAATGTGTAACCATTGATGTGCCAGGACCAAGATTGGTAAACACTGTTGAAGTGTATAATTGTAATACATACATGCAGACACAGCATAATTCAAAGACTGGAATTTGGATATGACTAAAAAAGAATCTCAAAGACATTCATACCTGAATTTCACCTTTATTTGCCAAGGTAGAGTACATGATCAGTGAATATATTAAATGTACAGGCTACAATGTGGGGATCTCATGCATGGTAATAACTACATTTATATACAACTTGCATCCTTGGCACAAAGTTATATTATATTGTACTCAATCCATAGGCTTCATTAATGTCATTCAGACTGTTTTGAAGTTGATACAACTAGCTATGATAGCTGAGGTTCATAGCTAGGTTCTGACCTAATACGTATACCAAATGTTTGGGTCCATACACAGATCGGCTAGATAGCTAGCTACACATCCACAGGCATACAGGTATTTTTATCCTCCACTGCACAATAAGCAAGAACATAGCTAACTACGTTATTTCATCTGTCTGCATTGCATGGCAAATATCAGTCAGGCAAGCTTACAAAATCGTACATTCAATTTGCAGTAAATGCTTTAGCTAGCTAGATTCTTTACATCAACTGTTAGGCTAGACAGATGAAATTCTTAACAACACTTTTTCGGACAAAAATTAGTTCATTGCATCCGCCGTGGAGCCCAGTTTCAAAATATTACAATATGTCCCAGCTGCTTGCCATAATTTTGAAGTAATCACAAAAAGATAGGCCTTATTTTAGGGCATTTTTCACCCTGCCAGCTCCTATTAGTTCTATTGAGCACCGTGGAACCAACTTGCCTTCCGAACATTCTATTCCCAGCCCATTGTTCTACGTCACAATGCCTGCTTCGCTATTGCTGGCACTGAGACCTGCCCACACTGAACTCGAAGGCTTACCTGAGGTGATTCATTATTAAAAAGGTTACAACTACTTTGTGAGCAAGCTCACTGTTTGCCTGGGTACACATTTTTGTGACCCACTGAGTTAATGATGACTGGCACATAGCCATCAAATGTTAAACATTCTATGGTCATGGTTAACCATATTCTTTTCAGAAAAAGGTGTAAACCTGAACAAAAGGCATATTGCTGTCCTCTTTTTCAAGATGTGGCCGATTTAAACAGCCAGAAGACATTTCTTAAATGACGAAAAAAACTTCTTTTTTTTAACGATTTGTTGTTTCTAAATGGCTGCTGGGGAATTTGATATGCGTCTAAATATGTTTGTTTGTATGCATCAAATTGAGCAAATTCTACGCAGTTTCACTGAGTTGCAAACCAAATGGATAGGTCTAGCTCATTGATTTGCAGATCTGATGCAGTTGCTACCTCAGATTATGAACCTAACAAGTGTTACGAATGAGTAATGTAGTACCCACAGAAGGCCACAGGGAGGAGCAAGAGAGCTATAAACCCATACTGTTTTTTGCCTTAAAACCCCTAACCCTAAACCCTAACTTGTAACACAATGCACCTATAGCTGTAATGGTACCATTTTTCTAACCCTAAACTTAACCCTAACCCTGATTGACATAATATAGCATGCAACAAAATCCTATATGTCCCATGATATATATATAGTATTAGGCCTGTGTTGGTTTTGGGAGAGAAAAAATATATATATAACAACAAGTTTTGAAACCCGGACAAATAATCACTAGTCAGATGCGCAAACCTCAACTCTAGTATACATGCATTATGTAACCATCTTAATACCTCATTTAACAATAACAGAAAACACAAAAGACTGCCTCTTCAACAGCCTGCGAAAAATTAAATCATGCAACCCTCGCAGTTAACAAATTAACATGCCCTTCACTTGCACGAGAAGACAGAGTGATCGCTGCCGCTGACAGCATGAGCTTTTGGCAGGGCTTGTTGAGTTGGCTACTTGTGCGAGAAGGCAGAGCGGCTAGATTATGTTGGTTGATGAATTTGACAATGAGAACGTGACAATGAATATAATAGGAAAAGTAAACTGCCTGTAGATCAGGCCCTGAAGCCAGGCTATGCATATAGTTGGTACCATTGAAAAGAGAACACTTTGAAGTTTGTAGAAATGTTAAAATAATGCTATAATAATATAGCACAATAGATATGGTAGGAGATAATCCAAAGAAAAACCAACCATAATTGTTTTATTGAGAGAGAGAGACCATGCAAGAGAAAGAACATATTGAAAATCAGCTCCCTGGATGCAATTACAATGGCTTCCACAAGGTGTCAGCAGTCTATGTTAAAGGTTTCAGGCTTGTTACTTCAAAAACAAATAAGAAATAATGGTTTTAGTAGAAGGACACAGTCTTGGAAATTTGTGTTTGCGATCGTCTTGAAGGAATTACGCACCTGCTAAAATCGATTTCCTATTGAACATACTTCTTTCCGAAATAAATATTGTAGTTTGATTAGATTTTAGGGTATTTGAGGAGTAAATAGAAATGTATTTTGACTTGTTGAAACAAAGTTTAGGGGTAGATTTTCGGATTTCTTTCTCTGCAAATTGAACGAGTGGATTACTCAAAATCGATGGCGCCAACTAACAGACTTTTTGGGATATAAAGAAGGATTTTATCTAACAAAACGACACTATATGTTATCGCTGGGACCCTTTGGATGACAAATTAGAGGAAGATTTTCAAACAGTATGTGAGTATTTAATCGTTATATGTGAATGTATGAAACCTGTGCCGGTGGAAAAATATTTTGATGTGGGGCGCTGTCCTCAAACAATTGTGTGTACCTACATTTTTAAAATCCATAATATTTATGATTATTTATTTCAATTGCGCGCCCTCCAGTTTCACCGGAAGTTGTCCGGCTAGCTGAACACCGATCCTCAAACCTCCAGACTAACTTCAATGCCATACAACTCTCCTTCCGTGGCCTCCAACCGCTCTTAAATGCAAGTAAACTAAATGCATGCTCTCTTCGCTGCCCGCACCTGCCCGCCTGTGAAGCATCAATACTCTGGACGTTTCTTGCTTAGAATATGTGGACAACTACAAATACCTAGGTGTCTGGCTAGACTGTAAACTCTCCTTCCAGACTCACATTAAGCATCGCCAATCCAAAAATAAATCTAGAATCGGCTTTCTATTTTGCAACAAAGCATCCTTCACTCATGCTGCCGAACATACCCACGTAAAACTGACTATCCTACCGATCCTCGACTTCGGCGATGTCATTTACAAAATAGCCTCCAACACTCTACTCAGTAAATTGGATGTAGTCTATCACAGTGCCATCTGTTTTGTCACCAAAGCCCCCACCACTGGAACCTGTATGCTCTCGTTGGCTGGCCCTCGCTTCATATTCGTCGCCAAACCCACTGGCTCCAGGTCATCTATAAGTCTTTGCTAGGTAAAGCCCCGCCTTTTCTCAGCTCACTGGTCACCATAGCAGCACCCACCCGTAGCATGGGTAGCCCGTAGCACCCCCAAATCCAACTTTCCTTCCAGTTCTCTGCTGCCAATGACTGGAACGAATTGCAAAAATCACTGAAGCTGGAGACTCATATCTCACTCACTAACTTTAAACATCAGCTGTCAGAGCAGCTTACAGATCATTGCACCTGTACACAGCCCATCTGTAAATAGCCCACCCAACTACCTCATCCCCATATTGTTTTTTTGTTGTTGCTTCTTTGCACCCCAGTATCTCTACTTGCACATTCATCTTCTGCACATCTATCCCTTCAGTGTTTAATTGCTAAATTGTAATTATTTCACCACTATGGCCTATTTATTGCCTTTACCTCCCTAATCTTACTTCATTTGCACACACTGTATATATACTTTTTCTATTGTGTTATTGACTGTAAATGAATCTGTTAAAAATTCTGTTTCAGTCCTTCCTCTTGCATTAGCAGTGTGGAAAGGGACAGAAAAAGTGTGTGCGGGAGTTCTTCTGTGAGACCGAAGGGGTGTGGGAGCTGGGGGGCTGTCAGCTATAGTATGCAGTAAACTAACGATTGGCCCGGGGCATTCGTTTTGCATAATATAGGGCATATAGGGTAGCCCTACCGGTCGCCATATTATAGAATGCAAAACCAAAGATACGCCCCCGCACATCCCTATGGGCTTTAGAGATGCCTGGCGTTGGCGCGTTGCCTCCAGAGGAGCCGGTGCAGGTATGTAGCCTAGCATTTGTTTGGTGTAATCTCAATCAACCCGAAATCTGTTCCTTTTGAGTGACCTTAATGTTTTCCCCAACAGGACTCAGTGTTTGTGTTCTTGCAGATTATATGTTTCAAGGCGCAAATCATGCATTGCCTGATGCACACTGCGGGTGCACCCTGACACCTCTCTGGAGTGAGCAACACATCAGCAGTTGTACCATTTGCATATCTTCAGGGGTCCACTGCATTTGATTGTACACATTGGCACAAACAACATAGCTCAAGGGGATTCTCCTTACGACATTATCAGGAGGATGCGGGAACTGATCATTGGAGTTAGGGAGTATCGGTATGAAGTAAAGTTTGCCGTTTGCTCCATTCTACCCCAGCCGAAGGACAATGCTACCACTAAACGTGTAGTTAAGGAAACAAAACAGCATTTTGGGGCATCTGTCACATGAAAACGATGGTGTCATTGATTTTAGAACTAATAGATCATTTCTGAGGCACTCACAACCCAATCACACACTTTATAGCAGTGACCAGCTTCATCTGAATTGTCACGGCGAGGGTAGGCTTTTTGATTATTTGCAGCGTTTTTTGTTTCATGAGGTAGGTTAGTCAGGGCAAGTTTAGATAGTTTATTTCTGTTCTTTTCTTTGCATTTATTTTTTGAGTTGCCTCACATTTTTTTATTTGACCTTACATTTATTTGAGGTTTTAATTGTGATATCCGGTGTTCATGTTTCTTGTTGTTTTCCAAACATTGAAATGCCCCAAATCTCTTTGTTCATGTGATGCCGTTCACTTGAATATGAGAACTGTTGCACTTTGTCAATTTATGAAACGTTTACAAACACTGTTTATTGGCTTCTGCTGTGTTTTTGCCAAACATTAAAATGCACCAAATTGCCTCCTTCTTGTGATGCTATTCACTTGAATTAGTGCAACTTCTGACAGGCTTATAGTGTAAGACATATTGCTATCAGTGCAATCCTTAATTGCATTTTTTCCATCGGGTTTACAACACAAGCATGCTACATACATCCCCCCCCCCCAAATGTGATTTCTGAAATTTTCCCAACCATGAACATTAATAAATATGCCTGTATGTCTGTCTAAGAATGAACGAGGCGCCCTGACTATATGTTAGATTGCAGATATCTTTGGATGGTTGTAAAACCGTGTATCTAAGCTACTCGGGATGTGGTCGACCGTCAATTTTACTTCATGAGAAAGTTTTGTTATATTGTTATATAAGTTGGTGATATTGCATGCCAATAGCATGCCTAATGAAATGCATGCACTTGCGTGCAGTCGGTTTCAACTCGAGCAAATCAAATGCATGTATCTGATTGGCTACCGTTCCCAGGTGGGAAACTTCCTGATGACGTGCCCTCTGGTCCTTGCCATCCTGCTATCCAGGTTCGTTGGGACGTCCCTATCCATTGAATTTGAGGGTTAATGTTAGCAAAGACAGGAGGTTTCTTTACGGGCACCCCACTTAAAAGTGTCAATATGAGGTGACTGAATTCATGTTCAGGATTATTGAGAATTGTTATTGAAATAGTAATTAAGTATAATTTCAATACATGCACATGAATACAGGTAATAATACAAATTAAGGGTCATTCATTCACAGTAATCAGTTCAAAACTATTTCTGTAGCTGTGCAATAGCTAAACTCTAACACACATACAATGGAAATTAGACCATTATTATGAATGATTTGGCTCTTAAAAGAGCCTTCGTTTTTGTAACAGAAAATTATGTTTAAGAAGGTTGCACCAACACTCATATTCTAGTGAATGTAATCACAAGAACAAAATGTTTTGGGGGGCATTTCAATATAACCCGCACTAGATAGTGAGAGGCAGACACAATATAAAAGTCATATTAACATAATATACTGTAAAGAGTGTGATTAGCATGTCTTTGAGTTAACTACATTATGAACCTAAAAAAGTATATACATACAGTTGAAGTCGGAAGTTTACATACACTTAGGTTGGAGTCATTAAAACTAATTTTTCAACCACTCCACAAATTTCTTGTTAACAAACTTGTTTTGGCAAGTCGGTTAGGACATCTACTTTGTGCATGACACAAGTCCTTTTTCCAACAATTGTTTACAGACAGATTATTTAACTTATAATTCACTGTATCACAATTCCAGTGGGTCAGAAGTTAACATACACTAAGTTGACTGTGCCTTTAAACAGCTTGGAAAATTCCAGAAAATGATGTCATGGCTTTAGAAGCTTCTGATAGGCTAGTTGACATCATTTGAGTCAATTGGAGGTGTACCTGTGGATGTATTTCAAGGCCTACCTTCAAACTCGGTGCCTATTTGCTTGACATCATGGGAAAATCAAAAGACATCAGCCAATACCTCAGAAAACAAATTGTAGACATCCACAAGTCTCGTTCATCTTTGGGAGCAATTTCCAAATGCCTGAAGGTACCACGTTCATCTGTACAAACAATAGTAGCCAAGTATAAATACCATGGGACCACGCAGCCGTCATACCGCTCAGAAGGAGATGCGTTCTGTCTCATAGAGATGAACGTACTTTGGTGTGAAAAGTGCAAATCAATCCCAGAACAACAGTAAAGGACCTTGTGAAGATGCTAAGCAAACAGGTACAAAAGTATCTATATCCACAGTAAAACGAGTCCTATATCGACATAACCTGAAAGGTCGCTCAAGGAACAAGCCACTGCTCCAAAACCGCCATACAAAAGCTGACTAAGATTTCCAACTGCACATGGGGACAAAGATCGTACTTTTTGGAGAAATGTCCTCTGGTCTGACGAAACAAAAATATAACTGTTTGGCCACAATGACCATCGTTATGTTTGGAGGAAAAGGTGGAGGCTTGCAAGCAGAAGAACACCATCCCAACCATGAATTACGGGGGTGGCAGCATCATTTTGTGGGAGTGCTTTGCTGCAGGAGGGACTGGTGCACTTCAAAGAATATGGCATAATGAGGAAGGAAAATATGTGGATATATTGAAGCAACATCTCAAGACATCAGTCAGGAAGTTAAAGCTTGCTCGCAAATGGGTCTTCCAAATGGACAATGGCCCCAAGCATACTTCCAAAGTTGTAGCAAAATGGCTTAAGGACAACAAAGTCAAGGTATTGGAGTGGCCATCACATAGCCCTGATTTTCCTACAGAAAATGTGTGGGCAGAACTGAAATTGCGTGTGCGAGCAAGGAGGCCTACAAACCTGATTCAGTTACACTAGCTCTGTCAGGAGTGGGCCAAAATTCACCCAACTTATTGTGGGAAGCTGGTAGAATTGCTACCCAAAACATTTGACCCAAGTTAAACAATTTAAAGGCAATGCTACCAAATACTAATTGAGTGCATGTAAACTTCTGACCCACTGGGAATGTGAGGAAAGAAATTAAAGATGAAATAGACCATTCTCTCTACTATTATTCTGACATTTCACATTCTTAAAATAAAGTGGTGATCCTAACTGGCCTAAGACAGGGAATTCTTAGTAGGATTAAATGTCAGGAATCGTGAAAAACTTCCGACTTCAACTGTACATACTTAATTAAACACAAATATATATATATACAGTCTTGTAAAATAGTATGATTAGGGGGTGGGAATGGGAAGGTGGGAGTTGGCTCTTTAAAGAGCCTTTGTTTTGGGTTTGGGAGAGCAACAGAGTTTCATATATTAGAATGCAAATCTAATCAAATGACTGAAGTTACATTTTATAAACGGGCATTCAAGTTTAACAAAGAGTTACCTTGTAGGCTCCCTGTCTCATATCACTTTCCTGACAGTCCTAAAGCAGCTACGTTGTATTGACACAGAGTTATATATTATAACAAACACAATTTATGAAATACAGTCACAGCTGGTATTTTATCCACGTCACTTAAAATGGCTATCTGCTCATCCACACTGGTCCAGAACCCACCATATTTGCCCATATCTACAGTAATCTGTTGTTTTTTTACTGACTCCCTGAAGGTCTTTTTGATTTTGTCTATCTTGTTTCTCTTTAAGTGCCTGCAGTCTAGTCTCTTATTTTGAACATGCGCTCACAATATATGGCTCTCTGTCCTTTAACTGATGCCCTAGATGTTTCAAGGACCTCAGCTTTCCTCTCAGGACCTAAGCTAGCCAACCATTCCCAAGAATGCTCTCTAATACTATTATGCTTGTCCTAATCTTTAATCTTATTAATTGATAAATCCCTCTCACATGCAACGTTCGTTTTTGGAGCAGATTCCAACACTTTATTCTGCTCATCAGATACATTGTCATACCATCCATGCTTTAGGTGATCTGCGGTCAACCTACAGCACACTTTCACTAGACTAGCAAAAATTTGCTCTCAAGCTTATTTTGTCATGTCATCAAACTCTTCTGATTCTTGTGCTAGGAGTTTGTTGAAGATGGGTCCCCTGTGGACGTCTACGTCATCAAACAAAGTGGCCTTGCCTCTAATGAAGGTACAGCTGTCTGCCTGCCGCTCTGTGAGCTTTATAACAAGCATTCTGTACTTGTTCATTGCAAGAATCTCTTTTTTTCCAAGAACTCTCCAGAATGGTTCTGTAACCTGTTTGGACTTAATGCCCTACATGCATTGAACTGAATGACATTCAGATCAGCAGGAATGGCTTGAACTAACCTGTTTCCATTTTGGGTGAGTCTCGTGAAGTCCAACAAGTCATTGTAGAGATAGGAAACACAGTTCATTCTTAAAAAACAAAAACTGTCAAAAAATATCTATACCTGTCACGGTTTTCTTCCATCAAAGGAGAGGAGGTTAGATGCAGCGTGGTTAGAGTTCATGTTTTTTTGCAGCGTGGTTAGAGTTGATGGTTTTTAATATGAGAAACTCAACATGAACACAATAACAAAAACAACAAACGTGGCAAAACTCGAAACAGACCTATCTGGTGCAGAGAACACAAAGACAGAAAACAATCACCCACAAAGTATCCACAGAATATGGCTGCCTAAATATGGTTCCCAATCAGAGACAACGATAGATAGCTGCCTCTAATTGAGAACCAATATAGGCAACCATAGACATACAATATACCTAGAAAGGAAACAGCCCCATAAACATACATAACCCCTAGACAAAACAAAAACACATACATCACCCATGTCACACCCTGACCTAACCAAAATAACAAGGAAAACAAAGAATACTAAGGTCAGGGTGTGACAGTACTCCCCCCCAAAGGTGCGGACTCCCGGCCGCACACCTAAACCTATAGGGGAGGGTCTGGGTGGGCGTCTGTCCATGGTGGCGGCTCTGGCGCTGGACGTGGACCCCACCACACCATAGTCTTTGTCCGCTTTAGTCTCCTCCTAGGAACGGCGACCCTCGCCGTCAACCTAGGATTGGCAACCCTACTAAATGGCCCCACTGGACTGAGGGGCAGCTCTGGACTGAGGGGCAACTCCGGACTGAGGGGCAGCTCGGGACTGAGGGGCAGCTCGGGACTGAGGGGCAGCTCGGGACTGAGGGGCAGCTCGGGACTGAAGGGCAGCTCCGGACTGGTTGACGACTCTGGAAGATCCTGGCTGACTGGCGGCTCTGGCGGATCCTGGCAGACTGGCGGCTCTGGACAGGCGGGAGACTCTAGCAGCTCTGGACCGGCGGGAGACTCTAGCAGCTCTGGACAGGCGGGAGACTCTAGCAGCTCTGGACAGGCGGGAGACTCTAGCAGCTCTGGACAGGCGGGAGACTCTAGCAGCTCTGGACAGGCGGGAGACTCTAGCAGCTCTGGACAGGCGGGAGACTCTAGCAGCTCTGGACAGGCGGGAGACTCTAGCAGCTCTGGACAGGCGGGAGACTCTAGCAGCTCTGGACAGGCGGGAGACTCTAGCGGCGCTGGAGAGACGGAAGAATCTGACGGGGCTGGAGAGATGGCTCTAGCAGCGCTGGACAGGTGAGGCGCACTGTAGGCCTGGTGCCGGCGCTGGTGGTACTGGGCCGAGTACACGCACCTCAGGGCGAGTGCGGGGAGGAGGAACAGGGAGTACTGGGCTCTGGACACGCACAGGAAACCTGGTGCGGGGGGCTGCCACCGGAGGGCTGGTGCGTGAAGGTTGTACTGGATAGACCGGACCGTGCAGGAGCACTGGAGCTCTTGAGCACCGAGCCTGCCCAACCTTATCTGGTTGAATGCTCCCGGTCGCCCTGCCAGTGCGGCGAGGTGGAAAAGCCCGCACTGGGCTGTGCTGGCGAAACGGGGACACCATGCGTAAGGCTGGTGCCATGTATGCCAGCCCAAGGAGACACACTGAAGACCAGATGCGTAGAGCCGGCTTCATGGCACCTGTCTCGATGCCCACTCTAGCCCGGCCGATACGAGGAGCTGGTATGTATCGCACTGGGCTATGCATCCGCACTGGGGACACCGTGCGCTCCACAGCATAACACGGTGCCTGCCCGGTCCCTCTCGCTCTCCGGTAAGCACAGGAAGTTGGCACAGGTCTCCTACCTGGCTTCGCCATACTTCCTGTGTGGCCCCCCTCAATAATTTTTTGGGGCTGACTCTCGGGCTTCCAGCCCTGCTTCCGTGCTGCCTCCTCAAACCACCGCCTCTCTGCTTTGGCTGCCTCCAGCTCTGCCTTGGGGCGGCGATATTCCCCCGGCTGCGTCCAGGGTCCATCTCCACCCAGTATCTCCTCCCAAGTCCAATAGTCCTGATTGCGCTGCTCCCCAATAATTTTTTGGGGCTGACTCTCAGGCTTCCAGCCTTGCTTCCGTGCTGCCTCCTCAAACCGCTGCCTCTCCGCTTTGGCTGCCTCCAGCTCTACCTTGGGGCGGCGATATTCCCCCGGCTGCGTCCAGGGTCCATCTCCACCCAGTATCTCCTCCCAAGTCCAATAGTCCTGATTGCGCTGCTCCTCCTGCCGCTGCCTGTCACCAGGACCAAAATGCAGCGTGGTTAGAGTTCATGGTTTTTAATATGAGAAACTCAACATGAACACAATAACAAAAACAACAAAGGTGGCAAACCACAAAACAGACCTATCTGGTGCAGAGAACACAAAGACAGGAAACAATCACCCACAAAGTACCCACAGAATATGGCTGCCTAAATATGGTTCCCAATCAGAGACAACGATAGACACCTGCCTCTAATTGAGAACCAATCTAGGCAACCATAGACATACAATATACCTAGAAATAAACAGCCCCATAAACATACAAAACCCCTAGACAAGGTAAAAACACATACATCACCCATGTCACACCCTGACCTAACCAAAATAACAAGGAAAACAAAGAATACTAAGGTCAGGGTGTGACAATACCTAAGGTCACTGAATAAAGTGTATATCCTTACTGAAATAGCAATTACTCAGAAATGCTTGAAATAAAATATTTGCTAGATTATTTAATCAATTACAATCATAAAATAAAACATTTACAGCATAACAATTAAACTAATGGTCCAAAAACACCATAGATTTAATTAAGTATTTAAAAACCCTTTCTTTACATAGGTAACATTATTTGAGCTCCCCCTGTTAATCAGGATAATCTCTTCTTTCGAATTATGTAAGGCTGGGCAATGTATCTCGTTGTCATCGATCGCTAGCCACAAAATACTTTTTGCCCTTGAAATGCTGAACTCCCCCCATTGTTTTCCTGTGGAAGAGGCATGCTGGTATATTTCACCAAATATCTATCAATGTTTAAATGTGGATTTTTTTTCAAGTAGGACACCATTTTAATCAGGAAAATCTCTTATTTTTAATTATGTAAGGCTGGGCAGTGTATCTCATTGTCATTGATTGCTGGGCCAAAAATAATCCTTAGTTGCAGTTTGTTTTCTACTTCCTCCTCATGCAGACATAAGCACAGTTGACACCATAGAGGTGCGTATGTTTACTTTCTACACAAGTTCCTAAGAACAAATTGTAGTGGTAACATGAAAGGGATACCTTTTCTTGTACCATTTAGGCAAAATGGAATTCTAAGCATAATTCCAGTAAAAATAGGCTCTGTGAACATTTGATTCAATTCATTTGCCATGGGCTCGTGCTAGTGTTCCAGCTTAGCCAACTTTCTATTGCCGTTTTCAGCCTTGAGTGAATTTGAACTCGTTCTATTGTCCAGCCTATCAGTGTCTCACAAGGTGACAGCCTGGTTTGCTGGTTGTTTCAGTAGTCCCTAAAACATTAAACAACCAGAATTACAAGTTCATACTCATGTCACAACACCCATAAAGCTAGCCAGCTAGCTGGCAAATGTTAGCTAGTCAGTTAGCTTGCTAAATCACGATTTTCGTAAATGAACTTTATGATTAAAAAAATTGCATAATCATTTGTCTCTACATTAACTAACACATTCCTGTCAACTGTACATTTTTTGCATGATTCGTTATGACATAATCACTAACCCATCCTAGTATTTTGTCAACCATCTTTGCTGAAGAAAGTTTCCAGTGTATCATGATACTCTTGCACAGGGTGCCGCATGGTGAAACACCGCTTCCCATTCATTTCAACTGTATGAAAGCAATGAGAAGAGGAGAGGGCGGGGCACCTTTGGGCGGTGAGAAGGTAGCGTGGGAGGCAGTGAAAAATATAAACTTTTCCCAACTTTATGCAAATCACCAGGGGTGACCGCTGGGCAATGACCAATCATATCGAGTAGTTCCATGCCGAATTTGATGCTATGCGATCAAGGCTGGAGACTTTCTCCAGCAAAGATGGCTGACAAAAATACTTGGATTGAAGCAAATGTAAGTGACCGAACGGATCAACACTTAAAGAGATGGGTGAGGCTGAGGCTTAAGAGAGTGTCAACAATGCTGAATGGATGTAGACAAAGAAGGACTCTCCAATAGTAGTACCAAAAACGTTGAAAGACGATTTTCTCAAAAGTGAGTTTACAAGTTGATCAACTTTCAAAGCAGAATGACTTTCCCATTGTTTCCTCAAATACAGTGTGTGATATACCATTTGTAGCTCTGAGTCTCTACTTTTATCCAATGTAAAAAACAGAAATTCAAATTATTCTACATAAGACCGAATCCAGGTGGTGAGTCACATATTTTCACACACACTCACACTCAGGGCCAGGTTGAGTCCACTCTATTGGGAGACGACAGTTTTCAACCCTTTTGTTATGGCAGGCCTAAATAAATTCAGTGGTAAAATTGTGCTTAACAAGTCACATAGGTTGCATGGACTCACTCTGTGTGCAACAATAGTGTTTAACATGATTTTTGAATGACTACCTCATCGCTGTACCCCACACATACAATTATCTGTCCCATGAGCAGCGAATTTCATACACAGATTCAACCACAAAGTCCAGGGAGGTTTTCCAAAGCCTCACAAAGAAGGGCACCTATTGGTAAATGGGTAAAAAAAAGCATTGAATATCCCTTTAGCATGGTGAAGTTCAAAGCAAATCTAATTTTATTTCTCACATCCACCAAATACAACAGGTGTAGACCTCACTGTGAAATGCTTACTCACAAGCTCAATTCAGTTCAAGAAATAGAGTTAAGAAAATATTTACTAAAAAAATCAACTCAAATCAAAAAGTAACACAAAAAAGTTTAAAAAAAGTAAAAGTAACACAAGAAAATTATGAAAAAATAACGAGGCTATACACAGGGGGTACCTGTACCGAGTCAATGTGCAGGGGTACAGGATCATCGAGGTCATTTGTAAATGTAAATAGTCCGGGTGGCCATTTGAATAATTGTTCGGCAGTCTTATGGCCTGGGGGTAGAAGCTGTTAAGGAGCCTTTTGGTCCTACACTTGCCGTGCGATAGCAGAGAGAACAGTCTATGACTTGGGTGACTGGAGTCTTTGACATTTTTGGGGGCCTTCCTCTGACACCTCCTTGTATATAGGTCCTGGATGTCAGGAAGCTTGGCCCCAGTGATGTACTGGGCCGTACGCACTACCCTCTGTGGCGCCTTACGCAAGCGATGATGCAACCAGTCTAGATGCTCTAGATGTTGCAGCTGAATAACTTTTTTGAGGATCTTGGGACCCATGCCAAATCTTTTCAGTCTCCTGAAGGGGAAAAGGTGTTCTCGTGCCCTCTTCACAACTGTCCTGGAGTGTTTGGACCTTGATAGTCTGTTGGTGATGTGAACACCGAGGAACTTGAAACTCTCAATCCGGTCCACTTCAGCTCCGTCAATGTTAATGGGGGCCTGTTCGGCCCTCCTTTTCCTATAGTTCACGATCAGCTCCTTTGTCTTGTTCACATTGAGGGAGAGGTTGTTGTCCTGGCACCACACTGCCAGGTCTCTGAGCTCCTCCCTATAGGCTGTTTCATCGTTATCATTGATCAGGCCTAGCACTGTTGTGTTGTGAGCAAATATAATGATGGTATTGGAGTAGTGCCGGCCACGCAGTTGTAGGTGAACAGGGAGTACAGGAAGGGACTAAGCACAAACCCCTGAGGGGCCAGGGTGTTGCGGATGAATGAGGCAGATGTGTTGTTGGCTACCCTTACCGTCTGGGAGCGGTCCATCAAGAAGTCCAGGATCCAGTTGCAGAGGGAGGTGTTTAGTCCCAGGGTCCTTAGCTTATTAATGGGCTTTGTGGGTACTATGGTGTTGAACGCTGAGCTGTAGTCAATGAACAGCATTCTCACGTACAGTAGGTGTTCCTTTTGTCCAGGTGGGAAAAGGCTGTGTGGAGTGCGATTGAGATTGTGTCATCTGTGGATCTGTTGGCGCGGTATGCGAATTGGAGTGGGTCTAGGGCTTTCGGCATGATGGTGTTGATGTGAGCCATGACCAGCCTTTCAAAGCACTTCATGGAAACCGATGTGAGTGCTACGGGGCGGTAATCATTTAGGCAGGTTACCTTCGCTTTCTTGGGCACAGGGACTATGGTGGTCTGTTTGAAACATGTAGGTATTAGAGACTCGGTCAGGGAGAGGTTGAAAATGTCGATGACCAGTTGGTCCACGAATGCTTTCAGTATCCAAAGCTATTAATTACACTTTTGATAGTGTATCAAGGATACACCCAGTCAATACAACGATACAGACATCCTTCCCAGGGATTTCACCTTGGGGACAATGGTGACTTTAAAACAGTTACAAAGTATTATGACTGTGATAGGAGAAAAATTGGACTGGATCAACAACCTCGTATTACTCCACAATACTAACCTAAAAGACTGAGTGAAATAAAGGAAGCCTGTACAGAATAAAAATATTCCAAAACATGCATCCTGTTTGCAATATGGCAAAAAGTAATGGTGCAAAAAATGTGGCAAAGAAATTAACTTTATGTCCTGAATACAAAGCAATTTGTTTGGGGCAAATCCAACACAACTCATTTCTGAATACCACTCTTCATATTTTCAAGCATGGTGGTGGCTGCATCATGTTATGGGTATTGTGGCGGAAGAATCCAAATGAGTTAGGTAACATAGATAATTAAGATGTCTTTGTCAGAGTTTACTAGGAGTGGTGGGTTGGAGTCAGGCGCAGAGAGCAGAGGGTTCGGTAAATCGTAATTTATTCTCCGGCACAAAACGGTCACACCAAAATACCGGCCGCATAAAACAGACCAGCCTAAATACAGGACCAAACAGTCCGGAGAAAACAAACACGGAAATCACATCCACAACCAACAGAGTAACAATCCCGCACAAACCTAGGCGGACCTAACAGGCTTAAATAGACATATCCCTTCAGACTCTGGAGTTGGCAGTTGCACTTCCTCCCTCAGCTGGGGCTCAGTCAACTGGGGCCCAGAGAGGGGAGAAGTCAGACTTGTCTTTCACATGTCTCTGGTGCTATGCAGAATATCCGAAAGAGAAGAGAACATTGTCTTCATACAGTATGTGAATGTGTCTTTACCTATTCTAAACCATGTGAAGGGATGGAGTGATTAATGGGGAACTACTTACTTGTCTCCACAATGTCGGTGCGCCAGTCACTCCCTCCTTTAGGAGGATAAGATCTGAGAAAAGATTGGTGGGGTAGTGTCTGGAACCATTGTATGTAATCTCTGATGTTGCACCTATTCTGGGGTAGTGTATGACCTAGAAGCTCACTAACCTCAGTGAGCTTGTCCAGGTGTGTGGTCAATAAGGGGTTTTACTTGAGATGGGAGTATCTGGAGTTGACAATTGATTAATGCCATAGAATTAATTGGTGTTTCTGTGCTATGAAGTACCAGGAACGAGATCGGAGCTTCATCTTAGGGGCCAGACTAAACAATAATAACAGTCTTCATAGCAAATGCTATCTGGCTGTGGGATACTCCTTTCTCATTCATCAAGTTTCACCTTGTGACCTATTCCATACAGTTTTTTGTTTGTCAAGAAGACTACAAGGGCGTATCTTTTCTATAAAATATATTTGTGTTCTTCATATGTCAGAGATACTCGCCACAACACCTGGAAGTGTTGAGCCGACCAGCCTCATCATTATAGAAGCAATTGCTCTATGCTTTCGTTATTAATACGTTTTAAATGAAGTAATATCCAGATTGGTGATTGACCTTGTCTCTCCTCGTTGTCGATTAGAATTCCCACCACAGTATGCTTGTCATCGGCAAGAACTAAGCAGTTTTTTGGGGGGTTAAAAATAAATGGAATAGAGCTAAGCACAGACAAAATCCTATAGGAAAATCTGGTTCAGTCCGCTTTCCAACATACACTGGGAGACAAATTCACCTTTCAGCAGGACAATAACCTAAAACACAAGACCAACTACACCACTGGAGTTGCTTTGCAAGATGACATTGAATGTTCCTGACCTTGTTACAGTTTTGACTGAAAATGGCTGTCTAGCAATGATCAACAACCAACTTGACAGAGCTTGAAGAACACTTCAAAGAATAATGCAAATATTGTACAATCCAGGTGTGCAAACTCTTAGAGACTTACCCAGAAAGACTCACAGCAGTAATCTCTGACAAAATGGATTCTAACATGCAATGACTCAGGGGTGTGAATGAGATATTTCTGTATTTAATTTTCAATAAATTTGGCAAAATTTCTAAAAACACATTTTCACTTTGTCATTATGGGTTATTTGTATGTAGGTTTAGAATTCAGGCTGTAACACAACAACAAGGTGGAATACGTCTAGGGGTATGAATACTTTCTGAAGGCACTGTACCTGACCTCAAATGAAGACTAAAAAGCACATATTTGTTTTCATGATTGTGACTTTGTGGCTGTGGTATCTAGTGGACGGAAACCCAAAAGAGCTGATCAAAGATATTTAGTGATAATGGCTACCACAAATTACAAGGGGTATGAATACTTGTTGAAGGCGCTGTACTAACACATGAACACTGGCAGTGGTATCAGTCTACCAAGTTTGGAACCAACACGCCCCTGAACAGCTTCTACCCCCAAGTCATAAGACTACTAAACAAGACTGCTATTCATATGGCTACCCAGAATAACTGCATTGTCCCTTTTTTACCCTCTTGCACTGACTCTATGCACACACTCACACACACACACACACACACACACACACACACACAGACCACATACGCCCACACACTCATGGCACGCGCACACATGCAAACTGATGCAACACACAAACAAACAAACACACACACACACACACACACTCAAAAAACACATTCCCACTCACCACATACACTGCTGCTACTGCCTATTACATTTATTTTATCGCTTTGGTACTATTTTCACAAGTATGCGGAACATTTTCACAACTCTTAGTACAAAACTCCAAACCGGTCACACTTGTAAGGTACGGTGGAAAATGACAAACTCTGTTATGCACATGCGGTGTACAAGCCTTAAACCTGTACATTTCCACTGTCTGTTTGAAAGTCTTGTAAGAAGAAGCTGGTATTTTTCCACTCTGCCTCTGTTCGACTTAGTCACACGGCCAGAGACAAAGAGCCTCAGAGTGACCACAGTTTTTGGTCCATCCTTTTGGTCATCGCTTGAGTAGCAGTGAGAATTCTATCAGCAGAAAGGAGTAACAAAACTGGCGTTATGACTTGTTTGTGCACTTTGTTCCCGCCATGCTCTCGCACACCTGCTAAAACTACCACGTAGACAAATGTTATAAAAGCTGAGACACAACTCTTGTCGTTGGGCTCTTAACTTTGCACATTTTGAGTTATTGTAAACCAGCTCCTGATTTGCAAATCTTATAATAAAAAGTTGTTGTTTGGAAGAATCTGCAGTCTCTCTTCCATTTGATTAGAATTTCCACGACAAACACAGCCAGTCTTTCATTCAATACCTGTCATTGGGCATACATTTGGATTGTAAACCACACAACCACTGATTCAAAATTGACATTTATTGCAAAATGTAATGAAAACATTGGTTTCTCTTAAGGAGGCTGTGAATTTCTTCAGCTTTTTGTCAAAAATCGCGCAAAATTTCAACGTCCTGCTACTCATGCCAGGAATATAGTATATGCATATGATTAGTATGTGTGGATAGAAAACACTCTGAAGTTTCTAAAAGCATGTCTGTGACTATAACAGAACGTGTGTAGCAGGCAAAATCCCAAGGAAAACTGTTCACAAAAAACAAAAAACAAAAATCCCTCCGCCAGTCTCTGTATTGTCTACGGCAAGGGAAAATAGATAGCGACCAGTTTACAGTTCCTACAGCTTCCACACGATGTCGCCAGACTTGGCAATTTGGTTGAAGTTAATCCTTGGTGAAATGAGGAATAGGCACTTCCTGTCATCGAGTACACCGGGGGAAGTTATGGAAGAGAGAATATGGACCATGATTTCAAGACTTGCTGTTATTGAATACAGATCGCCCCGTGATCAATTTGATCGATTATTAACGTTTACTAATACCTAAAGTTGGGTTACAAAAGTAGTTTGAAGTGTTTTGTCAAAGTTTATAGGCAACTTTTTTTATTTAAAAAAATGACGTTGCGTTTTGGAAAGCAGTTTTTTCCTGGAACAGACGGGCTTCATAAATGGACATTTTGGGTATACATGGACGGATTTAATCGAAAAAAAGACCCAATTGTGATGTTTATGGGACATATAGGAGTGCCAATAAAGAAGCTCGTCAAAGGTAATGAATGTTTTATATTTTATTTCTGCGTTTTGTGTAGCGCCGGCTACGCTAATTATTTTGTTTACGTCCCCTTTAGGTATTTCGGGGGGTTGCATGCTATCAGATAATAGCTTCTCATGCTTTCGCCGAAAAGCATTTAAAAAATCTGACATGTTGGCTAGATTCACAACGAGTGTAGCTTTAATTGAGTACCCTGCATGTGTGTTTTAATGAAAGTTTGAGTTGTATCGAGTACTATTAGTTGTCACTCTGAAATTTCCGCTGATGTTGATGTTGATCCCTGTACAGGGACAGCAGCCATAAAAGGCATAAAAGGCACAACCTGATATCTTTTCAATTTGGTTGTTTTAACTACCAGTTAATTGTCACACCCTGGTCTTAGTATTTTGTGTTTTCTTTATTATTTTGGTCAGGCCAGGGTGTGACATGGTTTATTTATGTGGTGTGTTTTGTCTTGGGGTTTTTCGTAGGTATTGGGATTGTGGCTTAGTACGGTTTTCTAGCATAGTCTATGGCTGTCTGGAGTGGTTCTCAATCAGAGGCAGGTGTTTATCGTTGTCTCTGATTGGGAACCATATTTAGGCAGCCATATTCTTTGAGTGTTTCGTGGGTGATTGTTCCTGTCTCTGTGTTTGTTTGCACCAGATAGGCTGTATAGGTTTTCACATTACGTTTGTTGTTTTTGTATTGTTCGTTTTTCATCATCATCATTAAATATGTATCAAGAGTACCACGCTGCATTTTGGTCCGACTCTCCTTCACCGCAAGAAAACCGTAACAGAATCACCCACCACAACAGGACCAAGCGGCGTGGTGACAGGCAGCGGCAGCAGGAGCAACAAAGTTTGGATTATACGACTTGGGAGGAAATAGACAGGTGGGCGGTCGACCCAGGGAGAGTGCCGGAGCCCGCCTGGGATTCGCTGGGGCAGTGCGAAGAGCATTATAGGAGAATGGAGTTGGAGAGACAAGCACGGCGGCGCGGATGGAAGCCCGAGAGTCAGCACCCCAACATTTCTTGGGGGGGGGGGGCTCACAGGGAGTATGGCTACGCCAGGTAGGAGACCTGCGCAAACTTCCTGTGCTTACCCGGGGGCTAGAGAGACTGGGCAGGCACCGTGTTATGCTGTGGAGCGCACGGTGTCTCCAGTGCGGGTGCATAGCCCGGTGCGGTACATACCAGCTCCGCGTATCGGCCGGGCTAGAGTGAGCATTGAGCCAAGTCCCATGAAGCCGGCTCTACGCAGCTGGTCTCCAGTGCGTCTCCTTGGGCCGGCTTACATGGCACCAACCTTGCGCATGGTGTCCCCGGTTCGCCTGCATAGCCCAGTGCGGGCTATTCCACCTCGCCGCACTGGCAGGGCGACCGGGAGCATTCAACCAGGTAAGGTTGGGCAGGCTCGGTGCTCAAGAGCTCCAGTGCGCCTGCACGGTCCGGTCTATCCAGTACCACCTCCACACATCAGTCCTCCGGTGGCAGCTCCCCGCACCAGGCTTCCTGTGCGTGTTCTCGGCCCAGTACCACCAGTGCCAGCACCACGCATCAGGCCTACAGTGCGCCTCGCCTGTCCAGCGCTGCCAGAGCCTTCCTCCTCTCCAGCGCTGCCGGAGTCTCCCGTCTATCCAGCGCTGCCAGAGCCTTCCTCCTCTACAGCGCTGCCGGAGTCTCCCGCCTGTTCAGCGCAGTCCGAGCCTTCCTCCTCTACAGCGCTGCCGGAGTCTCCCGCCTGTTCAGCGCTGCCAGAGCTGCCAGTCTGTAAAGAGAAGCCTGAACAGCCAGTCTGCAAGGAGCTGCCGGTCTGCAATGAGCTGCCAGTCTGCAAGGAGCTGCCAGAGCTGCCAGTCTGCAGGATGCCGCCAGAGCTGCCAGTCTGCAAGTAGCCGCCAGAGCTGCCAGTCTGCAAGGAGCCGCCAGAGCTGCCAGTCTGCAAGAAGCCGCCAGAGCTGCCAGTCAGCATGGAGCAGCCAGAGCCGCCAGTCAGCATGGAGCAGCCAGAGCCGCCAGTCAGCATGGAGCAGCCAGAGCCTCCAGTCAGCATGGAGCAGCCAGAGCCGCCAGTCAGCATGGAGCAGTCAGAGCCGCCAGTCAGCATGGAGCAGCCAGAGCCGCCAGTCAGTATGGAGCAGCCAGAGCCGCCAGTCAGCATGGAGCAGCCAGAGCCGCCAGTCAGCATGGATCCGCCAGGGCCGCCAGTCAGCCAGGATCCGCCAGTCAGCCAGGATCTTCCAGATCCGCCAGTCAGCCAGGATCCGCCAGTCAGCCAGGATCCGGCAGTCAGCCAGGATCTGCCGGAACCGCCAGTCAGCCAGGATCTGCCAGAACCACCAGCCAGCCAGGTACTGCCTGAGCTTCCTCTCAGTACGGAGCTTCCTCTCAGTACTGGGCTTCCTCTCAGTACTGGGCTTCCTCTCAGTACTGGGCTTCCTCTCAGTACTGGGCTTCCTCTCAGTGCTGGGCTTCCCCTCAGTCCCGATCTACCCCTCAGTCCCGATCTACCCCTCAGTCCCGATCTACCCCTCAGTCCCGAGCTACCTCAGTCCCGAGCTGCCCCTCAGTCCCGAGCTGCCCCTCAGTCCCGAGCTGCTCCTCAGTCCAGTGGGGTCCTTGGTGAGGGCTACTAGGTCAAGATCGGCGGCGAGGGTCGCCTATCTAAGGACGCGAGGAAAATGGACTAAGACTTTGTTGGAGTGGGGTCCACGTCCCGAGCCGGAGCCGCCACCGTGGACAGACGCCCACCCGGACCCTCCCCTATGGGTTTAGGTGTGCGGCCGGGAGTCCGCACCTTGGGAGGGTCTGTCACGCCCTGGTCTTTGTATTTTGTGTTTTCTTTATTATTTTGGTCAGGCCAGGGTGTGACATGGTTTATTTATGTGGTGTGTTTTGTCTTGGGGTTTTTCGTAGGTATTGGGATTGTGGCTTAGTGGGGTTTTCTAGCATAGTCTATGGCTGTCTGGAGTGGTTCTCAATCAGAGGCAGGTGTTTATCGTTGTCTCTGATTGGGAACCATATTTAGGCAGCCATATTCTTTGAGTGTTTCGTGGGTGATTGTTCCTGTCTCTGTGTTTGTTTGCACCAGATAGGCTGTATAGGTTTTCACGTTACGTTTGTTGTTTTTGTATTGTTCGTTTTTTCATCATCATTAAATATGTATCAAGAATACCACGCTGCATTTTGGTCCGACTCTCCTTCACCGCAAGAAAACCATAACATTAATCCAATAGCAAACAATGGAAGATATGTTTCGCCCTTAGAAGTGCTGAAACTAATATGCTACAATATTGTCAATTACAGTGGATTAAACAGTTTTTACATTAGGCAATACACGTACATTACCCAACAAAATGGACAGAAAATCGATCATTTCAATAATATCTATCCAATGTGTAATCAAAGATTTAGATTTTTTTCAGATTGGGGTGAATTAATCTGGCAGCCTCTGCCATGGTAAGGCCTCTGTTTACCACATGGTCAACGACGATTATGTATGGTTATCATGTATCATACATGTCATGTAGATGTTTATACTTTCTATGTTTATACACACACATTTCATTTTTGTAGTTCTCAAAATCCATTTATAGTAGACAAACCAGTTCGAAATCTATAGGTTTACCAAACGGTTTAGCGATTAACCATTAAGTGATGGTCAAATGTATTTAAATAAATGAGAAGAGAATCATATGAAAGTATTGTGAGCGTTGCATTGTGAAAGGCAATTACTTTATATGAAAGGTATTTCTAGATGAAATACTGATTAGGTTGGTGTAAGAGTCACCTCATATCTCTGCACATCAACTCGGTACTGGTACCCCCTGAATATAGCCATGTTACTTTTACTCATTATTGTTATTCACTGTATAATTATTCCTCGTCACTATTTCTATTTTCTTTTTATTCTTTATTTTAAATCTGCATTGTTGGAAAAGGACCCATAAGTAAGCCTTTCGCCGTTTGTCTACACCCGTAGTTTACGAGACATATGACAGATAACATATGATTTGATTTTAATGCATGCACGCAGTTATGAAACCTTGAGATGGCGAGCGAGAGGGTGGATTTAGACAGAGAATGAGAGAGAGAGAGGTATGATGGTGAGTAAATCACAGAATATCATTTCCCCCTCCAGAGTTCCAGTACAATTCCCCTCTCATTGTGTCTCCATTACACATAGGTATTGTTTTACAGACCTTATGGAGTGTGAGAGGTGATGAAACCACACACGCTAAAAACCAGACACCTTCAATATGCCGTCAACTATTCATAGGAGAGGCCCAGCCCTGTCCCCTAGGGCCCACAGGAGTCAGTTGAGAGCCCAGAGATTGGAGAGATGGCTACTGTATCTGATGTCTGTTTTATAGCCTACTATACTAAAAAGAAGGGTACTGTGAGTACCATGGTGGTCATATTGTGTATCATCCAGTATTAATGTATGAGTGGATTATTCATGAGTTATAAATTATAGCATTTCGTAATGTATTATAATAGTTAGTAGATAACTTAGTACATGTCTTATTAAGGATTCATGTGGTGTCACGGCCGTCAAAAGAACTGGACCAAAGCGCAGAGTGGTGAGCGTACATTTTTCCTTTAGTAAAAATGACGCCAACAAAACAATAAATAAATACAAACCAACCGTGAAGCTTAAGGGCTATAGTGCCACAAACAAAGACAACTTCCCACACAGAAAGGAGGGGAAAGGGCTACCTAAATATGGTTCCCAATCAGAGACAACGATAGACAGCTGTCCCTGATTGAGAACCATACCCGGCCAAAACAAAGAAATACATTAACATAGAACATAGAATGCCCACCAAATCACACCCTGACCAAACCCAAAATAGAGACATAAAAAGGTCTAAGGTCATGTGGTTAACATGTGGTTAATTCATGGTTTTATTCATTGAATATGTACTGTACAATACTACCACCATCCATGATACCATTGGGACTACACTGTACCTGAAGGCTAACTGCAGTTAATTAATTCACAAACAAGTAGAAACTATTTCGAAAAGTGAAATTAAAAAGAAAAATACTTTTTTCGATGTGTTCATTTGTTTTTGTTTTAAATGATGACGATATACATTAATAAAAGTAATAAAAAAACGAAATAGTGAAGAATCCACAAGGTACCATTTCAATCATTCAAAGAATATATTAATCGAAAGATACAGTCACACCGGCACTTCTGACTGGAGCCTTTCTCAAGTACCATAATCACTACCTCATTTCATTAACCATGAGTATACAAGGACTTGGCTGAGTTGTCTCTAGTAGCATCAACACCTTGTATAATAGTCATTATACACTTCTTCTCAATGAGAAGAATAATGTGGAACATTTTCATTGAAACTCCCATGAACTTTGACACTAGCATGTAAACGCTGGGAAAATGAGTGTCTCCACAGCCGTTACCCCGGGATACCACCCCATAGACATAGACAAATAGGACATTTTACATTCAAAAGTAATTGTTTGGTTTCATCAGGTTGAACAAGGCAGAGGTTTTGAAACATCTCTTTGGGGACTCCAAGCCATTCCATGTACACTGAACCAAAATATAAATGCAACATGTAAAGTATTGGTCCCATGTTTCATGAGCTGAAATAAAAGATCCCCAAAATGTTCCATACAAAAAACGTATTTCTCTTTCATTTTGTGCAAAAATGTGTTTACATCCCTGTCAGTGAGAATTTCTCCTTTGCCAAGATAATTCATCCTCCTGACAGGTGTGACATACGAAGAAGCTGATTAAACAGTGTAATAATTACACAGGTGTACCTTGTGCTGTGGACAATAAAAGGCCACTCTAAAAGGTGCAGCTTTGTCACACAACAAAATGCCACAGATGTCTTAAGATTTGAGGGAGCGTGCAATTGGCATGCTGACTGCAGGAATGTCCACCAGAGCTGTTGCCAGAGAATTTAATATTACATTACTCTACCATAAGCAATGTTGTTTTAGAGAATTTGGCAGTACGTCCAACCGTCCTCACAATCGCAGACCATGTGTATGGCGTGGTGTGGGCAAGCGGTTGTGAACAGAGTGCCCCATGGTGGTGGTGGGGTTATGGTATGGACAGGCAACGAACACAATTGCATTTTATCTATGGCAAATTGAATGCACAGAGATACCGTGACGAGATCCTGAGGCCCATTGTCATGCCATCACCTCATGTTTCAGCATAATAAAGCACGGCCCCATGTCGCAAGGATCTGTACACAATTCTTGGAAGCTGAAAATGTCCCAGTTCTCCCATGGCCTGCATACTCACCAGACATGTCACCGATTGAGCACAGACATTGAAGAGGAGTGGGAAAACATTCCACAGTCCACAGTCCACAGACTGATCAACTCTATGTGAAGGATATGTGTCGTGCTGCATAAGACAAATGTGGGTCACACCAGATACTGACTGGTTTTCTGATCCATGCCTTTACCTTTTTTTTAAGGTATTCATGTCTCTACTCCCAATCATGTGAAATCCATAGATTAGGGCCTAATTAATTTATTTCAATTGGCTCATCCTCTTATATGAACTGGAACTCAGTAAAATCTTTGAAATTGATGCATGTTTTGTTTATATTTTTGTTCAGTATACTGCATTTGAACTACTCTAGAACTAGCACACCTGAACCTGAACTAATTATCAAGCCCTTGACTAGGTGAGCTATACTGAACAAAAATAGAAATGCAACATGCAAAAATGTCAAAGATTATACTGAGTTACAGTTCACATAAAGGAACTCAATCAATTGAATGACATTTTTAAAAAGTGGCCTTTTATTGTCCCCCAGCACAAGGTGCAACTGTGTAATGATCATGCATTTCAATCAGCTTCTTGATATGCCACACCTGTCAGATGGATGGATTATCTTGGCAATGGAGAAATGCTCACTAACAGGAACGTAAACAAATTTGTCCACAGAATTTGCAAGACATTTTGGGGACTTTTTTTCCCCAGCTCATGAAACATGGGGCCAACACTTTACATGTTGCGTTTATAGTTTTGTTCAGTGTAGTTCAGGGCTACAACAAAAACAAAATTGTGAAACATCTGAGGAGAGTTTTGTAAAACCACAAGGTTTAGGGATATTTGTATGAGGCATCAGCAGAGGCCTATCATATACAGGCCAAGTTACATTTCGATCCCTACTAGCCCCTTCCATGCACCCCTACCAGTTCAATAACTCACTGTAGTTCTCTTTCATAAAACATGGTGTCAGCTCTATCAGGTCCAGTACCCCCCAGCATTGTAGTCAGCACAGATCATGTTGGAGTTGTTGTTCCCGTTGAGCGACTTTCTGCTGTTGCACCTGGCCGACTACACTATGGACAGTTTGAACATCCGCAGAGTAGGGGTGATCTCTGAGAGAGGGTTACCCCCACCCCGACACCCGCCCTGCCATCACCCTGTACCCTGTCGAGGGATGGGGGCCAGGGCCAAGTAGCTACCCATCGCCATTGGTAACCCTCAGCTGCACAGGGAAGGAGAAAAGAGATAGAGCGGGGAGTTGGATTAATTGAGTTAAGTTTTGTTGATTTGACTTGAATTAATCTTAATTGAATTGAATTGAACTGACCTGAAATGCATGTACTTATTAAGTTATTACAAGGTAATTACAAGTTTACTACTGTTAGTTTCTAAATAAACAGTAAAACTCATGGATGACTAGTAAAGCTCAAACCAAGTTTATTCACCCACTGGGTCACACAGCTGCATAAGACAAAGATACGTTGACACAAGCACTGGTATTTATACCTTCCTCCCATGCTAAGTCTCCCCCTTACACATCTGGACAGCCAATACATCTCTGTTGCTAGACAGGACTTTAGTGATGGCTGTTCTTTCTCACTTCATCTGACCTGACCTCGGCCCAAATTCCTCACTCCTCCTCAACTCACGGCTGTCCTGTTGACTTGTACCAGACTGTGGCCGTTCTCCTCTCCATGGGATACTTGAGATTTAACAATGACATGTTCTGACAGAACGCACACTTTCTGCATTCCCCTCTCTCCCTCGGTAACATGAATAAGGACATTTCATATTTCAAGTTTAGAAGTCAGTAACCATCACTACACAGGTAGACTACCGTTCAAAAATTTGGGGTCACTTAGAAATATCCTTGTTTTTGAAAGAAAAGCTCATTTTTGTGCCATTTAAATTGATCAGGAATACAGTGTAGACATTGTTAATGTTCTAAATGACTACTGTAGCTGGAAATGGCAGATTTTTTAAATGGAATATCTACATAGGCATACAGAGGCCCATTATCAGCAACCATAACTCCTGTGTTCCAATGGCACAATCCAGGAAGCCCATCCAACAAATTTACAAAACTTAGTGACAGAACTCCGAGCGCCCACAGATTGAAAATCTACACGTGTATTTTTGATCCACAGCAGAATACTCATAGTTGTAAATGGACTTCCAATAATTCTGAAAATAAATTATGCTTGCAAATATTATAGAATGTATTAAAATGTAAAGTTACAAGTTTGCAACCGTGTTAAATCTTTCACAAATCACAAGGTTGCACACTTAACATTGGCAGAAAGAGGAGATTGAGCTGCAGCAACTGCAACAAACGGTAAGTCTAGCATAAAAACACTCTGAGAGCTATTAAGTATTCAAAATGAATATCGCACTGGTGCATCAATCAACTCCACAGGGAAATTACCCTCTGGGATCACTCCCTCAGGACTTCCTGGATCCACAGCACCAAGCCTGAGTTGACATTTAGGTCACTAAGGCATTTCAGTAGCAGGAAAGGTTGCACTGAGGAAATGGCGGAGGAAACTGCTTGTCAGGCATTAGCGTTACCAGCCTCAGAAATTGCAACCCAAATAAATGCTTCACAGAGTTCAAGTAACAGACACATATCTGAATCACATCTGATTCACGCAGTCTCCTATTCAGAGAAGACTGCGTGAATCAGGCCTTCATGGTCGAATTGCTGCAAAGAAACCACTACTAAAGGACACCAATAATAATAAGAGACTTGCTTGGGCCAAGAAACACGAGCAATGGACATTAGACCAGTGGAAATCTGTCCTTTGGTCTGATGAGTCCAAATTTGAGATTTTTGGTTCCAACCGCCGTGTCTTTGTGAGACGCAGAGTAGGTGAATGGATGAGCTCTGCATGTGTGGTTCCCACCGTGAAGAATGAAGGAGGAGGTGTGATGGTGTTCAGGGTGCATTGCTGGTGACACTGTCAGGGAATTATTTTGAATTCAAGGCACACTTAGCCAGCATCGCTACCACAGCATTCTGCAGCTATACACCCTCCCATCTGGTTTGCACTGAGTGGGACTATAATTTGTTTTTTAACAGGACTCCTCCTGGCTGTGTAAGGGCTATTTGACCTAGAAGGTGCTCAGCATATGTGGGAACTCCATCAAAGACTGTTGGAAAAGCATTCCAGGTTAATCTGGTTGAGAGGATGCCAAGCGTTTGCAACTCTGTCATCAAGGCAAAGGGTGGCTAATTTTTAAGAATCTCAAATATAAAATATATTTTGATTTGTTAAACACTTTTTTGGTTACAATGTGTGTTTTTGTGTTGTTTTTTTCAGAGTTTAAAAAAAAAAAAATTATAAAGAAAAACCCTTGAATGAGTAGGTGTGTCCAAACTTTTGACTGGTACTGTATGTGAAAGTTGTGTGATTGTGTGATATGATGTATCAAGCTGATTGAAATTTGGATAATAAGATGATTGGTTGAAATTTGGATATTAAGTATTATGCATAATGGGTTACTAGAGATAAAGTAAGACAACATTGAGTATAATGGGTTACTAGAGATCTGATGAAGTAACAATAGAAAAAAGTATAATAATACACACTTTGCACACCCACACTTAGATGTATGTAAGTGGTGTAAAAAATATTCTGAAAAATGTTCAGAGTGGTCTCTTTATGGATCATTTGTATGATAAGGTTAAAGCATTTTACGGGACTTGACTTACCCCTAACCAATAAAAACTATAAATTCTTATGAGATTTCCTCCACCCTGTTATTAGATTTGGAAACAATCCCCATACCCTGTTAAAAATCAGCAATAATGTTCTGTGTTCACCTACTCAACTGTTTAACTTTCGAGGTAGAGACTTATTATGGACAGAGCACCATGCCATCTACAGGGGACTGATAGAAGTGCCAGCCCAGTTAAAAGATATTGATCCCTCCAAGGCATTACATATGAATCTTAAAATAATAGACATTCAATAAGTGTGAAGTAACAAAATTAATGATAATTGGCTTTCAGATAGTACTCTAATAATGCAATGTCTTAGTAATTTGAAGAATTAAATGTTTCAATACTAGGTCACATGATGAACAGAGGGATTGAGCATTGGGACTGATATTAAATGAGGCCGCCATCTGGTGTTTGGGTCAGAGATAAGCTTCCTGTGGAACAATAGATAGCCGCCAGTACACACTTAACTCAAACAGGCAGTGGGGGAATTTGGGACAGAGGTATGAATAATTGAAAAAGACACGTTTTTGACAATTTACTACTCAATTATATAGTTTGGGTAGCACCGGTGATTTAAGTAAGAATGTCATGTCATCTAAAACAATAATCTGTTTCCATTACATGGAACTGTGTCCAGAATAAGTACATCCAAGTAAATGTTTTAGTACTGAATATTGAGCTGATAAGCCAGCACCAACTCTTTGAAGGTCCTAGCAGATTTGTTAAACAACATGTTTCCTATTTTGATTAGTTTATGTACCCGGGACAGTTTGTACAGAACTGTATGTCAATGGAACAGGTCAAAATGACAATGATTACAAGAGAGGGGCTCTGGGTTTGTTTACTTTAGAAGGTGCATATTCAGCTTGACGGGTAAGGCCTGGCCATTTTATTCTTTTTTTTAACCTGGGATTTTTACCACACACATGCCAGCACCCACACACAACCCACCTGTTAAGGAATATTTGTTAGTGGTTAATACTCTGTTTGATTTATAGTGTGGGATCTTTTTATTTTTGTTTCAGTGGGTTTTTCACAGTTTAGAATGGATGCAACACAAATGAAATTCTCTGAAGTTTGTCAGAGTTTTGGTTGCACATACAGTGGGGCAAAAAAGTATTTAGTCAGCCACCAATTGTGCAAGTTCTCCCACTTAAAAAGATGAGAGAGGCCTGTAATTTTCATCATAGGTATGCTTCAACTATGACAGACAAAATTAGAAAAAAAAATCCAGAAAATTACATTGTAAGATTTTTTATGAATTTATTTGCAAATTATGGGGGAAAATAAGTATTTGGTCAATAACAAAAGTTTATCTCAATACTTTGTTATATACCCTTTGTTGGCAATGACAGAGGTCAAACGTTTTCTGTAAGTCTTCACAAGGTTTTCACACACTGTTGCTGGTATTTTGGCCCATTCCTCCATGCAGATCTCCTCTAGAGCAGTGATGTTTTGTGGCTGTTGCTGGGCAACACGGACTTTCAACTCCCTCCAAAGATTTTCTATGGGGTTGAGATCTGGAGACTGGCTAGGCCACTCCAGGACCTTGAAAAGCCACTCCTTCGTTGCCCGGGCGTTGTGTCATTGTCATGCTGAAAGACCCAGCCACGTTTCATCTTCAATGCCCTTGCTGATGGAAGGAGGTTTTCACTCAAAATCTCACGATACATGGCCCCATTCATTCTTTCCTTTACACGGATCAGTCATCCTGGTCACTTTGCAGAAAAACAGCCCCAAAGCATGATGTTTCCACCCCTATGCTTCACAGTAGGTATGGTGTTCTTTGGATGCAACTCAGCATTCTTTGTCCTCCAAACGTGACGAGTTGAGTTTTTACCAAAAAGTTATAATTTGGTTTCATCTAACCATATGACATTCTCCCAATCTTCTTATGGATCATCCAAATGCTCTCTAGCAAACTTCAGATGGGCCTGGACATGTACTGGCTTAAGCAGGGGGACACGTCTGGCACTGCAGGATTTGAGTCCCTGGCGGCGTAGTGTGTTACTGATGGTAGGCTTTGTTACTTTGGTCCCAGCTCTCTGCAGATCATTCACTAGGTCCCCCCGTGTGGTTCTGGGATTTTTGAGATCTTGCGTGGAGCCCCAGATCGAGGGAGATTATCAGTGGTCTTGTATGTCTTCCATTTCCTAGTAATGGCTCCCACAGTTGATTTCTTCAAACCAAGCTGCTTACCTATTGCAGATTCAGTCTTCTCAGCCTGGTGCAGGTCTACAATTTTGTTTCTGGTGTCCTTTGACAGGTCTTTGGTCTTGGCCATAGTGGAGTTTGGAGTGTGACTGTTTGAAGTTGTGGACAGGTGTCTTTTATACTGATAACAAGTTCAAACAGGTGCCGTTAATACAGGTAACGAGTGGAGGAAAGAGGAGCCTCTTAAAGAAGAAGTTACAGGTCTGTGAGAGCCAGAAATCTTGCTTTTGTAGGTGACCAAATACTTATTTTCCCCCATAATTTGCAAATAAATTCATTAAATATTTCTCATTTTGTCTGTCATAGTTGAAGTGTACCTATGATGAAAATTACAGGCCTCTCATCTTTTTAAGTGGGAGAACTTGCACAATTGGTGGCTGACTAAATACTTTTTTGCCCCACTGTATATACATTCTCGTGATAAGAATTGTACTGAAAAACCCAATGTAAACCTGATACACAAAATGTTTGAAATATCTTGAATTAATGTCTGGGGTACAGGGAAAGAAACTCTCACTTAATTAGGCTGACTGACCTCTGTTCTGACTTTCTGGTGAGGCCTGATCACCCTCACTAGAAAGACTAGAGACACTGAGTGAGATTTAAATGGGCTATGTAAACACTAATAATTGGAAGAAGTTTATAATGTATCAAAAGTCCTATTTGTGATTCTGAGAGAGAGAGAGAGAGAGAGAGAGAGAGAGAGAGAGAGAGAGAGCTGCCCCTGAATGAGGGACACCTGTCTCTAGTCTATTTCACCATTACCTTATGGGATACAATTATTTCCTTATGGAGTTATCAAGAGTTCTAATTTGATTCGTTATTTTAACAGGCAATGTTGTTGTTTTTTGGGACGCATGAATCACAATGAGAGTCATGTGTCCAAAGGGGGAATTACTGTTCCCATGGGGCACTGGCATCTTTGGTAAATATTGACAGTTACTCCAAATGGATTGAAGTTTTCCCCACCTCGAGTGATGTATGTGTATTGCTGTTGATGTTTTGTTTTCTAATATTGACAGTTACTCCAAATACTACATTCCTTTCACATTTCTATAAACTGCAAAATGTTTCCTTTCCAATGGTGGCAAGAATATACATATCCTTGCTTCAGGGCCTGAGCTACAGGCAGTTCGATTTAGGTATGTAATTTTAGGCGAAAATTGAAAAAAGGGGGCTAATCATTAATATAGGAGATAGTGCCAGACACATGCCGGAACCAACCCTATGAACTATGCCTATGTAATGTGTCTGTAACCAGTATATAAGGATTTAACGGGACTGCCCCGAGTGGAGCTCCTGATCGACATGTGTACATGGTGTATTGAGTTGGTTGGAACCTCTCCAGTGCTCTGATAATAAAGAATGATTCATTTAAGATTCACTTCAAGTGTCCCTGTGTAGAATTTCCACAACAGCCTGGCTTCCCTTTGCATCCATGAATACACACTACTGCATCTCACCTCTCCAGTCTGCTCATTAGAAGACTCATTAGCACTGCTCATTAGCACCCTTGACCATTTAAGCAACATTTTCTCCCTCCAGTCTTATGAATGCATGGTGAATGCATGGGGCAGTCAAGTTGTTTTCTTTTCTATGTTGTGCGTGACTGACAAGTGAATGCATTTAATTATTGAATAAATGTATGTTAATTTTAAGATCCTTTTTTGTTGATGTTAGTTTATATGCTGCTGCCGAATTACTTAGAAAAATGTCCTGTCAGTCTGTAAGATGCGGTTCAATTATTTATCCCTCAGTCATGCTTGTATGTTAACATGTGTTTGTATCTCCCTCTTGTATTTACCTAGTAACCAAAGCATTATCCTTCAACCTTTCCTCATGTGCACCAGTGTTTGTGTGCAATAAAATCAGACTATTTGGATTCCTGCTTCATCTCCTCCTTTCATCTGCATTCTTATCGACGTGCCATGGTGTCACTCTGAACACCTTTTATACAGTCCACCTTTTCTATACACACAGTGCACATGAGGTTGGTGGCACTTTAACCTCTCTGGGATATGTGGGACGCCACCTGCCCAAAAGCCAGGGAAAATGCAGAGTGCCAAATTTTAAAAAATTACTATAAAAATCTAAACTTTCATTAAATCACAAATGCAAGATAGCAAATTAAAGCTACACTTGTTGTGAATCCAGCCAACATGTCAGATTTCAAAAAGGCTTTTCGGCAAAAGCAAACAATGCTATTATCTGAGGATAGCACCTCCGTAAACAAAGAGAGAAACCATATTTCAACCCAGCAGGCGCGACACAAAACACAGAAATACAAATATAATTCATCCCTTACCTTTGACGAGCTTCTTTTGTTGGCACTCAGGTCCCATAAACATCAAAATCCTTTTGTTCAATTAATTACGTCAATATATGTCCATTTATTTGGCCCGTTTAATCCAGAAAAACACTGGCTCCAACTTGCACAACGTGACTACAAAATATCTCAAAAGTTACCTGTAAACTTTGCCAAAACATTTCACACTACTTTTGTAATACAACTTTAGATATTTTTTTAACGTAAATAATCGATAAAATTGAAGACGGGACGATCTGTGTTCAATACAGGAAGAAAACAAACTGTAGCTAGCTTTCTGGTCACGCGCCTCTATCTAACAGTACACTTCAAGTGACCCTCGTTCAAGATGGCCGTACTTCTTCATTACACAAAGGAATAACCTACAACCAATTTCTAAAGACTATTGACATCCAGTGGAAGCGATAGGACCTGCAAGAAGGTCCCTTAGAAATCTGGATTCTCAATGAAAACCCATTGAAAAGAGAGTGACCTGAAAAATAAATCTGAATGGTTTGTCCTCTGGGTTTCACCTGCTAAATAAGTTCTGTTATACTCACTTATTTATATAGCCCTTCGTACATCAGCTGATATCTCAAAGTGCTGTACAGAAACCCAGCCTGAAACCCCAAACAGCAAGCAATGCAGGTGTAGAAGCACGGTGGCTAGGAAAAACTACCTAGAAAGGCCAAAACCTAGGAAGAAACCTAGAGAGGAACCAGGCTATGTGGGGTGGCCAGTCCTCTCCTGGCTGTGCTGGGTGGAGATTATAACAGAACATGGCCAAGATGTTCAAATGTTCATAAATGACCAGCATGGTCCAATAATAATAAGGCCGAACAGTTGAAACTGGAGCAGCAGCACGGCCAGGTGGACTGGGGACAGCAAGGAGTTATCATGTCAGGTAGTCCTGAGGCATGGTCCTAGGGCTCAGGTCCTCCGAGAGAGAGAAAGAGAGAATTAGAGAGAGCACACTTAAATTCACACAGGACACCGAATAGGACAGGAGAAGTACTCCAGATATAACAAATTGACCCTAGCCCCCCGACACATAAACTACTGCAGCATAAATACTGGAGGCTGAGACAGGAGGGGTCAGGAGACACTGTGGCCCCATCCAAGGACAAAGAGTTTTAGAAACTTCATAGTGTTTTCTATCCAAATCTACCAATAATATGCATATCTTATATTCTGGGGATGAGTAGCAGGCAGTTGAATTTGGGCATGCATTTCATCCGGACGTGAAAATACTGCCCCGACACCAAGAAGTTAATTGGGGAGGCTGGGCACGTGGTAATGGCTGGAGCGGAATATGTGGACTGGTATCCACTTACTCCGTTCCAACCATTATGATGAGCCATCCTCCCCTCAGCAGCCTCCTCTGAAACAGTGGTCTATTGACACCGTCCACACAACTGATGACACGGGACTTATAGATGATAGGAGGAGTTGGTATATGCAAAAAACACATTTCCATTTCACTCCTCACACTACAGAGTAGCCACTTCTACATGCAGTGAAACAGGACAAATATAAGCACCCCTATTTGACCTTCGAGATGAGCACAGTGTGTTGCTATGGAGTCACCATAATATAAGTGCCTCTGTGAAGTCAGAGGGTCAGAGGAGGGGGCAGTTTATGAAAGTGCACTTTGTTTCCCTCTTTTTCTATTCTCTCTCTCTCTGTGTCTCTCAATCCTATATTGTAACTGGACAGTGCGTCCATGGTATCTGAAATCCAAACTTTTAGAAACCTGAGGATAGTCGCTGTCTGATGAAATGTCCTCCTTCCTGTTCTAGGAATCAGAGGGGAGAGTGTGGCCAGTGGCCAGGTAGTGTACCGCTACAGAACTGTAGTCCAGCTGACATTTTGACAGGCATCACACCCAACTAGCAAATAATGTTCAGAGAGCCATATGTTTCTTAGAGCTTGGTGAGAGCGTGGTTGTCCTATGGTTATTTTGCATTCAACTTTCCCACAACATTCAGAGAATGGTGCAGGATACCCAGTTAGCACATAACGTTCCGAGAACCATATGTTTCTTAGGTGGGAATTTCAGTACATCAGCATAAGGTTTCCTACAAGTTTCTTCATGGTTCTTTTTAAAGTTATGTTTTCAAATTGTTCAGAGAACATTAAGAAACAATGTTCTTCTGTGGAAATGTCCATACTTCAGCAAACTTTACAATATTATTCCTGATACATACAGTTGAAGTAAGAAGTTTACATACACCTTCGCCAAATACATTTCAACTCAGTTTTTCACAATTCCTGACATTTTATCTTAGTAAAAATTCCCTGTCTTAGGTCAGTTAGGATCACCACTTTATTTTAAGAATGTGAAATGTCAGAATAATGGTAGAGAATGATTTATTTCAGCTTTAATTTCTTTCATTACATTCCCAGTGTGTCAGAAGTTTACATACACTCAATTGGTATTTGGTAGCATTGCCTTTAAATTGTTTAACTTGGGTCAAACGTTTCGGGTAACCATCCACAAGCTTCCCACAATAAGTTAGGTGAATTTTGTCCCATTCCTCCTGACAGAACTGGTGTAACTGAATCAGGTTTGTAGGCCTCCTTGCTCGCACACGCTTTTTCAGTTCCGCCACACACATTTTCTATAGGATTTAGGTCTGGGCTTTGTGATGGCCACTCCAATACCTTGACTTTGTTGTCCTTAAGCCATTTTGCCACAACTTTGGAAGTATGCTTGGGGTCATTGTCCATTTGGAAGACCCATTTGCGACCAAGCTTCCACTTCCTGACTGATGTCTTGAGAGGTTACCATCTATTTTGTGAAGTGCACCAGTCCCTCCTGCAGCAAAGCACTCCCACAACATGATGTTGCCACCCCATGCTTCACGGTTGGATTGTGTTCTTCGGCTTGCAAGCCTCCCCCTTTTTCCTCTAAACATAATGATAGTCATTATAGCCAAACAGTTCTATTTTTGACCAGAGGACATTTCTCCAAAAAGTACGATCTTTGTCCCCATGTGCAGTTGCAAACCGTAGTCTGGCTTTTTTTTAATGGCAGTTTTGGAGCAGTGGCTTCTTCCTTGCTGAGCGGCCTTTCAGGTTATGTTGATATAGGGCATGTTTTACTGTGGATATAGATACTTTTGTACCTGTTTCCTCCAGCATCTTCACAAAGGTCCTTTGCTGTTGTTCTGGGATTGATTCCGCACCAAAGTACGTTCATCTCTAGGAGACCGAACGCGTCTCCTCCCTGAGCGGAATGACGGCTGCATGGTCCCATGGTGTGTATACTTGCGTACTACTGTTTGTACAGATGAACATGGTACCTTCAGCCAAAGGATGACGCAGACTTGTGGAGGTCTACAATTTTTTTTCTGAGGTCTTGGCTGATTTCTTTTGATTTTCACATGATGTCAAGCAAAGAGGCACTGAGTTTGAAGGTAGGCCTTGAAATACATCCACAGGTACTCCTCCAATTGACTCAAATGATGATGTCAATTAGCCTATCAGAAGCTTCTAAAGGCATGACATACTTTTCTGGAATTTTCCAAGCTGTTTAAAAGGCACAGTCAACTTAGTGTGTGTAAACTTCTGACCCACTGGAATTGTGATACAGTGAATTATAAGTGAAATAATCTGTCTAAACAATTTTTGGAAAAATGACTTAGTAGATGTCCTAACTGATTTGCCAAAACTATAGTTTGATAAGAAATTTGTGGAGTGGTTGAAAAACGAGTTAATGACTCCAACCTAAGTGTATGTAAACTTCCGACTTCAACTGTATGTTGATGTTGGGGATGGTGCTGGAGATGATAAACAGCTTTGTACGAGTAATAAAAACATAGCTAGCTCCATCCTGGTGGTGCAGTGGACTAATTCCATGGATAGAGAACAGAAGATCCTGTATTCTAAATCTCATTGATGCCATGCCACAATCAAAAAAAATGTTGCATGGATAATGTCGAAGCAAATTCGTTTCCATGTGTCATATCTGTGCTTGGAGTTCTAAACAGTTAAAATAAGCTAACAGTGTACTTGAAAGTCTTATAGAAACATGGTTTTAGAAAGTTATTTAAATTACCTTCAAATATCCAAAATGTTTTGCTCTCAGAATGCTAATAAAACGTTGCAGGAAAACCTTCAGGGAACTGTAGTAAAATGAACCTCCCTGCAACCTAAACATGTACTTTCCCAGAACAGGTGAAATGTTCACTTCTGTTCTCAGAAAACTTATGGCTTTGTTCCCAGAACTAATGGGAAACCAAAAACATTCATTCCCACAACATCCAAGGAACCAAATGTGGTAGATTGGACCATTTAGTTTCTTCAGAAAGTATTCATACACCTTGACTTATTCCAGATCATTTTTTTCTCTCACCCATTTACACACAATATCCCAAGACAACCAAGTTACATGTTCTTAGACATTTTGGCAAATGTATTGAAAATGAAATCCAGAAAAATACATTTACATAAGTCAATACTTTGTAGAAGTACCTTTGACAGCGATTACAGCTGTGCATTTTTCTGGGTAAGTCACAAGCTTTCCACACCTGGATTGTGCAACATTTACACATTATTCTTTTCAGAATTCATCAAGCTCTGTCAAATTGGTTGTTGATCACTGCTTGACAACCATTTCCAGATATTGCCATAGATTTTCAAGTAGATTTAAGTCAAAACTGTAACTCAGCTACTCAGGAACATTCACTGTTTTCACAGTAAGCAACTCCAGTGTAGATTTGGCCTTCTGTTTTAGGTTATGAATGGTGAATTCATCTCCCAGTGTTTGGTGGAAAGCAGACTGAACCAGGTTTTCCTCGAGGGTTTTGCCTGTGCTTAGCTCCATTCCGTTTATTTTTTTATCCTGAAAAACTCCCCAGTCCTTAACGATTACAAGCATACCCATAACAGGGTGCAGTCATCTATGCTTGAAAGTATGGAGAGCGGTACTCAGTAATGTGTTGTATTGGATTTGCCCTGAACATAACTTTTTGTCCTGACCACAAAGTGTTAACTGCTTTGCCACATTTCATTGCAGTATTACTTTAGTGCCTTGTTACAAACAGGATGCATATTTTGGAAGATTTTTATTCTGTACAGGCTTAATTATTTTCATTGTCAATTACATTAGTATTGTGAAGTAACTACAATGCTGATCCATCCAATCACATCCATTGAACTCTGTTTAAACTTTTTTAAAGTCACCCTTGGCCTCATGGTGAAATCCCTGAGTGGTTTCCTTCCTCTCTAGCAAATGAGTTAGGAAGGAAGTCTGTATCTTTGTAGTGACTGGGTGTATTGATACACCATCCAAAGTGTAATTATTAACTTCACCATTCTCAAAGGGATATTCAATGTCTGCTTTTTTAATTTCTTTTTTTTAAATCTACCAATAGGTACCCTTCTTTGAGAGGCACTGGAAAATCTCCCTGGTCTTTCTGGTTGAATCTGTTTGAAATTCACTGCTCGACTGAGGGACCTTACAGATGTGTCGGGTACAGAGATGAGGTAGCCATTCAAAAATCATGTTAACCCCCTTAGTTCGATGTCCGCGCCCCCGCGGAAATCTACTTAGCATAATTTTAAAAATCCCTGAAGACCTAGGTGTTGAAACGTTGTTATAAATATCACCTGGGAGCATGAGCAGCAGTACACAGCGTGAATACTTTCTGAAGGCACTATATATTTGTCTTAATATCGTTTTCTTTCTTTTATACACATTTCGGGATTATGGGGGTATTGTATTGAGATACTGCTGCATTGTTTGAGCTAGAAACATAAGCATTTCGCTGCACCTGTGATATCTTCAAAACTGTAAGTAACCAGCAAAAGTTTGATTTGAAATAGTGTTGGACACACGTACGCATCCCAGGCCACCACACAGACAAGATAATAAAGGTTCAAGGCTATTCAAATATTTTGAATGTATAGAATATCAGGTTCACAACATTCACCCACACACTCCACACCGTCCAAACGCTCAGTCCCAGTGATAAGTTCATGTTGCTGGAGATCCACCACCCGTCAGTCGCTCGTTGGCCATCCAGCATTCGCCCCTTTGGTAGTCGGTGGCCAGTCGTTCCTCGCCATCTGTTGTCCTCAACAGTCGGTTGGCTCCCAGCCCATGGTCTGGTCCAGTGAAGGCGACAGAGGAGGAGAGGAGAAGATGTATTGAGGAGTGTAGAGGCTGGTGGGAGGAGCTATAGGAGGACATGCTCATTGTAATAGCTGGAATGCCGTAAATAGAACAAAGTCAAACACATCAAACATCTGGAAACCACAGAAGACTCTGTTCCAATTATTCCATTCCATTCATTACAATGAGCCCGTCCTCCTATAGTTCCTCCCACCAGCCTCCTCTAGAGCAGGGAACCATTCTGAACAGACGTATTCGACCACACTCGCACTCGTTTGGTCCACCTCTGGCTGCATGGTCATCGTCGGCTGGTTGTGGTGTGGTCCCAGTGACGGTAGCGGCAGTAGTGTGGTGAGGTAATCTTTGATATGTATACCTCACATGCAACTCGTAATAAGACTGTGCAATTAGCCTATTAAAATGTTTATCTAACTCCATAAAGATGATTTAGCAACATGCAAGAGACTATAGTTGAGTTACAGGAAGTTGGAAGGTCAAGAAATGTCTGAGTGGAATTCTAAAAAGTGTATTTAATTACTTTGTAAAATGAAGCATTAACAAGCATTACAAGGGGGAGGAGAGAGACAGAAAGGGAGAGCGAGAGATGTATCTGATTTCAGCAGGTCAGGAACAAAGAGAAACAGACAATGAGGCCCTTTATAATATCTGAATATTCAAAATCTGAGTTGCTGACCAATAGCATTACTTTAAAGTTAACCTCTAATCAGATATCAGACCTACAGGATGCAATGACAACAGAACCTCTGCTACCCAGAGGTGAGACAGTGAGGGTGGTGAGATGATGAGGCATTCCTAAGACAACACAAAGGAATCCTTGCATGCAGCTGATGAGTGACTTCGGGGACGGGGCTACAGTAGCAGCAGTAGGGGTTCGGAGTTGGTGTTATCCCTACAGCAGCAGACCAAGAGTCTTCTTTTTCATTGGGGTTTTATGGCGGACGACATCCCAACTGTGCAGGATGAAAACAGGATAAGGATAAATAAGGATAAAAATACTAATTAACTACCTGAAAACACACTAATCAAAATGCTCCCCTACTTCCTCGGTTAAAACAATACTCCATGAATAATCCCTACACAGACTCAGGAGCCTGGGAGGACGTCACATCTTCCGTGGCCAATATCCCTTGCAAATCTTCCGGTCTGAATTCCTGAGAGCCCCAGATGCTTTTCTGCCGCAGCCAAAATGATGACCAATTTTGTTGGACTTCCTTGATACTTGAGCCGTGCAGTTTATCGCAGTCGCAATGAACACCACAAAATCCCTTTTCTTTACATACAGCTTGTCCTGTTCTTTTGGTTGACACATTCACTAAAGGCTGTGGTGCATCCCCGACCATTATCTTCAACACGAGTGTCACTAGCTCCCTCAACTCTGTTAATTGTCTCCGCATAAGAGATCCGATGGACCGCCCTCACTTTTGCCACCCTTTATTTATTTTATTTAACTAGGCAAGTCAGTTAAGAACAAATTCTTATTTACAATGACGGCCTACCCCGGCCAAACCCTAACGACGCTGGGCCAATTGTGCGCTGCCCCAGCTCAACCCCCGACATGCTTACAGGGCACTCCCACAAAGACTGGGTCATGGTCCCCACTACAATTACAACACGGCCACTCTTCACTCTTATCTTCCGTATACGCCTTCCGTCTGCACACATTTGAAACATGGCCAAATTCTTTACAGTTTTTGCATTGCAGTGGTTTGAGGATAAATCCTCGTACTTAGTACCTCATATATCCTATCTTTACATGCATAGGGAGGTGTTCACTATATATATATATTTTTTTTTAAAAGCCCAGACAGACTTTCTTATTTTTCTCCATGTGGGTCATGCGACGGGCACTAAACACACCTGGGACTCTCGTCCCAGGAAATCCCTTCTTCATTTCCACCAACAACCCACAGATGACTCCCTTAGCAGGTGCCTTAGTTCGGAGTTGGAAACACGATACTTTGGATGACAAGATTCTCGTGATGCCCACTGCATTCTTCCTCTTTCCCTCAGACACACAATTGAATCAACTCAAGTCTACTCTTGGTCACTCTGATTGATCCCACTTTTCCCAACACAAGATTCACCTCCAAACAGATCTCCCCGGTAAACATCCTTATCCAAACGTATCCTTGGTCCGACACACACGAGACTCATTTCGCCCTCGACATCAACTTCCGCCATGATCTCTCGCTAGTTCAGCTTCTCAGGCCAAGAGTGAACTGAACGCTCCATTTTAAGGATCTCAGGCAGACCTGGGCCAACTCCCGTCTTCAAGCCAAGACGGAGGAGTCTACAATAAATCTATTAGAAAACACAAAAGGAGGGAGAGGCACAGCACACCATAGAATTTCATGCAAATTAGAACAAGGTAGACATAATAAAAGATCACTGAAAACTCAAAATAAGCAATAAACACACACAAAAAGGGGGCTCGTTTCCGATTGGGGGAAAAACAAGGGAGGGTAGCACGTGACACATACACACACCCTGTTTTTGCCTGTAGCGAAGTTCTCTGAGGAGAGGGGGACACACTGTCACCTTTCACGTTCACTGTAAGGAAGGCACTTGGGACACGACACGGCTTGCACACTATGGATAGCGTCAACCCACACAGCCAGCTAGTTTGTATTGTATTGACCCATGATGGGAACAGGACATGGGAGAGAAATATGGGGACCCACAGAGCACAGACACAAAATAAAACCACAGGAAGGATGTTGCTTCTGCATAAAAACGTAACGCTTTTACTTTAAAAATGGAAAGAAAAAAAATGTCACATATTTGCCTGGACTAAGTGACTTGTGTGGTATTTGTATACAATTTAAACCGTAACACCATCACCATTACCTTTCAGATCATAGGCAATCTAAGGAAGGATGAAAATAAGACAATACAGAGGGTGGAATGGATTGAGCGAAGGAGGGACTAAAAGACAGAAGATTGAGATGTCAAATACATTTGTAGAAGATACAAATAGTTCAAGTGGTCCCTTTCCACGTCTTTCCAGATTTGTGACAACTCAACCTCCTCCTTGGATCAAAATGAAGGGGCGTGCAAACGTGATAACAGCAATTAATTAACCCAATAATGCCCCTGTCCTTTTCCCCTCCTCTCTCTCACACTGACACTCATACATCCGACCAAACAACACAATAAAGAAACAAGCCTGAGACTGAGGCGACGTATTCAGTTCCACCTCTCTAAAGAATCTATTTTCCTCCTCACTAGTAGCAGACAATGAATGACAGAACACAAAAAAATCAAAGGTGAGTCCCTAGAAAGGACAGGGAGGAATTATAAAAGGAGAATATGGCTGTCTTTGTGATGTACTAGGTCAGTCTCCGTTTTGTGCCTGTCACATAACCATCTCAGACCCAGGGGCATTTTCATTAGGCACCAAACGGGAGAAAACAGACTGAAACAGGGAGGACCTACCTGCACTTGTCTAATAGGAAACAAAAACGTTTGTTTATCGTTGCAAAACGTTTTGCTACGGTGTGCCCCGATGAACAGGACAGGTAGATAGATACGGTGTAAGGTAGGTAGATATGGTGTAAGGTGGACAAAAGCACTAACAATAGGGGGGAGCAGGTGTGGTTACAATATAAAAGGCGGTGGAGGTTTTTCAGGTGTTATGTCTGGGGTGTGAGAGGAGTGTGCATGAACCTGTCTGCAGTGCTTGGCTTAATCTCGTAAAGGTGAGTAGGCTTGAAGACAATATAACTTCTGTTGTTTGGTCTTGGGTGAAATCTTACAGGATTGTAGAATACTGAACACATTATTGATTTAATATTGAATGCACTACAGATAGATCCCAATTACTGTATTTTCTAGATGCACGGAGTCTGAGCATGCCCAGAATGTTCTATTATCTCCAAAATGTGATACTTTATGGATGTGGTCGTATGGTTTTATGGATATGAGAATTGCAGGTAGCACACTATAATAAATCCATCTAATAAATCATTTATAATGTAAATACTTTATTGCTCATTACTCCATTCATAATATGTTTAATACAGGTCCTTATGAACAATTGACTAATCATTAAGTCGTGTTGCATGGCCTCATCTAAAGTGTGGGCTGTTTATGCTTCAGACATTGAGCGAAATGTTTTGAGCGTGTCATTTCTCACAAAAGAAAGATGGACATGCCATTGGGAGACATTCCAGCAGCACCTGATGCTCGTTAAGGTCTCAGAACAGTCATGATAATGTTGTGAACCTCGAAGGCAAACTGATCATAAAAAAAAGGAAGATGTAGCCGACACAAAACAGATGATAGAAATGTCATGTGGGTAACATTTAGACGCTTTCAGTGCTTCAGTCGTTTAACCACAGACTATTTTCACACGTGGCTTTGTTTGGCAGCACATTTACTGGACCTTTATAAAGGTATAAGCTCTTTAAACATACCAGGTAAGCAGTATATGGACTGCTCTTAATGTCTTGTGGACAGATTCTGTGCATATTCTCCTCTTATTCTGCTTTGTTTTAAATGCAGTTTGGCAACCAACATTTGCATTACTGCCACCAACTGGACTGGAGTGTAAATCTATTACACTTTGTGATACAAAAAAAAACAAATAAATGGAAAAACAATTACCCTGCCAACTAACCTTTCACGTATTAAATAAACTAAATAAAACCCACCGTCTCATTCCACTACTTTGACCCTTTCTGATCCTACACCAGGCCAACAGCCTGGGAGGACGGGATACTACAATTCAGCACTCCTTGTAACTTCCTCTGCAGTAAAATCTCGTAATCCCAAGTACCTCTCACAGCTGCCGCCACCACCACACCTATTTCCTGTGATTTATGTTCCATTTCGGTGGTATAGTTCATAGCCATGGCAATGAACACTAATATTTCATCAACCACTCTGCCACCGGGCCTGCATCGCACCAAATGGCAGGCATCACTGACACCGAGAATCTTCAACTTGAGTTGCTCAACCTCCACCCACACCCCAGTAAATCACTCCTTCCAATAGCGCCCTTTTGCTGAAAGCAAAGTAAGTAACAGGTATTTTCACAATTTACGTGGCGCAGAGCACCTGCTTCCTCTGGGTGGAAGAAACAGTCCACTTCGGGTTACCTTCACCGATTCAACAGTGCCCAAATCCTTTTTCCCCCAACCTGAAATCACGTATGGGTCGGCCAAAAGGCAGGGGTCCACTTGGAAAAAGAAAAAAACTCCTGCCGGACCAGATTCTTCACAGCACCTCAAGTACTTCATCCTCATTCTCTTCTAATTCACCTCCAGAGCTACTGGAGAAGAGCTCATTCTGTTTGGGCTTGAAGTCAATCTTCCTCGACGCCCCACATCTCTGTCATTACCGCTAGCTTCATCTGAAAACACGTAACCTACTTCCAGCCATCTCTTCATTAACCCCAAACCTGGGTTTATCATCACTGATTAATTGGATATATTAATTGGCGAGGGAGGTGCTTTGCATGTGTGGTGAAATTAGCGAAAGTGGGGGGGGGGCGGCTTTGACAGAGTTCCCTTTTGCGAGGGTGGAGACGCCAACTCCCAACCAGTGTTGGGAAGTAGTGAACTACATGTTGTTCAACTAGCAATTAAACTTTATTTTGCAGAAGCTTAGTGGTAGTTGAACTTAATTCAAATCTTGGTAGTGTTTTCAGTAGTTAATCGTTTTTCGGGTAGCTAACTACGGGAACTACACACTAAGAGAAGGGTGTGCACGCCTAATCCTCACTGGAACATAGTTTTTGTGTTTAATGTTTAATAGACACATTCTCTTAACATCTGACTCCAGAGTGATCTGTTCATTCAATATGCAGTCTGACATTTCTGACTAAGATATGATACATTTTTCACAGGAGGTTGGTGGCACCTTAATTGGGGAGTACTGCCTCGTGGTAATGACTAGAGCAGAATAGGTGGAATGGTATCAAATACATCAAACACATGGTTTACATGTGTTTTGATGCCATTCTGTTTGCTCAGTTCCAGTCATTACTACGAGCCGTCCTCCCTTCAGCAGCCTCCACTGAATTTTTCCCGAAGTATCTAGGATGTAGTGTACTACTTTTTTTTAAAGTAGCTCTAACTATATTTTTCTTAAGAGTTGCTTTGGTGTATCTTAACTTCTTCTAGTGTGAAGTAATTGGTAGTTTGATAAACTATGATTTCACTTATGGACTCTGAACTTTACACACAATTTTAGTTCTGGGTTAACCAAGATTACACTGCTCTAAAGAGTGACTGCTTATGTTAGCCTTTTCGGACAAAAAAACCCACGATTTTACTCAGCAAAGATGGTGTCTGAAGTTACACATCCCACTATTACAACAGCGTTACTATTTTGGAGAAAAAAAGTTCAATATATTTTCTTAAAACATCCTCTGTATTGTGTGCTTATTGTTTAACCATTGATATGTTCTAGGAGCATCAAGTACTGCTGGAATGTTTAGCAATGGAATGTCCATCTTTTTGTAAGAAATTACATTATAAATTATTTTGTGACCAAAGTATAAATAGCCCACACTAGATGAGGCTACCCAAAAGTACTTTACTAATGATTAGCAAATGTTTTATAAGGACCTATATTAAACATCTTATGAATGAACTTGTGAATCATTATTAAATACTTTAAAAGCTGTTTATACTATAAATGTGTGAATAAGGTTACTAACGTTTACAATTAAATGGTCCATAAATAAATAAACTATTTACTAACCAAATATAAATGCTTTAACACGTGGAGTTTTTATTACGTGCTACCGAATTGCACAAATATGTTATGTCTACATTAGTGGTACATTTAGAAATCTATAGTCTTTAATGTGGCATGTTCCTGAATGTTTAATGGCAGTAAAAATATGGAGTAAAATATTTCCCAGTGTGCTTTTCTGTCTGCTTTAGAACCGACCAATCCAGTCCAAATAGACCAGACAAGCCAGATCAGACCAGATAACCATGGCAGAATCATGTCATGTATCACTGATCCTACTGGTCATTCTCACAATCAGAGGTATAGAACCAATGTATGATAATGGGCATAGAAATTATTCGGCAGATGTCAATCTTACCTTTAAGAACCTCCTCTCTCTCTCTCCCCTTCTACCCTCCTTCATCTCCCACTCTCGCTCCACCTCTCTTCCCTCCTCACCCCCTATCCTCTCTTCCTCCTCACCCCCTATCCTCTCTTCCTCCCTCCCCCTACCTCTCCTTCTGACCACCTACACCTCCCTCACTACCCCCCCCCCCCCTCCCTCCCCACCACCACTCTCTCTTGCCCCCTTTCCTTTGTCCCTCCTCCACCATCCCTCCCCTTTTAGGAGTACTGGGCCAGAGGATCATTGGGGGTCTGGAGGTAACACCCTACTCTATAACCTACCAAGCCTCCATCCAGTACAACAAATTACACTACTGTGGAGGGACCCTCATACACCCTCAGTGGGTGGTGTCTGCTGCCCACTGCTGGAGACCGTGAGTAATTCAACTTCTATTTCACCTTGTACAGTTGCTTTGATGGACAGTAGCTTCCCACAGCCACTGTGTCTGGAGCTCTGTGAGTCTGGCTAATCTGGTCCACCAGCTGGCTCTCTCTCCGAACCTATGCAGTAACAATTGAGCCTGGGGACGGGGTTAGAGTCCTCTGGCAAGTGAGACTACCTCTTGTACTACACCCACTAGATTTGGGGTTATGATGGGATAGAGTAGGGCATTTCTAATGTATATTCTTCAAGAACCAATAGATATACTATTTATTGAAATAACCATTGAACAGCAGGACATCTTACAGAGTGTGTTTTTAGAATTAAGTGGAATGATTCATGCTAGTTGCCAGATTGGAGTCCTAACTTCCGCTTCTCTCGATCCACAGGGCATACCTGATCAAAGTGGTACTGAGTGAGCACAGTCTATCCAGAGTGGAAGGCCTTGAGCAGGAGTTCAACGTCTCCAATGTGCTGGTCAACTACATGTATAACTACAGGACGTTCGACAACGACATCATGCTGCTCAAAGTAAGCTGATACGATGGACAGTAGCTTTGGTTTCCCTGTACTCCCGCTCTGTATATTATCTATTGGTCTGATTAATTGATGGATAAATTAATGAACAAGTGAATCAATTCTCTCTCCCTCTCCATCCCTCCATCAGCTGGAGAGGCCCGTGAATCTCAACGCCAACATCAAGCCCGCCATCCTGCCCAGAGTGGACATGCCCCCGTTACAACAGGGAATGACCTGTACGGTAAGCGGCTGGGGGGTCACCAATATCTTCAGCTACTACCTGTCCCCCGTGCTCCAAGCTGTGGATGTTGACGTTATCACCAACTGCCAGAACTACTACTACTTCAGGATCACAGACAACATGCTCTGTGCCGGCTCTCCCTTCGGAGGGAAGGACTCCTGTCAGGTGAGAGATAAGAGATCTGTGGCTCTATTTCAGTGTCCATAATACACACTACTATACTACTTAGAATTAAGTAATGTATCGGCATACTGTACATTCTAAGTATAATGCTAGTATGGAGACAGGAATGTGTAGCCTGTCTCTGAATGTCAGACTGTAAGGTACTTTATGTCGTGACGTATGCAGACCTGGGTTCAAATACTATAAGGTATTTCAATTATTAAGTAGTTGAATATGGGAATGTATTTTAAAATACACTTGGAAAGTATTTGAAAATACTCAAATACACTCTCATGCAATTAATACAGGTCATTTAAAATAGTATTTAAAAAAAACATTCAAAAGTTACCCTTTAAGATAAAACTATAGTAAATATTTTCACGTGACCAAATAAATAATTTATTAAAACACACTGTTTTGCAATGGTCTACAGCAGCCTTAGCAGCACTCTGTAGCGTAGCACCATGGTGTAGCGGGAGGATAGCTAGCAGTCTGTCCTCCGCTGGGTACACTCCTCTGGGTACATTGACTTTAATAGAAAACCTAGGAGGCTCATGGTTCTCACCCCCTTCCATATTTACACAGTAATTATGACAACTTCCGGAGGACATCCTACAACCCATCAGATCTCTTGCAGCATGAACTGACATGTTGTCCACCCAATCAAAGGATCAGAGAATTAATGTAGTACTGAAAGCATAAGTTACAGCTAGCTAGCACTGCATAAAATGTGGTGAGTAAACTCAGCAATAAAAGAAACGTCCCTTTTTCAGTACCCAGTTTTTCAAAGATAATTCATAAAAAAACAAACTTTACAGATCATTATAAAGGGTTTAAACACTGTTTCCCATGCTTGTTCAATGAACCATAAACAATTAATGAACATGCACCTGTGGAACGGTCGTTAAGACACAGCTTACAGACGGTAGGCAATTAAGGTCACAGTTATGAAAACTTAGGACACTAAAAAGGCCTTTCTACTGACACTGAAAAACACCAAAAGAAAGATGCCCAGGGTCCCTGCTCATCTGCGTGAACGTACCTTAGGCATGCTGCAAGGAGGCATGAGGACTGCAGATGTGGCCAGGGCAATAAATGGCAATGTCCATACTGTGAGATGCCTAAAACAGCGCTACAGGGAGAGAGGACGGACAGCTGATCGCCCTCGCAGTGGCAGACCACGTGTAACAACACCTGCACAGGATCGGTACATCCGAACAGCACACCTGCGGGACAGGTACAGGATGGCAACAACAACAACTGCCCGAGTTACACCAGGAATGCACAATCCTTCCATCAGTGCTCAGACTGTCGCTCAATAGGCTGAGAGATGCTGGACTGAGGGCTTGTAGGCCTGTTGTAAGGCAGACAACACCGGCAACAACGTCGCCTATGGGCACAAACCCACCGTCGCTGGACCAGACAGGACTGGCAAAAAGTGCTCTTCTCTGACGAGTTGCGGTTTTGTCTCACCAGGGGTGATGGTTGGATTGCGTTTATCGTCGAAGGAATGAGCGTTGTACCGAGGCCTGTACTCTGGAGCAGGATCGATTTGGAGGTGGAGGGTCCGTCATGGTCTGGGGCAGTGTGTCACAGCATCATCGGACTGAGCTTGTCGTCATTGCAGGCTCTCTCAACGCTGTGTGTTACAGGGAAGAGATCCCCCTACCTCATGTAGTACCCTTCCTGCAGTCTCATCCTGACATGACCCTCCAGCATGACAATGCCACCAGCCATACTGCTCGTTCTGTACGTGATTTCCTGCAAGACAGGAATGTCAGTGTTCTGCCATGGCCAGCGAAGAGCCCGGATCTCAATCCCATTGAGCACGTCTTGGCCCTGTTGGATCGGAGGGTGAGGGCTAGGGCCATTCCCCCCAGAAATGCCCGGAAACTCGCAGGTGCCTTGGTGGAAGAGTGGGGTAATATCTCACAGCAAGAACTGGCAAATCTGGTGCAGTCCATGAGGAGGAGATGCACTGCAGTAATTAATGCAGCTGGTGGCCACACCAGATACTAACTGTTACTTTTGATTTTGACCCACCCTTTGTTCAGGGACACATTATTCAATTTCTGTTAGTCACATGTCTGTGGAAATTGTTTGGTTTATGTCTCAGTTGCTGAATCTTGTTATGTTCCTACAAATATTTACACATGTTAAGTTTGCTGAAAATAAACAGTGAGGACATTTCTTTTTTTGCTGAGTTTAGTTGAATCAAAGAGAAAGACAATAGTTGAACAGCTTTGAACAAGTTAATTTCTTCCAAAATTAAGGAGAAGCAATATAGAGAGAATGCTAGCTATATTTTGTAGTATATTTGTTTTCCACCTTAGCTAGCATCAATGCAGCTAGCTAGTTTAGCCTACTCAAAGAGAGCTTAAACAGAGAGGGATGCTATGTTAACTAGCTGGCTATACAACACTGGAACTCTTCCGAGTCAGCTTTTGGTTTAATCCATTTTTTGCTACTGGGACGCGCCAGAGTAACTGCTAAACTGCTTTCTGACTGTAGAGGGTTTACTAACGTGTTAGTTTTAGTAGCTATGTTGACTATGAGATGTCTAATGGTTACACCCTTGACCAGCTAGACGCAGCTAAGTGTGCAAAGTTTTATTGAATGTGTCACTGTCTGACACCTTGATTACTCAACCTGTGCACTCATGTAAACTTTCTAGGTTGTAGCAACCTCATGATGGTTAGAGGGAAAATGTGAGTATCATGTAAGTAGCCTGAACCTATCGATGTTACATTGAGCTGGGTGAATGGAATATGAATGACAGTCATCCAATATGCTGTTATAGAAATAAGGCCATGTTCATGTTCCTCCCTCATAGTAAACGGCACCGACCGCCCCTATCCACTAACCCTAGCTCTACCCCTAGCCTTAACCCTTGCCCTTATTCTAACCCTAACCCTCGCCTGAACCTTAACCCTAATTCTAAAGCTAACCCTAACCTTAACAAGCAGTTGCTTATCAACAGATAGTTTGTTGATAGTATGACCATCTGTAGAGCATCTACAGACAAAAATCCAGACTATCCAAATAAAGTCTGACCATAAATAATTATATAAAAAACACACGTATTTGAACCCAGGTCTGGACATATGTTGTGATGTGCGTATGCCAAGTATATCTGTACGGCAAGCAAATTTCTTGATGCGGATATTAAAGCACATCAATTCTATCAGGGTGACTCAGGCGGCCCTCTGATCTGTAATGGGCACTTTGAGGGCATCGTGTCCTGGGGCATCAGCTGTGCCAACCCCTACTTCCCTGGCGTTTACACCAAGGTCAGGAAGTACATCAGCTGGATCAAGTGGATCATGCAGAACGACAGCTAGCGACGCCATATCCTCCTTTGTAAGGATCACAATGGGATACCATGTACAGAAACTGTTAGTGTATCGATATGGGACATAGATACGGAACTACCCACTGTAAACCATTACCACCAGTTTTCTTTACTACATAGAAAACACGAAAAAAAAATACACTCAGGTCTATCATCTCTCTTATGGCTACTGAATGCTGTACTGAATATGTCAAAAGTGAGTGATAGTCTTTTTGCTGATAGAAAGCATCTAGGTAATAGTGTTATCAGCAGACAGACGGGTTTACTGTATAGACGTGATCAACCTATGTAATCATTTGTAATCATTTGTTGAATAAGAAAAACCCACGTACACTTTACAGCCATTGAAAAACATGGTTTATTTTGTCCGGTCACCAAAACAGAAAGAGAGTTTAAGACACACTAAAGCATTTGTGTCTGCACTGTTAGTTGACATATTTCCCTCTATATCATATTTTCATTAATATGTTATTTTGTATGTCTTGTCAAACACATACAGCGAGGGGGAAAAAGTATTTGATCCCCTGCTGATTTTGTACGTTTGCCCACTGACAAAGAAATGATCAGTCTATCATTTTAATGGTAGGTTTATTTGAACAGTGAGAGACAGAATAACAAAAAAAATCCAGAAAAACGCATGTCAAAAATGTTATAAATTGATTTGCATTTTAATGAAGGAAATAAGTATTTGACCCCCTCTCAATCAGAAAGATTTCTGGCTCCCAGGTGTCTTTTCTACAGGTATTGAGCTGAGATTAGGAGCACACTCTTAAAGGGAGTGATCCTAATCTCAGTTTGTTACCTGTATAAAAGACACCTGTCCACAGAAGCAATCAATCAATCAATCAATCAGATTCCAAACTCTCCACCATGGCCAAGACCAAAGAGCTCTCCAAGGATGTCAGAGACAAGATTGCAGACCTACACAAGGCTGGAATGGGCTACAAGACCATCGCCAAGCAGCTTGGTGAGAAGGTGACAACAGTTGGTGCGATTATTCGCAAATGGAAGAAACACAAAATAACTGTCAATCTCCCTCGGCCTGGGGCTTCGTGCAAGATCTCACCTCGTGGAGTTGCAATGATCATGAGAATGGTTAGGAATCAGCCCAGAACTACACGGGAGGATCTTGTCAATGATCTCAAGGCAGCTGGGACCATAGTCACCAAGAAAACAACCGGCCGCGACCGGGAGGTCCGTGGGGCGACGCACAATTGGCCTAGCGAGGTCCGGGTTAGGGAGGGCTTGGCCGGTAGGGATATCCTTGTCTCACTCCTGTGGCGGGCCGGGCACAGTGCGCGCTTAACTAAGGTTGCCAGGTGCACTGTGTTTCCTCCGACACATTGGTGGGCCGGCTCCCGGGTTGGATGCGTGCTGTGTTAAGAAGCAGTACGGCTTGGTTGGGTTGTGTATCGGAGGACGCATGACTTTCAACCTTCGTCTCTCCCGAGCCCGCCCGGGAGTTGTAGCGATGAGACAAGATAGTAGCTACTAACAATTGGATACCACGAAATTGGGGAGAAAAAGGGGTAAAATTCAAACCAAAAAAACCAACCTCAAAACCAAAAAAAATCCTCCTGAACTACAAGAAACATCTGACCTCTGATTGCCAACAAGGGTTTTGCCACCAAGTACTAAGTCATGTTTTGCAGAGGGAGGGTCAAATACTTATTTCCCTCATTAAAATGCAAATCAATTTATAACATTTTTGACATGCGTTTTTCTGGATTTTTTTGTTGTTATTCTGTTTAAATAAACCTACCATTAACATTATAGACTGATAATTTCTTTGTCAGTGGACAAATGTACAAAATCAACAGGGGATCCAATTATTTTTTCCCTCACTGTACTTCTTATCCATTTCATCTGTGGATAAATAACATTTGTAAGGTTATTTTGGGTTTTCTCTGTGCTTTCCCAGTAAAACAATAAAGATAATTATTTTTACCAAGCTGTCTCTTCACTAATCACTAGCTACTCATCTACAAAAAATTATATATTTTACCAGCACACAAACCTCCTTCTGGGAACTTTATACACTGCCACAAAGAAAACATTTACGGTAAGCTAAGGCAACAATATGCAACATCCTACTGGTTGTGCAACAAGAGTTCACTCAGCTCAGCACGCAGCTGACTCACCCCCTTCCCGCTACACACACACACCCTACCCACCCAGATCCATCAGAGAGGGGGAGGATATACAAGTAACAGGGATTGGCTATAAAGAAATAAACCACCCCCCAGTTACCCTCCCCCGATTTATTACAGTACAAGACATACTCATACCTCCACAGAAAGTCAGAGAAACTCAACAAGAACAGACACAGGCACCAACACCCACAGATTCACACCACAGACAGACTCAGAGCCAGTATGGGAGACCTGCCGATCGAGATGCTCCATGGTAAGGACCAGGGGTCGCAGCTCCTCCACCTCCCAGACAGGGTAACGGTAGAAGGGCTTATCCATCAGTCCCTGGAGGCCAAGGAGTTTTCCTACTGTCCCTACAGCAATTTCAGGGTCGGGGCTGCCCTTCTGGCCCACGACGGCAGAGTGTTCACAGGTGAGATATCATCTATCACTTCAAATCTATTGATTGAGTTTACTTGATCTTAAAAGAAAATACCTACATCTGACAATCAGTATACGTTTAGTTCGATCTATTTGACCAGGTAAGTTGACTGGGAACGTGTTGTCGTTTAGCTATAACATTGAACTGGGAAGACTTATAGTGGAGAAGGATCCGACGTTAGATGCACGTGTTACAGTAAAGTAAAAAATGTACAGAACGTCTACATTTTAATCAAGAACTTTAGAATAGATCGATAACCAGGAAATAGGCATATCCCACACTCTGTAAAATACATTATTACCCTGTAACGTTTACACTGTCAAATGTGTGACAAAGATTGCTTCTAATCACGAGCAGGAATATGTACGTGTGTAAAATCCAATGTTTCAACGTTCCTGAACCAAGGAATAACCACATATGAAGCAGGCCTGTGATGTTCAGAATGATGTAACTGTCTGTGTTCTACAGTTCTGTAGATTATTCACACTTGTTCCCTCAGCGTTGGAATTTACTCAGTCAGAAATTAATCAGTTAGTCCGTTAGAATCTAGTCAGAAAGGAATTTAGCTCAAGTGGGCAAGAAGCCTTTTTGTGCACAAGCATAACTAGGTTATTTAACAATACATGAACAGTCAGTAAATTCAAAGGACTTCAATAACTTTGTTGAGTACACTGTGCTCTCGACTGACTGGTTTTGCATAACCTGTTAATGATTAATTAGGGGAAAACTATCGAAACCAAGTAATCTCCTTGGCCTAAAGACACATTTATTTGCAAGAGGATGCTTGGTATTTTCAAATCAACCAATCCATCAATTGACCAATCATATAAGATCTTTAGAGGGAACAGGGGAGACGTCTTCAGCTCTGTCTGCTTTGCCTTTGTTTTAAGCCCTTTGAAACCAAGTGAAAAGCGCTGTGCATGACAGTAAATGTGATCTATCGTCTCTTCAGGTTGCAATGTGGAGAACGCGTGTAACAACCTGGGTGTGTGTGCAGAGAGGAACACCATCGCTAAAGCAGTGTCAGAGGGACGCCGTAGCTTCAAGGCCATCGCTATCGCCAGGTAGTTCTACACTGAGTGTACAAATGATTAAGAACACCTGCTCTTTCCTATGACAGACAACCGAAAACGAAAGGAGACAGTATGTGTTTTTTTCATAAATAACAACTGGTCTCAAGCTTTTGCTCACCTGATAAAGAATATCTCATGGTAAACTGCAGACTTATCTACCAAGAGAGATCTCATCCATAATTACACGGCTGTCTACATTCCTCCACAAGCCAACACCACTCTGGCACTCAACAAACTGTATGGGGCAATAAACAAACAAGAAACCGCTCACCTCAGCGTTTCTGGTGGGTGGTGAATAACACAGGGAAACTTAAAACCAATCCTACCTCACTTAGCGCCCCTACTGGCGCGGGATAAAACTCTAGACCACTTTTATTCTCCCACAGAAACGCATACAAGACCCTCCCTTGTCCTTCCTTCGGCAAAATTTGACCATGACTCCATTCTCCTGCTTCCTGATTACAAACAAAAGCTCAAACAGGAAGTAGCAGTGATAGACTCAATACGGAAGTGGTCAGGCGAAGCAGACGCGAGGCTACAAGACTGTTTACTAGTACAGACTGGGATATGTTTTGGAATTAATCCAATAACATTGAGCCATTTACCACAACAGTCACAGGCTATATCAATAAGTGCATAGACGATGTCGTCCCCCACAGTGACTATAAGAACGTGTCCCAACCAAAAAGCATTTGTTGCAGACAACATCCACTCTGAGCTAAAGCCTAGAGCTACCACTTACAATACGGGGACATGCTTTCATTCAGCCACAAGAGCATTAGTGAGGTCGGGCACTGATGTTGGGCAATTAGACCTGGCTCTCAGTTGGCGTTCCAATTCATCCCAAAGGTGTTCAATGGGGTTGAGGTCAGGGCTCTGTGCAGGCCAGTCAAGTTCTTCTAGAGTCAATCTTAACAATCAATTTCTGTAAGGACCTCGCTTTGCACAGAGGGGCACTGTCACTGAAACAGAAAAGGGCCTTACCCAAACTGTTGCCACAAAGTTGGAAGCACAGAATTGTCTAGAATGTCATTGTAGCGTTAATATTTCTCTTCACTGGAACTAAGGGGCCTAGCCCGAACCTTGAAAAACAGCCCCAGACCATTATTCCTCATCCACAAAACTTTACAGTTAGCGCTCTGCATTGGGGCAGGTAGCGTTCTCCTGGCATCCACCAAACCCAGATTCGTCCGTCAGACTGCCAGATGCTGAAGCGTGACTCATCACTCCATATGAAACGTTTCCACTGCTCCAGAGTCCAATGGTGGCGAGCTTTACACCACTCCAGCCGACGTTTGACATTGTGATCTTAGGCTTGTGTGCAGCTGCTCAGCCATGGAAACCTATTTCATGAAGCTCCCGACGAACAGTTATTGTGCTGACGTTGTTTCCAGAGGCAGTTTGGAACTCGGTAGTGAGTGTTGCAATTGAGAAGATTTTTACGCACCACGCGCTTCAGCACTTGGCGGTCCTGTTCTATGAGCTTGTGTGACCTACCACTTGGCGGCTGTTGCTCCTAGACATTTCCACTTCACAATAACAGCACTTACAATTTACCGCGGGAGCTTCTAGCATGGCAGAAATTTGACAAATTGACTTGTTAAAAAAGTGGCATCCTATGATGGCGCCATGTTAAAAGTCTTCAGTCAGCTCTTCAGTAAGGCCATTCTAATGCCAATATTTATCAATGGAGATTGCGTGGCTGTGTGCTCGATTTTATATACCTGTCAGCAATGGGTGTGGCTGAAACAGACAAATCCACTAATTTGAAGGGGGTGTCCACATACCTGTGTATATACAGTGCATTCAGAACTTATATAGACCCTTAGACTTTATCCAGATGTTATGTTACAGCCTTATTCTAAAATGGATTTAAAAAATAATTCCTCATCAATCTACACACAATACCGCATAATGACAAAAACAGAAATATAAATACCTTATTTACGTAACTATTCAGACCCGTTGCTATGAGACTCGAAATTGAGCTCAGGTACATCCGGTTTCCATTGATCGTCCTTGAGACGTTTCTACAACTTGGAGTCCACCTAAATTAAATTGATTGGACATGATTTGGAAAGGTCTCAGAAGCAATTGTCCGTAGAGCTCCGAGACAGGACTGTGTCAAGGCACAGATCTGGGGAAGGGTACCAAAACATTTCTGTAGCATTGAAGGTCCCCAAGAACACAGTGACATCAATCATACTCAAAATGGAAGAAGTTTAGAACAACCGAGTCTCTCCCTAGAGCTGGCCGACCGACCAAAGTGAGCAATCGGGGGAGAAGGGCCTTGGTCAGGGAGGTGTCAGGAAAGAACCTGATGGTCTCTAACAGAGCTCCAGAGTTCTGTTGAAATGGGAGAAACTTCCAGAAAGACAACCGTCTCTGCTGCACTCCACCAATCAGGCCTTTATGGTAGAGTGGCCAGACGGATGCCACTCCTCAGTAAAAAGGCACATGACAGCACGCTTGGAGTTTGCCAAAAAGGCACCTAAAGGACTCTCAGAACATGAGAAACAAGATTCTCTGATCTGATGAAATCAAGATTGAACTCTTTGGCCTGAATGCCAAGCGTCACGTCTGGAGGAAACCTGGCACCATCACTACGGTGAAGCATGGTGGTGGCAGCATCATGCTGTGGGGATGTTTTTCAGCAGTAGGGACTTGGAGACTATTCAGGATGGAGGGAAAGATGAATGGGAAAAGTACAGAGAGATCCTTGATGAAAACCTGCTCCAGAGTGCTCAGGACCAGGAAGGTTCACCTTCCAACAGGACAACGACCCTAAGCACACAGCCAAGACAATGCAGGAGTGGCTTCGGGATAAGTCTCTGAATGTCCTTGAGTGGCCCAGCCAGAGCCAGGACTTGAACCCGATCAAACATCTCTGGAGACCTGAAAATAGCTGTGAAGCGATGCTCCACATCCAACCTGACAGAGCTTGAGAGGATCTGCAGAGAAGAATGTGAGATACTCCCCAAACACAGGTGTGCCACGCTTGTGGCGTCATACCCAAGAAGACCAAAGGCTGTAATCGCTGCAAAAGGCCCTTCAATAAAGTACTGAGTAAAGGGTCTGAATACTTATGTAAATGTGATATTTCCATGATTTAAAAATTTGCAACAATTTTTTTTTTAACAGTTTTTGCTTTGTCATTATGGGGTTTTGTGTAGATTGATGAGCAAAAAATGTGTTTAATCCATTTTAGAGTAAGGCTGAAACGTCACCAAATGTGGAAAAATTCAAGGGGTCTAAATACTTTCCGAATGCACTGTACCATGTATCTCCCTCGAGTACCTCTGCACATTGACCTGATACTGATACTCCCTGTATGTAGCCCCATTCTTGAGTATTGTATTCCTTGTATTAGTTACTATTTTTTGATTTAAAAAAAATTACGACTCTGCATCGTTGGTAAGGTTCACAAGCCAGCATTTCACAGTAAACTCATAGACTGTTGTATGCGGCGGATGTGATAAATACATTTTGATATGTGTACATTCCTCATCTCAATAATTCAAGTCTAATGCTGACTCCTAGTGTCAGGATAGTGTTATAACATCTTGGTAACTATCAATGTTCTTATACAAATGTGTTCGAGGCAGGTTGACGTTTATCGTCACGAGTCTCGCCCTGGAGGCAGAACTGAGCAGTTTCCGCTAGATGGGCCAGCTGGAGTCAAAATTGGCTATATTGTAAAAATATATGTAAGGAAAAAAACAAATTGGTTGACATTTAGGGTTAACAGTGTGGTTAAGGTTACAGTTGGGTTTAAAATTAGATTATATATGACTTTGCGGCTGTGCCAGCTAGTGACCACTCTGCAGAGCTGCCTCCAGTATGAGTCACCCCAATACATGCCAACCTGCATGTTGCATAGTGCAGTGCAAGGACAATAGCATTCTTCTCATTGACGGTGTTGTAAAATGTCTTCATATCAATTTGTTTGCAGTGACTTAGATGACCAGTTCATCTCACCATGCGGTGGCTGCAGACAGTTCATGAGAGAGGTAAGGATAATTCAAGCCTTGCATCCTAGGAGGAAGAGAAATGGTCTGTCATTCATCTATACTGTAGGTGTAGTAGGTCTACTTCTGTTACAATGCCTACATTCTGATGACTAAAGTAGTTATAGAGCAGGAAACTTAATCTAAAGTTTTGCTGATGCTTCATATACAGTGGGGCAATAAAGTATTTAGTCAGCCACCAATTGTGCAAGTTCTCCCACCTAAAAAGAGGAAAATCACATTGTAGGATTTTTAATTAATTTATTTGCAAATTATGGTGGAAAATAAGTATTTGGTCACCTACAAACAAGCAAGATTTCTGGCTCTCACAGACCTGTAACTTCTTCTTTAAGAGGCTCCTCTGTCCTCCACTCGTTACCTGTATTAATGGCACCTGTTTGAACTTGTTATTAGTATAAAAGACACCTGTCCACAACCTCAAACAGTCACACTCCAAACTCCACTATGGCCAAGACCAAAGAGCTGTCAAAGGACACCAGAATCAGAATTGTAGACCTGCACCAGGCTGGGAAGACTGAATCTGCAATAGGTAAGCAGCTTGGTTTGAAGAAATCCACTGTGGGAGCAATTATAAGGAAATTGAAGACATGCAAGACCACTGATAATCTCCCTCGATCTGGGGCTCCACGCAAGATCTCACCCCGTGAGGTCAAAATGATCACAAGAACGGTGAGCAAAAATCCCAGAACCACACGGGGGGACCTAGTGAATGACCTGCAGAGAGCTGGGAACAAAGTAACAAAAAGCCTACCATCAGTAACACACTACGCCGCCAGGAACTCAAATCCTGCAGTGCCAGACGTGTCCCCCTGCTTAAGCCAGTACATGTCCAGGCCCGTCTGAAGTTTGCTAGAGAGCATTTGGATGATCCAGAAGAAGATTGGGAGAATGTCATATGGTCAGATGAAACTAAAATATACCTTTTTGGTAAAAACTCAACTCGTCGTGTTTGGAGGACAAAGAATGCTGAGTTGCATTCAAAGAACACCATACCTACTGTGAAGCATGGGGGTGGAAACATCATGCTTTGGGGCTGTTTTTCTGCAAAGGGACCAGGACGACTGATCCGTGTAAAGGAAAGAATGAATGGGGCCATGTATCGTGAGATTTTGAGTGAAAAACTCCTTCCATCAGCAAGGGCATTGAAGATGAAACGTGGCTGGGTCTTTCAGCATGACAATGATCCCAAACACACCACCCGGGCAATGAAGGAGAAGCATTTCAAGGTCCTGGAGTGGCCTAGCCAGTCTCCAGATCTCAACCCCATAGAAAATCTTTGGAGGGAGTTGAAAGTCTGTGTTGCCCAGCAACAGCCCCAAAACATCACTGCTCTAGAGGAGATCTGCATGGAGGAATGGGCCAAAATACCAGCAACAGTGTTTGAAAACCTTGTGTAGACTTACAGAAAACGTTTGACCTGTCATTGCCAACAAAGGGTTTATAACAAAGTATTAAGATAAACTTTTGTTACCAAATACTTATTTTCCACCATCATTTGCAAATAAATTCATTAAAAATCCTACAATGTGATTTTCTGGATTTTTTTCTTCTAATTTTGTCTGTCATAGTTGAAGTGTACCTATGACGAATTACAGGCCTCTCTCATCTTTTTAAGTGGGAGAACTTGCACAATTGGTGGCTGACTAAATACTTTTTTGCCCCAATGTACAACGTGTTTTTCTCCAGTTTGGGGCCAACTGGGACGTGTACCTGACTAAGCCAGACGGCTCATACATAGAGATGAAAGTCAGCGAGCTGCTTCCTGTCTCCTTCGGTCCAGAAGACCTGTCCATGAAGAAAGTCGTCAAGATCCCCAACTAGTATTAACCTGTTATAACAACCACTGGAGGGGGGGGGGTAGCACGTGAGGACTGGACAGTAGTGCTATGTCAACGATGTATATTTATGCATTTTCATTGTTCATGAGTAATCGAGATTTCAGTATGTTATTGACAGTACATTGATCAATTTGTATCCAATACATGTATAATATTTTGTCACACTTCGCTGGTATCTTTATTCCACATCAATCTATTACTGTGAGTGATAAAGATTTAGAAAATGTTTATTCATGTTAGGAAGCATAGTTACATCAAATAAATAGCAACAGCACATCAAATAATTCTATATTTCACATCATTTCATACTAATCGTTTAAAATGGACTACAGTACTACCGACTCTCCCAAACAGTTCAACTCCTCAAATGTACGTTGGATTAAATCTCTCATCAGCACCAATATTGGACATGGACATGAGAAACACATTCAAATGAAAAAGCAGGCAAAGTGAAATATCTACGTAGTTTATATGTATAACTTAGCGAGCGGGAAATCATTCTGTAGCAAGAATGCAAGTAAAGGACATCTTATGCAAACCTTGTGTGCAAGTGTGACCGACTGGGTTTGAACCATGGACCATACGGTTTCAAGCACAAACTGTTTAGCTCGCTAAGCTAAAGCCTTAACCAAAGTCTTCAGGTCTCAGGCAAGGTTACTCATCATCACACAAGCATGGTTCACAAGCACATCATGAGGTACAGGAAGGAAAGAGTTGTGGAATAAAGTTGATGGAGCTTTGCAAATCTCACGGTGACAAAACACAGAATATTCTTCTGACAAAGACATGCAATAAAATCCATAGCGGTATATTTAAGGGCACGGACTCAAAACGAAAGTAAAAGAAAAGAAACGAGACAGAAGGATGATTCAACCTTTCTGCCTGATCTGCAAAGGGAAATAAATATTTATAAAATAGTTGTACTGAGATCTCCAGCTTGGGGACCTGGCCCTGAGCAGCAGCAGAGAACACCAAGGGCTCTATTCAACCAGCTAGGAACAGTTTAGCACCCCCAAGTCCTAACCATTAGGAAAGAATAAGCCAAACTGACCTTAGTCCAGCGTTACTGTGGTAAAAGTTCAGTAAGCATGAAATAGGAGGAAATGTCGTGAAAAGGGAGGTCATACCTGAATTTGTGCTACAAAAACGAGTTTGCTTTTCCTGTTTCAAACATGTATTCCTTTGAACAGGACCCTAGTTTAAAACTGTACATGAGATTTTTTTTTTGCTTCACATCATTTTGTTCAGTACATGGATCCTAACCTACGTAATCCCCCCCCCCCCCAATCCCCCCCCATAATTGAACCAAAGGCAGCTGGTGAGAGGAGCTATCGGAGGAAGGGCTCATTGTAATGGCTGGAACGGAATCAACGGAATGGTACCAAACACATCAAACACATGGAAACAACGTTTGACTCCATTCCATTGATTCCATTCCAACCATCACAATGAGCCTGTCCTCCTATAGCTCACCCCACCAGCCTCCTCTGAATTGCACATAATATACTCCCCCCCCCCCCCTCCCCCTCCCCCTTTCTTTAAATCCTAAGAGCTGGTGGTTATTGAATAGGGTCCTTGGTGTTTATTTACAACAAAATATCCAAACATACAGTAGTCAGTGCTTTACAGTGCTACACGTCAATTGTCTCAAGCCCTAATTCCGGGTTAACAGCTTCCTATGAAAGACAATGGCAAGATCAGTGCATTTGAAGCTTCACCTACTACAGTCCCTAAAGCTAAAGTAAAAAATGATTGTTGTGATAGGGTAAATGGAGCTTCAGTTTCTTGCCTGGTCCCGGATCAGTTTGTGCCATCTGGCCAACTCCTATGACCATTGTCACACCTGAAGTTGGCATTCGCAAGAAAGCACAAACAGATCTGGGACAAGGTTGGTATACTTTATAGGGTTATATTAATCTTCTGTATTATTCATTTGGCTTTGCATAATGACTACTGGCTACGTTTAAGCTGCAGAAATCTCATTTACACTTCATATGGGTCCGGTCGGGTCCAGTCCAGTGTGGTTCCTCAGTTCTGGGGAGCGGGGCTGGAGCTTGGGGAGGTGGTGTCCAACCCAGGCCAGCCAGGGACGCTGTGCCTGGGCAGAGTCCCCTCCATCAGCCTCTCCATCCACAGCCCCAGCCTGTCCAGCTTATGGTGCACCTCCAGACTGGTAGCCCTGGAGGCCCGCCCACCACCCCTCCCACCCCTACCCGACAAACCCCCCTCCTCCCTGGACCTTGAACGTGAGCTCGACTGGGATCGCGACCTTGACCGAGACTTTCTCCTGGAGCCTTCGTCAAATGATGAAGATGATGAGCTTGAGCTCTCTCCTCCAGTGTCCGTGTCCCCAGTGAAGACAGGTCTGAAGAGACAGAAGTACTTCTTGTGTCCATTGAGTGCCAGAACATGGCCTGTGAAGTCTCTGGGACGACCTGAGAAGGGAGAGGAGTATTCATCCCCCTCTCCTCCTCCCCCTTCCTCCTCCTCTCCGTGGGTCAGGACCCGGGCTGCAGTAGGACAAGACTCCAAGAGAGATGGCATCCACTGGCTGTGTTTGTCTGCATTCAGGAAGGAGAAGTGTAGGGTCTGGGTCCTGAGGGTGGGCATAGAGAGACAGACACAATCACAGACAGAGACAGAGTGGGTGTGGCACAAAAATACACTAATCACTAGAGCAATTGTGGCATAATACAATATAACACAGAATGCATTTAATTTCTGACACAAAATAAAGTGTTGAGGTTATTTTCTAAAGCAGTACATTTTCTGTAACCATTACTTATACATTTTTGTCTCATTCATTTATATATGAAAAAAAAAAGTATATATTTTGCAACAGAGGCTAAGCAGTGTGTAGCATCTTACCCGGAGAAGGAGAAAACCTCTTTGGCGTACTTCCTGAGCAGAGCATTCTTGGAAGCGTCAGTGAGGACTAGGACCACGTTGATGTGACCAGGTCTCAGCTTGACCAAGTTACTGATGTAGGTGATGTTTGTCAGCTCCGTCACCTCCACAAAGTCCTTCTTAGGAGGACGACTGGCAGGTGGGGAGAGAGGAGAGAAGAGGGTGAATACTCGTTATGATAACGAAGATAAATATCCTTGCGCATGCATGCACGCATTCTTTTATTTTATTGTTACCTGGAAGTATTGGCTCTACCAGGTGAGTCTTCAGTCTTTGGTGGGTTCTTTGGCTTTGGTTTTTGGGGAGGCTTCTCTTCACCCGAGTCACTAGTGATGAACAAACGGTGAGAGAACAGCTGTATGTCTGTCTGCTATCAGAAGACATATGACTTATCGCTCGACTACTGACACTGACTGAAAAGTCTATGTTTAAGGTTGAGTTAACTCTCCAAACATACAAATGTGCAGCATCAGGTGCTTTCCAAGTATATTTCAGAAAGACAAATGGGATTCTACATGTTTCTATTGTAAATACTGTCTCAACAAATCCTGATAAAATAATATATATGTCGGGCTTGTGGAGCCTACAAAGAAGAATTCATGAGTTAGCTATTGATTTCCTGGTTCACAAAAAAAGCTCAACTTAGATATAGTTAGTCAAGTTTGGACACACCTACTCATTGAAGAGTTTTTATTTTTATTATTTTCTACATTGTAGAATAACAGTGAAGACATCAAAACTATGAAATAACACATACGGAATCATGTAGTAATAAAAAAGGTGTCAGACAAATCAAAACATATTTTATATGTGAGATTCTTCAAAGTAGCCACCTTTTGCCTTGAGGACAGCTTTGAACAGGCTAGGCATTCTCTCAATGAGCTGCATGAAGAATGCTTTTCCAACAGTCTTGAAGGAGTTCCCACATATCACGAGCACTTGTTTCCTTACCTCTGCGGTCTAACTCATCCCAAACCATCTCAATTGGGTTGAGTACGGGTGATTGTGGAGGCCAGGTCATCTGATGCCTCACTCTCCTTCCTGGTCAAATAGCCCTTACACAACCTGGAGGTGTGTTTGGGTCATTGTCCTGTTGAAAAACAAATGATAGTCCCACTAAGCGCAAACCAGATGGGATGGCGTATCGCCTCAGAATGCTGTGTTAGCCATATTGGTTACGTGTGCCTTGAATTTGAAATAAATCCCAGACAGTGCAAACAGCAAAGCACCCCACACCATCACACCTCCTCCTCCATGCTTCACGGTGGAAACCACACATGCGGAGATCATCCGTTGACCTGCGTCTCACAAAGACACGGCGGTTGGAACCAAAAACCTTACATTTGGACTCATCAGACCAAATGACAGATTTCCACTGGTATAATGTCCATCGCTCGTGTTTCCTGGCCCAAGCAAGTCTCTTCTTACTGGTGTTCTTTAGTAGTGGTTTCTTTAAAGCAATTCGACCATGAAGGAAGGCCTGATTCACGCAGTTTCCTCTGAACAGTTGATGTTGAGATGTGTCTGTTACTTGAACTCTGTGAAGCATTTATTTGAGCTGCAATCTGATGTGCAGTTAACTCTACTGAACTTATCCTCTGCAGCAGAAGTAACTCTGGGTCTTCCATTCCTGTGGTGGTCCTCGTGAGATAGTTTCACCATAGATAGAGCATGATGGTTTTTGCGACTGCACTTCAAGAAACTTTCAAAGTTCTTGAAATTTTCCAGATTCACTGACCTTCATGTCTTAAAGTAATGACGGACTGTGGTTTCTCTTTGCTTATTTGACCTGTTCTTGCCATAATATGGACTTGGTCTTTTACCAAATAGGGCTGTCTTCTGTATACCACCCTTACCTTGTCACAACACAACTTATTGGCTGAAACGCATTAAGGAAAGAAATTCCACAAATTAACTTTTAACAAGGCACACCTGTTAATTTAAATGCACCTCATGGAGCTGGTTAAGAGAATGCCAAGAGTGTGCAAAGCTGTCCTCAAGGCAAAGGGTTGCTACTTTGAAGAATCTCAAATATATTTAGATTTGATGAACACTTTTCTGGTTACTACATGATTCCGTGTGTTATTTCATAGTTTTTATGTCTTCACTAGTATTCTACAATGTAGAAAATAGTACAAATAAAGAAAAGCCCTGGAATAAGCAGGTGTGTCCAAGCTTTTGACTGGTACTGTATGCGTTTTTGGTTGAGTCATTTAGACCATGACTATTTCAAGCTTATTTTTCATGTATATATTTACATATTTAGGCCAGTTAGCAGTCCTACGGTATGTAAACTAACTTTGAGTCCCAGCCCCAGAGGCGGAGGCTCCCATGCTCACCTGAAGGCCTGGATGATGACAGTACCAAAGAGGATGAACAGAGCAGAAAAGATGAGAGACAGGATGGGCATCATCTCCCGCCTAGAAGACAAACATCAACAAGTTTAGATGATAGATTTATAGTATATGATACTTCGCTGTCAATTTTGTTCTACCATAAAACACCAACAAAAGGTTTAATAAATGTGTTGCAGAATTGTGTCAATCACCATCTAACCAAGAGGTAGATAAACTTTTTGTGGCCCACATCAACAACCATGTGAAAAAAAAACTATAATCAACAGCCAATGTTTACTTATATTTGTTTTGGGCTATGACTTTCAACTGCAATCATTGTCAGTATTTCTGATTGTCTCCTCAACGCACTCTCTCTCATACTTTTACATTTGCGACTATGACTAGGGCTGTGGAGGTCATAAAAATGTGTCAGCCAATTACTGTCATGCAAAAGTATGCCGGTCTCACTGTAATTGACCATTAATTAACATAAAAACGTTTAGCATATCCAGGCCTCCACGCATACAAGCTGCATTCAAGCCGCTGAGCTGATGTGCTCCTTTGGAACATCTACATTTAAAAAGCCTCATAAATCTATTTAATATACTGTACACCATCACAATAAATCCATAATTTATTTTTAGCCAGGTCTAAAGAAACAATATCATATGAAGAACATTTATTTCAGAAGAACAGAAAATGGAGTTGGCCTACTGTATGTTATCTGGCTAAACTCCATGCCATAGGCCATAGGCTGCACACAGCCAAGACAACACAGGATTGGCTTCGGGACAAGTCTCTGAATGTCCTTGAGTGGCCCAGCCAGAGCCCGGACTGGAACCTGATCAAACATCTCTGGAGAGACCTGAAACTAGCTGTGCGACACTTCCCATCCAACCTAACAGAGCTTGAGAATGGGAGAAACTCCCCAAATACAGGTGTGCCAAGCTTATAGCGTCATACCCAAGAAGACCAAAGGCTGTAATCGCTGCCAAAGGTGTTCCAACAAAGTACTGAGTAAAGGGTCTGAATACTTATGTAAATGTGATATTTCAGTTTATTTTTAATAAATTTGTAAAAATGACCAAAAAAACGATTTGCTTTGTCATTATGGGATATTGTGTGTAGATTGACGAGGGGGAAAAAAACAATTTAATCAATTTTAGAAAAAGGCTGTAATGTAACAAAATGTGGGAAAACTGAAAAGTCAAGGGGTCTGAATACTTTTCAAATGCACTGTATGCTTATAAGTCCCGTACCATTATTTCATGTGATTTTTTAAAAAGAAGAATATAATAGATAGATATTTTCCCCATTCTGGAGCAAGACCGCATATGAAGTGACTATGTTGAGTGTAAAAGTGATCATTTGAAACAGGTCCTGTCAGCTAGATTTAGAGTTATTTGGCAACTTAGTTCTGAACAATGTTCCCTCTAAGCTGCGCAATTGCGCGGACACGCAGGAGCCCCGAGACTGCAGCGCGCAGAAGAAATATCAGCCCACGGAGAGAAGCACGAGATTGAACTCCACTTTCTAGAGTTTTCCCTGACAGTTAATATAAATGTTATACATTGAACGCATTATTAGCCAGTTTCAATGCAACATACCAAAACAAAACAAACTACGTAAGAGATTTTGTTGTCGGCAGAAAGCATCGGAGTAGGATTCTATTGCCCACGACTCAGGCCGTCCTCTACACAGACCAGTGTGGCATAACACATTTTTTTTCATAACCAATCCATTTGCCTATATGCAAATAAGCAATAGGCATATATGGATCTGTGTCATTTACTTTGAACTGGACTGTGTTTACAGCTGTGGTCGTGAATAGATGCACTTGTTTTGAGATCAAAGCAAGAGCTAAATGTAGCCATGTGTGCACATGCTGTTCATATCCTTTGCCAGGTAAGAGTTATTAGCCCAGTTATAGAACATTTGTAGTCAGCAATAGGGGAGTGATTGCTTCCTACAAGAACACAAAAGGTGTAGATTTCTAGACATCTTTGAAAAGCGGGTCAAGTAAAGAGCTTTTTTTTTGTCTTAAAGGGTCAGTGTTGTATTTTGAGACAGGCTTGAATAAGCTAAGTAGCCAATAGGCAGAAGGTAGCATAACTTGTCTGATTCTCTGTAATAATGGTATGGGAATAATAATGCATTTTATTTTGTAAAGTGGTTTCTTGCGTTGAACAACATTCAGTCACCTTATCTGAAGGACAAGTATATAAATACGTAAATGTCAAGTCCTGCGTATTGTTTTGAAAAGTCTCATGGAATATAGGTCTACATTGAACACCACACATTGGCTGCTGCTGTAGGCTGAATGATAGTACAGCCATGTTAAAATGTTATGGGATGCATTTTCTACACTGTTTTTGATGGTAGGCCACTCTGGTAGGCCTACATTATGATCAAAAAGCCATAGTAGCCTACTTGGCCACTGTTAAAACTAACTTAAAGCGGGTACAGCCTCAGTGTTGACAGTTAATGAATGCCGGAATTCTCCCAACGTTCGAGTTAGCACTCAGCATTGGTTGTTTGAGGGAACATTGGTTGCGAATGATACAAACCGTAGAATGTCTTAGACATCAAAACATATATGGGCCGTGTGGTAGTAAAATTACAATATTATGTTATGATACCGTTTTAATTCATGGTTGTTTTCATGCAATGGAGTAGCTTTCATAGAACTCTCTTCATTCTGATTGAACTGAGAGGAGACTTTGAAGCTTGGATTGGCAACTGATTAAGTGATGGCTTGGTGAAACTTTCCAGCCACATTCCATTCTGTGATTAGTGGTGCATGTGAGACATATGTCTCTGGTCGGACTAAGCCTGCGTTCATAGATTAGATGTGTGTGTGACCCGAGATAGCCTGAAGGAATAGAACAAACATTTCAGTGTTGGCTCTCATCCTTGCTCATGGGAAACTTCGAGGAGTAAATTAACACCCCTGTGCAGATAAACGACAGGATGAACCCAGAATGGTTTATAGTGCCCAATCTGCATAGGGGGGGGGGTGCAGCCATGATTAAAGCATTTTGAGGTCCCCTATATAAAAAAAACCCTGTATACTATATGTATAATTTTAAGCACTCGGCAACACACACTTCGGAGTGTGGGTTCGCCGGTTTCATTATTAAATCAAGATGATTGTTTGAAGAAATGACAAAGTCTCGCTCACTTGATTTGAATATTCCACCACAGCTGCATGACGCAACGATATGCTATTGATGATTTGAGAAAGTCGGGGGGGGGGGGCTTGGTTGCTTGCCTCAGGCTGCTCCTCTCATCAAGTGATGATATTTTCACCCGTCAGACTATTCTCAATAGAATTTTGTCTTTACTAATATGTCAAATTAGTCTAGATTTAGAAATGGCCCATTATCAAATTGGCAGGAACAGGGGGAAAAAAGACATGTCATCTGTATGCACTCAAATAGCGAATGGAGGCCGTGGGCTTTTCTGACTGTCCGTTTTCCAATGATGCTCGATGGGCTACTTCAGTATATTAGTTGAGCTGTGGATAATATGAGCAGCTGAGAAATAATAGAACATTCATTTCACTCCATGCGTCAACCGCTTTGAGGAGCATGCGCTCGCTGTAAGACAGGTGACATACCGCCCAAACTCCGTATGGCATGGGCTCTCCAACCTTGCTCCTGTAGCTACCCAGTGCTTAATTTGTGAAACCAAGTAAAAATCTGTTTGGGAACATCGATAGTAACATGTTTTGCACAACAAGGCACATTTCACTGTTGACAGACCCTCTGCGCCCATGAGAAAGGAATAAAAGAGAGGAGTTGGAAACGCATGGCGGTGAGATATTCTGTAGCTAAAAAGTCATGTCAGCCTATTGATTATGAAAATATTACAAAAACTCAGATTACTAGGCTATTCAGAATCAGATACAAATTCACTACAATTGTAAGCCGCACAGTTGACTGTGCCTTAAAACAGCTTGGAAAATTCCAGAAAATTATGTCATGGCTTTAGAAGCTTCTGATAGGCTAATTGACATCATTTTGAGTCAATTGAAGGTGTACCTGTGTATGTATTTCAAGGCCTACCTTCAAACTCAGTGCCTCTTTGCTTGACATCATGGGAAAATCTAAAGAAATCAGCCAAGACCTCAGAAAACAATTGTAGACCTCGACAAGTCTGGTTCATCCTTGGGAGCAATTTCCAAACGACTGAAGGTACCACGTTCATCTGTACAAACAATAGTAAGCAAGTATAAAAGGAAAAAGGGGAAAGCTTGCAAGCCGAAGAACACCATCCCAACCGTGAAGCACGGGGGTGGCAGCATCATGTTGTGGGGTTGCTTTGCTGCAGGAGGGACTGGTGCACTTCACAAAATAGATGGCATCATGAGAAAGGAAAATTATGTGGATATACTGAAGCAACATCTCAAGACATCAGTCAGGAAGTTAAAGCTTGATTGCAAATGGGTCTTCTTTTATGGACAAAGATTCCAAGCATACTCCAAAGTTGTGGCAAAATGGCTTAAGGACAACAAAGTCAAGGTATTGGAGTGGCCATCACAAAGCCCTGACCTCAATCCTATAGGAAAGGTGTGGGCAGAACTGAAATTACAGGTGCGAGCAAGGAGGCCTACAAACCTGACTAAGTTACACCAGCTCTGTTAGGAGGAATGGGCAAAAAATTCAGCCAACTTATTGTGGGAAGCTTGTGGAAGGCTACCCGAAACGTTTGACCCAAGTTAAACAATTTAAAGGCAATGCCACCAAATACTAACTGAGTGTATGTAAACTCCTGACCCACTGGGAATGTGATGAAAGAAATAAAAACTGAAATAAAATCCTTCTCTCTACTACTATTATGCTAGTGAGGTAGGTTTATTCGAGGTAGGTTTCATCATCTTTTCGAGCACGATTTCTGCTTTTGTGCTGGCGAGTTGCCTCGGCTTCATTTAATGTATTAGCCACCGAACTAACTAGGGATTGTGGTATAAGGAAACAGGCCATTTTACAGCAACGTAGCGGACCTAGCCATTCACTGTGGGGATGATACATGTGCCGCCTTCTCCCATGATCTAAGGGTGCTCTCTCAGTGGTTGAATTATGTATTTTAGATTTGAATCATTTTAAATTTGGATTTCTAAGGTAAACCACATTACAATGACTTTGAGATACAAAGACAATATTAAATATTTTTAAATTTCATCCGGCTTTTGGACATTTTCCCATGACCCCATTTTCATATCAGGCAACTCCCGTACGGGGTCACATCCCCTTGTTTTTGGAACCGCTGACCTAACCCAATTGAAAACGGATCAAATAAAGAAATATCTTACCAGTTGGAGAAGAGAAGGTCATCATAGATTTGAAGGAAATAATCGTAAGCTGCATTGATCCACTGAATCAGAAACATCTAGAGTTGGAGAAGAAGAGAGAAATTGCTGTTTAGTTCAGGTAGAGTGCCGTCATAGTTCAGGTGTGTGTGGTGTGTGTGTACCAGGTGTGCATGTGTGTGTGACTCACAGGGGTCAGTTCGTTGTTTAGTTCAGGTAGCGTAGCATCATTAACTGCCAAAATAATGGTTAACACTTGAGTAAAAAAGGTACACAGAATATTGAAAGCAGGTGATTCCACACGTGTGGTTCCTGAGTTAATTAAGCAATTATAACCCATCATGCTTAGGGTCATGTATACAAATTCTGGGCAAACCATTATTTTGGCTACCATGGCTATGCCCCCATAGGATGACAATGCGCCCATCCACAGGGCACAAGGTCACTGAATGGTTTGATGAGCATGAAACGATTTAAACCATATGCCATGCTGTCTCAGTCACCAGATCACAACCCAATTGAACACTTACGGGAGATTCTGGAGGGGCGCCCCAGACAGCGTTTCCTACCTCGATCAACAAAAACACCAAATTATGGAATCGCTCGTGGAATAATGGGTATCGCATCCCTCCAATAAAGTTCCAGATACTTGTAGTGTCTATGCAAAGGTGCATTGAAACTGTTCTGGCTTTCCTTTATTTTGGCAGTTACCTGTAGCTCAGGTAGGCAGGTGTGTGTGTGTGTGTACCAGGTGTGTGAGTGCGAGACTCACGGGGGACAATTCGTTGTTTAGTTCAGGTAGCGTGGTGTCATAGCTCAGGTAGGAGGGGTCTCTCTGTAGGAGCTCCAGCTGCTCGTGGAGGCGGGTCTTATCATCGTCACTGCCGTTCCATCCACCAATCACAGACCGGTACACAGCCTTACCTCCCGGGCTCCGCCTCTCCAGTATCACCACCTGTTGTGGTGCAATCAAACACGAGCGCATAATGTGTGCGTACTGTACGATACACCTTATTGCCCATTTGTGTGGGTGTGTATTGTAAGCAAAGCATGTGTTTATTACTAACCTGTGCGAACAGTGGGGCCTGGTTGTGGAGCAAGGCCTGACACAGTGGTTGTTGCTGTCTCTGGTAGACATATGTGAAGCGCAGGACGTCTTTAGTGTTGGACGAGGCGAAGGTCAGGAAGGCCCGGTTACCAGGGACAAACCCTGGCTCCTCACCAGTGATCAGCAGCACACAGTACCTGAGTGAGTGAGTGAGTGAGTGAGTGAGTGAGTGAGAAGGGGGGAAGGAAGAAGGTTTACTTTATTTTCCTTAAGGATCAGAAACGTGTCTTTCTGCTTTGTTCCAATAACCACACTAGCATACCACTTAGAACTCAGAATGCATGCCAATACAATACTTCATTCTTAGGTTTACCCCAACGCAGACATACAGTATATCCGAGAGTCTTTATTGCAGTCACACTGCAAAGATGATAAGATCTCACAACACGTATAGAAGTGCTGAACATCTCAGGAACCACAAAAAAGTTACATAGAAATCTTCTGCTATGTGCAGTGCACAGTGAGGCTGCAATAAAACGACCTAAGACAGAGGCGAGCTCTGTCCACATTAGCATACCACTTAGAATTAAGAATACATGCCCAAAACATGAGTTCATTCTAAATCAGGCCTGGGCAAACTATGGCCCTTGGGCCATATGCGGCCTGATTCAATACAGCCAGTGGAATCCTGCTCAGATCAAAGAATTTGTGATAGTAAAGTTTTGAAAAAAAGTATTTGTTATTCAAATTAGAAGCCCAATGAAAACTCGCCTTTGTGTAAAGATTTAACTACCATGGCTTGTGGGACATTTACCTTGAATGCGCATATAAATAACAACTGCACGAGGACCGACAGTAACTGACAGGCTGACACACACACGTCACAGTTACAAATAGTAGCTAGCTAGAAAATGCGCAAAAAATGTGCTTTATCAAAGAAAAGAAAAGTGGACAATGAATGTAGGGTGTTCCAGCAAGAGTGGACGTTGAAATATTTCATTATTGAGGTATCAGGGAAAGCTATGTGCTTAGTGTGCAAAGAGAGCATCACTGTCTTGAAAGACTACAACTTGTCCCGACACTTCCGTTCGAAGCATGCAGAGAAATATAGGAATGTGTCTTCTGAGCAGAGGGCAATTACGTTGAAAGAGTTGCTTTCTCATGTGCAAAAGCAGCAAGGACTTTTTACAAAACTGAATTCAGCAAACAGAATTGCGAGAACTAGCCATGTACTGTCCCACAAAATTGATAAACATAGCAAGCCATTCTGAGGGTGAGTTCATTAAAGAATGTTTAATTGACTCTGCAGCAATACTTTGCCCCGCCAAAAAAAGAGCTGTTTGAAAATGTTTCCCTGTCAAGGCGAACAGTGACACGGCGTGTTGAGGACGTCGCAGAGAATATGGAACAACAGTTCAAAAAGCTCATCAAAAAGCTAAAGGACCCTGGGATGAAACACCTCCCTCTGCAACTGGATCCTGGATTTCCTGACAGGCCGTCCCTAGGTGGTAAGGGTAGGTAAGCACACATCCGCCACGCTGATCCTCAACACAGGGGCCCATCGGAGGTTTGTGCTCAGTCTCTGCCTGTACTCCCTGTTCACTCATGACTGCGCGGAAGGCATGACTCCAACACCATCATTAAGTATGCCGATGTCAACAGCGGTAGGCCTGATCATAGACAACGACGAGACAGCCTATAAGGAAGAGGTCAGAGACCTGGCCGTGTGTTGCCAAGACAACAACAACCTCTCCCTCAATGTGATCAAGACAAAGGAGATGATTGTGGATTACAGGAAAAAGACTGAGCACACCCCAATTCTCATCAACAGGGCTGTAGTGGAGCAGGTTGAGAGCTTCAAGTTCCTTGGTGTTCACATCACCAACAAACTAAGCACACCAAGACTGTCGTGAAGAGGGCACGACAAAACCTCAGGAGACTGAAAAGATTTGGCATAGATCCTCAAAAGGTTATACAACTACACCATCAAAAACATCATGACTGGTTGCATCACTGCCTGGTATGGCAACTGCTCGGCCTCCGAGCTTAAAGCACTACAGAGTGTATGGCCCAGTACATCACTGGGGCAAAGCTTCCTGCCATCCAAGACCTCTATACCAGGCGGTGTCAGAGGAAGGACCTAAAAATGATCAAAGACTCCAGCCACCCTAGTCAGAATGTTCTCTCTGCTACCGCACAGCAAGCGGTACCAGAGCACCAAGTCTAGGTCCAAGAGGCTTCTAAACAGCTTCTACCCCCAAGCCATAAGACTCCTGAGCATCTAATCAAATGGCTATCCAGACTATTTGCATTGCCCTAACCCCCTTTACACCACTGCTACTGTTATCATCTATGCATAGTCACTTTAATAACTTTACCTACATGTACCTCAATTACCTCGACTAACCGGTGTCCCCGCACATGGACTCTATATACAGGGGGGTACCGGTACAGTCTCGCTATTGTTATTTTACTGCTGCTCTTTAATTATTTGTTACTTTCATTTCTTATTTGTACTGCATTGTTGGTTAGGGGCTCATAAGTAAGCATTTCACTGCAAGGTCTACACCTGCTGTATTCGGCACAAGTGACAAGTAATATTTTATTTGAAGAGCTAAAAGACAAGGTAAAGGATTTGACCTATTTCTCCTTGGCCCTGGACGAGAGCAGTGAGGCACGTGACACGGCGCAGTTGTTGATATTCTTACGATGCATAACCATAGACTTTGAAATTACAGAGGAGCTTGCTTCAGTGCAGTCAATGAAGAGCACAACCACAGGGAAAGATTGATTGGAGGAGGTTAATATGTGAAAAGTTATCTAGTGTGACCTCTGATGGGTGACAGGAAAAAAAAACATTGGCCTTTTGAAAAGGATACAAGATCAAGTAGCAGAGCTGAACCCAGATCAGAAAACTATTTTCCTGCATTGCATTATTCATCAGGAGGTGCTCTGTAAATGTGTTCTGAAAATGAGCCATGTGGATACAGTCACTAAAGTGGTAAACTTCATAAGAGCAAAATCTTTAAACTACAGGCAGTTTGTCTCACTGTTGGAAGAGAGTCGGGTCATGCAGATCTCCCCTACCACGCAAACGAGAGAGTGGGGAAGGTGCTTAAAAAGGGTGGGGGACCTGAAGTCGGAGATTTCCTTTCTTTTGCAAAAACTGCAAGATCAAGAATGGTTGGCTGATTATGCCTTCACCGTGGACATCATGGCCCTCATGAATGAACGGAATTCTAAACTACAAGGGAAAAGCCTTTTTGCACATCAGATGTACAGCCTTGTCAAAGCCTTCAGGGGAAAACTACTCCTCCTGACCCGCCAAGTAGAAGCCAACAATCGCACCCACCTTCCGACACTACTAGTCTGTTCCCTATCAGATGACCAGTGGGAGAAGTTGTACATCGCTGCTGCGTGCTTTGAACGGTCAGTTTTCCCGTCGTTTTGAGGATTTCAAGTATTGGAAAATGACATCCTGTTGGCTTCCTCTCCTTTCTCCTTCAATGTGGAACACGCACCCACTGGCCTGCAACTTGAGCTTATCGATCTTCAGTCTGATGCAGTGACTGGAGAACTATTCAAAACAATGTCACTGACGAGGTTCTACGCATCTCTCGATGAACAAAACCTTTCAAAGATTAGGAGTCATGCTCAGAACATGTTTGTACTGTTTGGGTCAACCTATGTATGTGAACAGACATCGTCAGTGACGAAATATAACAAGTCAAGGCACAGATCCTCTCTTACCGACTCTCACCTCTCAGCAATCCTGCGCAAAGCAACGAAACTATACCTGACTCTACTGCTCTAGTCAATGCCCATCAGAGACTTTTCCCTCTGTGTAGTTCATTGCATGATTAATAATGAAATACCTTCCAAAAGGAAAATATGGATGTGGTTTATTTCTGTGCATGTTAAAGTAAAATAAGTGGCATATCTGGACGTGATTTACAGAAGAGATATGTCAACAAAATCATACACATGATGTATAATCCTGTTATATGATTCTGGCCCGCGATGGCAAAAATATATTCTAATGTGGCCCTCCATGGAAAATAATTTCCCAGGCCTGTTCTAAGTGGTACTAGTGTGGATATTAAAGCCCAGTGCAGTCAAAAACGTGATTTTCTTTCTTAAGTTTATTAGGTACACTCACCTACCGGGTAGGACCTCTCTTTTCCTCCAGAACAGCCCGAATTATTTGGGGCGTGGATTCTACATGGTGTGGCGTTCAAACGTTGCTCAATTGTTATCAAGGGACCGAACGTGTGCCACGGAAACATTCCCCACAACATTACACCATTGACACCAGGCTGGATGGGTCCATGGCCTCATGCTGCTTACACCAAATCCAGACTCTGCCATCAGCATTACGCAACCAGGATTTGTCGAACCAGGCAATGTTTTTCCGCTCCTCAATTGACCAGTGTTGGTGATTGCATGTCCACTGGAGACACTTCTTGTTTTTAGCTGATAGAAGTGGAACGCAGTGTAGTTGTCTGCTGCAATAGATGCCGTTCTGCACATCACTGTTTTACTACGCAGTTATTTTCCTGTTTGTGGCCAGCCTGTTAGCTTGCACGATTCTTGCCATTCTCCTTCGACCTCTCATCAACAAGCTGTTTTCGCCCACAGGACTGTATGTTTATTTATTTTTTGTCGCATCATTCTTGGTAAACCCTGGACACTGTCGTGCGTGAAAAGCCCAAGAGGCGGGCCGTTACTGAGATACTACATCCGGCGCGCCTGGCACTGACGATCATACACACTCAGTTGCTTATGGCACTCCTTTTGCCCATTCTAACATTCAATCGAACAGTAACTGAATGCCTCGATGCCAGTCTGCCTGCTTTATATAGCAAGCCACGGCCATGTGACTCACTGTTTCTAGGAGGGAACCATTTGTGAACAGGGTGGTGTACCAAATAAACTGTATATTTTATTGAATATTTCCACAGTGAGGTTGGAATAATACTGCGAAATTCGAATGATGATAATTCCCTTTCGGTGTGAGAGCTGTTTGAAAAGACATCCTAAAATTTCACCCAGTTTTGAAGGGATGGAGTTTTGGGCCAAGCCTGGTGACATCACCAGGCGGTAAGTTAATTAATAGACCAATAAGAAAGAGAGTTCCAAACCTCTTTGCGAATAACAGCTAGTTTTCAGTTTCCCCCTCAGACAACTCCCATATAGTCCTCGCAAGATTATTGGTTGAGAAATTGCGCTTTGCTAAGAAGCTATTCTTGTTAATTTTTGACCATTTTAATAGAAATCACAATAAGGTACTAAATTGTTATCCAGAAATTATTTGATATGGAGATAGAAACGGCTGCATTGGACCTTTAAGATCAGAGGCCGGATTTAGTTGGTTCTTACTTCCTGCGCCGGTGGAACTGCTTGATGGGGCAGAGCTCATCGAACAGATGCTGGTTGACCAACCGAGGGACACACAGGTACTTGTTGTTGGACACAAACTCCTCCATGATCTGTCTCTTCATCCCTTTAGCCTGGGGGGGGGGGGGGGGGAATAGAGAGAGAGAGCAATGATCAATAGAGAGAGAGAGCAATGATTCATCTCTGACACCAAAACAGAATAAGTAATCTAGAGCCAGCGCATGCAACTATTTTAATACTGGTCCATGAGTTTACCTGTATAATATCAGCAGGTTGCTCAGTGTTCTCCTTGAACAGCAGCATTGTGGGAGCATAGCTGTTGATGTTGAACTGATGCAGTAGTCTGGATGTCTCTGTCAGTCCCTGGTCCACGTAACCAAACCGCACATAGTCCTTAAAGGCAAACGCTGTGAGCTGGAGAGAGGGAGAGAGAAGGGTAAGCTGTTGGACTGATGACTAGATAGATACTCATTTTCCACAGACACACTCGGTGTGTGTTACCTTGTAGAGCAGGGGCACTGCAGGCACTTGGTCAAACAGCAACACACTGGGATTGTTCTCAACATGCCAGCTGCCCAGGAAGGACACATAGTTCTTATCTGTTACCTGACAAAAGAAAAATAAAACAAGATCAAATGGAACAACTTATTAAGTTCAGGAGAGATTAAAATGCTTTTTATATATATATATATATATATACACATACATACATACAATCAGTGCATTCGGAAATTATTCAGACCCCTTGACTTTTTCCACATTGTGTAACGTTGCAGCCTTGTTATAAAATGCATTAAATAAATAAAAATCCTCAATCTACAGACAATACCCCATAACGACAAAGCGAGAAACTAAAAGAAACGTATTTACATAAATATTCAGACCCTTTGCCATAGCAAGAAATTGAGCTCAGGTGCATCCTGTTTCCATTCTTGAGATGTTTCTAAAACTTGATTGAAGTCTACCTGTGGTAAATTCAATTGATTGGACATGATTTGCAAAGGCACACACCTGTCTATATAAGGTCCCACAGTTGGCAGTCCATGTCATGTTTTTCCAGAGTCAGGGACTGTGAGACTAGTCAGGATTGAGGGGAAGAACAGAGCAAAGTACAAACACCCTTGATGAAAACCTGTTCCAGAACGCTCAGAACCTCCGATTGGAGCAAAAGTTCACCTTCCAACAGGACAACGACCCTAAGCACACAGCCAAGACAACGCAGGAGTGGCTTCAGGACAAATCTCTGAATGTTCTTGAGTGGCCCAGCCAGAGCCCGGATTTTAACCCGATCAAACATCTCTGAAGAGACCTGAAAATAGCTGTGCAGCAACGCTCCCATCCAACCTGACAGACCTTGAGAGGATCTGCAGAGAAAATTGGGAGAAACTCCCCAAATACAGGTGTGCCAAGCATTATACCCAAGAAGGCTTGAGGCTGTAATCGCTGCCAAAAGTGCTTCAAAAAAGAAGTGAGTAAAGTGTCTGAATACTTATGTAAATGTGATATTTCAGTTTAAAATGTTTAATACATTTACAAAAATGTCTAAAAACTTGTTTTAACTTTGACATTATCACGTATTGTGTGTAGATTGATGAAGGGGAAAAAAACTGTTTAATACATTTTAGAATAAGGCTGTAACGTAACAAATTGTGGAAAAAGTCAAGGGGTCTGAATACTTTGCAAATGCACTGTATTTTATGGCATGCAGTGCAAAAAAGGAAACCTACGTATTACAGGTACTGCGTAATTGTAGCAATTATACACAATATATGAGTAAAGTATTCACATATCCCTTTGCATAAATTTGGAATGAAAAGCACCGTAGCTTATTAAAGAGCAACTGTACCACTTCTCAACCTCATATTCATTATCTCCAGTACCAAACCAGTGTCTACATATGTCAAGATGGAGCATATATGTTAAAACATTTGGGGTCACATAGAAATGTCCTTGTTTTTGAAAGAATATAACATTTTTTTGTCCATTAAAATAACATAAAATGTATCAGAAACACAGTGTAGACATTGTTAATGTTGTAAATGACTACTGTAGCTGGAAACGGCTGATATGGAATATCTACATAGGCCCATTATCAGCAACCATCACTTCTGTGTTCCAATGGCACATTGTGATAGCTAATCCAAGTTTATCATTATAAAAGGCTAATTGATCATTAGAAAACCGTCAGCTATGTTAGCACAGCTGAAAACTGCAGTGCTGATTAAAGAAGCAATAACACTGGCCTTCCTTAGACGAGTTGAGTATCTGGAGCCTCAGCATTTGTGGGTTTGATTACAGGCTCACAAATGGCCAGAAACAAAGCTTCTGAAACTCAGTCTATTCTTGTTGAGAAATGAAGGCTATTCCATGCGAGAAATTGCCAAGAAACTGAAGATCTCGTACAACGCTGTGTACTACTCCCTTCACAGAACAGCACAAACTGACCCTAACCAGAATAGGAAGAGGAGTGGGAGGCCCCAGTGCATAACTGAGCAAGAGAACAAGTACATTAGCATGACTAATTTGAGAAACGGACACCTCACAAGTCCTCCACTGGCAGCTTCATTAAATAGTACCCGCAAAAAACACCAGTCTCAATGTCAACAGTGAAGAGGCGACTCCGGGATGCTGGCTTTCTATGTACACCTATTCCATTCCATTTTTCCCCCATTTTTTAAAAATCAGCCGTTTCCAGCTACAGTAGTCATTTACAACATTAACAATGTCTACACTGTATTTTTGATCAAATGTATGCTATTTTAAAAATGGACAATTGTTTTGGCTTTTCTTTCAAAAACAAAATTTCTTAGTGACCCCAAACTTTTGAACGGTAGTGTATGTGCTTTGTAGAAAAAAACTACGTTAAAAAGTTACTCGATGACATCAAAAGTAACATTACATTTTTTTTTTTTTCAAACACTATGAGATTCACAGTGACGTGGGGAGCAAGGAAATTACCCTCCCTCTTGCAAGAAAAAGTCATTGCAGGTTCTGAAAATGCTTCTTACTTAACCTTACCCTGTGACGTCACAGAGAAGCATTTTTAGGACCTTATCTTTTAACACAGATCAAAGAAACATATATGTAGACATTGATTTGGTGCTGAAGATAATGAGTGAAGTTGAAAAGTGGCGGAGTTGCCCTTTAAGCTATTATTTTGGACCTGTTTGCCTCGGAGGCAACAGGTCCACTACAAACTGTCTGAGGTGTTTCTGACTATTTATTATAATGGTGCTGATTAACTGAACACGATAGGTGGCAAAAAAACATCGGAAGCCATTCATTTTCAATGGAGGGAAGTGAAATGGGCAGGAGACTGTTGGGCGATCCGAACATGGGCGAGAGAGTGTGAATAGGGCGGGACCTAAGTTGGGGAAAGCTGAATTCTCAGCGATATTGCATCAGGATTGACCAATCAAAGCCTACTATAGCTTCTAGCCTCTACTGGATTGTCTGTTGATACCTAGCATGCTCGCTAGCACCCATTATTATTACTATAAATCATACTGGATACATTGCAATATTGTTAACAGCAGGCCTACCTTTTCCACCAGCCTCTGAGGCAGCAGGTCTTCTACAAACTGTCGCAGGTGTTCTCTGACCACGGAGTAGTGGAACACGGTCACTCTACCATTGACCACACCCAGGATGGATGGCGTGCGATGGACACCCAGCTGGTTGGCTAGGCGACGCTCGTAACCAATGTCAACAATGCCGATACCCACACCTGAGTGATGGACACCATTAATTAGGTTGTTACATACCAGTGGACAGTAGAGGGAAGCAAAGAAACAGTTGTATTAAACAGATTACAATGTACTGTATGTTTTGATTCATTTGAGTCACCACTGACTAATAGGTTTGAGCCCATTTCCCCTGTTGTTCTCTTGTCAATGGTTAGTTTCTCCACCTGTTACAAACCACACATCAGTGAATGAATTTAACAACCTTCAAATCATGATTCGACCCCAACGGATTCTTAGTGAAAGACATGTACTGCATCCCAAATGGCACCCTTTTCCTACAGAGTCCACTACTTATGACCACAGCCCTATTGTCCCTGGTCAGAAGTAGTGCAGTATATAGGGAATAAGGTGCCATTTGGGACACAGCCATGGACTTCCTGGAAGACAGCCTACTTCGTACCCAGTGGCTCTAGCTCCTGTACTGCCTCCCTCCAGACTGGCTCGATGTGAACGCAGGCAAAGCACCACTCGGAGGTGATCTTGATCAGGTAGGGCCGCTTGAAGCTGTCGGGCAGCACCTTACTGTTGAACCCTGCGTGGTCGAGCAGATACTTGCTGTCTGAGAAGTCCCGGCCTGACCTGGGGGAAGAGAAGATTTAGCCACTCTTGGAGGACAATGGAAGTTGATTAAATATGCTTCTTTACTACTAAACCCAATGCGTTTTTTGCATGTAGCCTTCGTCATGGATACCCTAGACAGAAAAATAAAGGAGGCTTTGATACGGTATCTTTCAAAATGGCCTCAGGGACCAATCAATTCAGGGACCCCTCAAAGTGGGAATATATTTACGTTTTGGTCATTCAGCAGATTCTCTTACCCAGAGCGACAGTGCAATTAAGGAATGTAAAAACCAGCACATATCACAGTCATTGCAAGGGATACAAGACAACATGATTGGCAAATGAGTTGCAAAAATTGCGTGGTATCTTTTCCTTTGCACTGACCTAGGGAAATTGAAGAATGATTCGTCGAAATAGAAGCTGTTGTGGAAGTGTCGGTTGAAGCCCTGCTGGTGCTGACCCTGCTTGTTCTCCTCCATCTGTCCATAGCGGTCGTAGTTAGCACGCCGCTCCACATTCCCCAGGATCTGAGGGAGGGATCCAATCAAACTTTGTTATGAACTCCTATCCTCCTCCTGACTATAGCGTTTAAATAGAGCAGTGTTCTACAACTCAGATCCTTGGAGACCCACAAGGTCAGGATGTGCAGGCTTTTGTACAAGCCCAGCATTTACACAACACTTCAGCACCAGCATAGTCAAGCTCTTGATTAGTTGAGCCAGGTGTTAGATTTGTGCTGTGTTAAAATCTGTAGTGCACACACCCAGTGCATGCTATGTAGCCATGTTAGTTGAATAAACATGAATCTAAACATTTAAGATTTTTGTCTGCATGTGTGTCTGGTAAGTGAAACTAGTATACCTCATAAGATTTAGTGATCTTGATGAACATATCTTCAGCCCCAGGATCATTGTTCTTGTCTGGGTGCCTTGAACACAGAGCAAAGAGACACTTATAGCAGAAGGACACTTAAAAACGCCCATACCAGTAGAAATACTGAAATACAATAAGTCATTGTTTTAGTCAAAGTATGATATTTTTAGGCTTGCAAATCCATGTGAATCCGGTGACTTTTCCTATGATATGACATTCATATTATTACATACATCAAACTTTTGACTGGTTGTGACACACCTACTCATTCAAGAGTTTCTTTATTTGACTATTTTAGACATTGTATAATAATAGTGAAGACATCAAAACTATGAAATAACACATATGGAATCATGTAGTAACCAAATAAGTGTTCAACTAATTAAAATATTTGATATTCTTCAATGTAAAACACCCCTTGCCTTGATGACAGCTTTGCACACTCGTGGTATTCTCTCAACCAGCTTCATGAGGTAGTCATCTGGAATGCATTTTAATTAACAGGTGTGCCTTGTTAAAAGTTCATTTATGGAATTTATTTCCTTCTTAATGGGTTTGAGCCAATATGTTGTGTTGTGACAAGGTAGGGGTGGTATACAGAAGATAGCCCTATTTGGTAAAATACCAAGTCCATACAACATCAAGAACAGCTCAAATAAGCAAAGAGAAATGACAGTCCATTACCTTAAGACATGAAGATCAGTCAACCAGGAACACTTCAAGAACATTGAACGTTTTTTTAAGGTGCATTAGCAAAAACCATTAAGCACTATGATGAAACTGCCTCTCATGAGGACTGACACAGGAAAGAAAGGAGTTACCTCTGCTGCAGAGGATAAGTTCATTATAGTTACCAGCCTCAGAAATTACAGCCCAAATAAATGCTTCAGAGTTCAAGTAACAGACACATCTCAACAACTGTTCAGAAGAGACTGCGTGAATCAGGGCTTCATAGTCAAATTGCTGCAAAGAAACCACTGCTAAAGGACACCAATAAGAAGAGACTTGCTTGAGCCAAGAAACAAGAGTAATGGACATTAGACCAGTGGAAATCTCTCCTTTGGTCTGATGTGTCCAAATTTTTGATTTTTGGTTCCTACTGCCATGTCTTTATGAGATGCAGATTAGGTGAACGGATGACTGCCGCATGTGTAGGTCCCACCGTGAAGCATGGAGGAGGTGGTGATTTTCTGGTGAAACTGTCAGTGATTTATTTAGAATTCAAGGCACACTTAACCAGCATGGCTACCACAGCATTCTGCCACGATACGCCATCCCATCTGGTTTGCGCTTAGTGGGATATAATTTGTTTTGTTTTTTCAAGAACACACCAGGCTGTGTGAGGGCTATTTGACCAAGAAGGAAAGTGATGGAGTGCTGCATCAGATGACCTGACCGCCACAATCACCCAACCTCAACCCAATTGAGATGGTTTGGGGATGAGTTAACCTGCAGAGGTTAGGAAAAGAAGCCAACAAGTGCTCAGCATATGTGGGAAGTCCTTCAAGACTGTTGGAAAGCATTCCAGGTGAAGCTGGTTGAGAGAATGCCAAGTGTGCAAAGCTGTCATCAAGGCAAAGGGTGGCGACTTTGAAGAATGTAAAATCTAAAATATATTTAGATTAGTTTAACTGTGTGTTAACTAACCTGTGTTAACTAACCTCCAAACGAGCTTCAATGCCATAACACATTCCTTCCGTGGCCTCCAACTGCTCTTAAACGCAAGTAAAACCAAATGCATACTCTTCAACCGTTCGCTGCCTGCACCCGCCCGACTACCATCACTACTCTGGACGGTTCCGACCTAGAACATGTGGACAACTACAAATACCTAGGTGTCTGGCTAGACTGTAAACTCTCCTTCCAGACTCATATTTAACATCTCCAATCCAAAATTAAATCTAGAATCGGCTACCTATTTCGCAAAAAAGCCTCATTCACTCACGCCGCCAAACATACCCTCGTAAAACAGACTATCCTATTGATCCTCGACTTCGGCGATGTCATTTACAAAATACTCTAAAAATACTCCAATACTCTACTCAGAAAACTGGATGCAGTCTATCACAGTGCCATCCGTTTTGTCACCAAAGCCCCTTATACCACTCAACACTGCGACCTGTATGCTTTAGTCGGCTGGCCCTCGCTACATATTCGTCGCCAGACCCACTGGCTCCAGGTCATCTATAAGTCTATGCTAGGTAAAGCTCCGCCTTAACTCAGCTCACTGGTCACAATAACATCATCCACCCGTAGCACGCGCTCCAGCAGGTATATCTCACTGGTCATCCCCAAAGCCAACACCTCTTTGGCCGCCTTTCCTTCCAGTTCTCTGTTGCCAATGACTGGAACGAATTGCAAAAATCACTGAAGCTGGAGACACATTTCCCTCACTTACTTTAAACATCAGCTATCTGAGCAGCTAACCGATCGCTGCAGCTGTACATAGCCCATCTGTAAATAACCCACCCAATTTACCTACCTCATCCCCATATAGTTTATTTACTTTTCTGCTCTTTTGCACACCAGCATTTCTACTTGCACATCACCATCTGCTTATCTATCACTCCAGTGTTAATTTGCAAAATTGTAATTATTTCGCTACTATGGCCAATTTATTGCTTTACCTCCTTACGCCATTTGCAAACTTTTTTTTTCTATTGTGTTATTGACTGTACGCTTGTTTATTCCATGTCTAACTCTGTTGTTGTTTGTGTCGCACTGCTTTGCTTTATCTTGGCCAGGTCGCAGTCGTAAATGAGAACTTGTTCTCAACTAGCCTAAATAAAGGTGAAATAAAAAATGTAAAATGACATAAGCATTCAGATCCTTTGCTATGAGACTCAAAATTGAGATTAGGTGCATCCTGTTTCCATTGATGATCCTTAACATGTTTCTACAATTTGACTGGAGTCCCCCTGTGGTAAATTTGATTGATTGGACAGGATTTGGAAAGGCACACACCTGTCTATATAAAGGTCCCACAGTTGACAGTGCATGTCAGACCAAAAACCAACCCAAGAGATTGAAGGAATTGTCAGTAGAGCTCCCAGACAGGATTGTGTCGAGGAACAGATCTGTAGAAGGGTACCCAAAAATGTCTGCAGCATTGGAAGTACCCAAGAACACAGTGGCCTACATCATTCTTAAATGGAAGAAGTTTGTAACCACCAAGACTCTTCCTAGAGCTGGGTGCCTGGTCAAACTGAGCAATCGGAAGAGAAGGGAGGTGACCAAGAACTCGATCATCACTCTGACAGAGCTCCAGAGTTCCTCTGTGGAAATGGAAGAAACTTACAGAAGGACAACCATCTCTGTAGCACTCCACCAATCAGGCCTTTATGGTAGAGTGGCCAGATGGTAGCCACTCCTCAGTAAAAGGCAAATGACAGCCCGCTTGGAGTTTTCCAAAAGACACCTAAATGACTCCTAGACCATGAGAAACAAGATTCCCTGGTCCGATGAAATCAAGATTTAACTCTCTGCCTGAATGCCAAGTGTCATGTCTGGACGAAACCAGGCACCGCTCATCAATATGCCAATACAATCCCTACGGTGAAGTATGGTGGTGGTAGGATCATGCTGTGGGGATGTTTTTCAGCGGCAGGGACTGTGACACTAGTCAGGATCGAGGGCAAGATGAACGGTGCAAGTACAGAGACATCCTGGATGAAAACCTGCTCCAGAGCGCTCATGACCTCAGAATGGGGTGAAGGTTCACCTTCCAACAGGACAATGACCCTAAGCACACAGCCAAAACAATGCAGGAGTGGCTTCAGGACAAGTCTCCAACAGTCCTTGAGTGGCCCAGCCAGAGCCCAGACTTGAACCCGATCGAACATCTCTGGAGAGACCCGAAAATAACTGTGCAGCGACGCTCCCCATCCAACCTGGCAGAGCTTGAGATGATCTGCAGAGAATGGAAGAAACTCCCCAAATACAGGTTTGCCAAACTTGTAGCGTCATACCCAAGAAGGCAGTAATCACTGCCAAAGGTGCTTCAACAAAAGTACTGATTAAAGCGTCCTAATACTTATGTAAATGTGATATTTCAAGAGAAAGAAATACAGGGCTCTACAGTGCTTCCATTTTGGAAGCATTATGTTCCAAAATATTTAGCTGTGTGACCTGGAATTTTAATTTAGGAACAGTGCGCCTAGAGAAATTAAGGATTCCAGCTTTATTACCTTCAATATTTTTCATTGTGCTCCTACATCTCTTTGTGTGTGCATACGTTTTTTCCAACTTAGGCGCACACACGCTGCTTGTAAAAAAGGTCAGTGTAGAATTGTGCATCTGCCGGCCGAAAGTACTTAGTGTTCCCTATAACACTCTGTGCCGACAGAAAGCAAGATAATAGCACCTACTATGCAGACCGACTATTGGTCTGGTAAGTTCTCCCTACCCAATTGACAGACATTACTAGAGACAAACACACATCCATCCGTAAGAGGCCCCACACGCACACGTTACCCAAACCTATTCATAGTATGATAGACAAAAAGTAGCAGGGTGTTTCCAACTCACCATTCTCTGACCAGCCTCTTGTACACCTTCTTGACCTCTGCTTGACCGGCGCTCTTGGTGAGCCCCAGGACTCTGTAGGGGTCAAACTCCTGGGCTGTGTTCACCGTCTCCCCCAGCAGCAGAAGGAGAACGGCCAGCCAGACCATAGAGGCCTGGAGTGGCCTACACAATCCCCCCATCTCCTCTCCTCCCTGTCCCAACGTCTCTAAATCTGCAACCTGAGTCAGGAGGAAGAAATGAAAGTAAAAAGATACATTCATATCATTTGACTCAGTTCTGTTGGACCTCTAACTGAAAATATTTGTAATCACTTTCATTTCAATACAGCGGTGCAGTTCTGCGGTGTTGTTAAATGGTTTCAGTTGTGTCGTTGAGACACTTCACCTGCATCAACTCGGTCAATAAGTTTCTCTAATGAGCCACGGAGTGGCACTGAACAACAATCAAAACGTTTTGCTAAGGCTGGCATAAATGACCCCACCTGGCCAGCAGCTAGTTCCAATCTATCTAGCCAAAGTTAGCTAGGTATAATTATTGACATGATCCACATTAGCTACTACAGCTAATATAGCTAGCTGCATTTGGTCGATGTTTTGCTAGATAACGTTAGATTGCTGACAGCTGGCAAAACAAAATACGAGTGTAGCTTTTATAACTAGTTAGCTATACACATTACTCTGCTAGCTAACTAAATAAGGCAGAGTGAAAGATAATGAATGTGGCTAGCTAGCTCGCTGGCTATTCCAGCTCTTTGCCCAGCTAGCAGCAAATATTTCATCTGTATTAGCAGTTTTTGCCTTTACTCTGGCTAGCCAACGTTAGAAGGCCAAGTCATGTCTACAGTACCTATTTATCTAGACAGCGATGCAACATGAACATATATTGCTAAATAGCTACAAAATATGTTATAAAAAATACTAAACCTGAATCAGTCACAAAATCAACTTGTCATCATGTCGACTGATATAATTTGATTTTGGATACTAGGTAACGTTTACAGATGCTGCTGCTTCTTCACATTTGTATACAGCGCCACCTACTGTACTGGAGTGTGAGTTCTTGTTCTTCTTTGGGGTTAACGACGGGTGACATCCAATATGTTCCCTGACAAGTGTTATTGCAGAAAATCTTCCTCCTGCCAGAATCCCCCCCCCTCTAATTTCCTTAATTTTGTGGCTAGAATCAAATACTTATGTGGCACACACATTTGTTCTATAGAACAAACTTCACGTCAGGCAACCGAAATTAATAATGAATGTATGTGTGTTATATTAAACATAGAGGTACGGGCGACATGGGCGGCCGCCCAGGGCGGCATTTTACCGTGGACAGCACGTGACCGCTGAAGGTGGGGTTCGCCCAGGTTATTGATGATTTAATATTATATTTTTCTAACGCTGATAGAAAGAGAAATCTAATACCTCCTCAGCTAGCAATGCTCAGGCATCATCCAATGTCGTTACACAGGAGGCAAATGCTTTGATTGACAACTGCCACAACTATACTGGCCTGACAGACTCTATGACTCTTACAGTGTCAGACGAGGATTTTCCTTTACAAGAAAGGAATGTTTGAACTGGGCCCAGATGCCGCTGCCAATAATGATGCTATCGCCACTCTTTCCAGGCTCATCAATACAAGGTCTGATGCCAGAGAAAATGGTCAGCGACAACGCAATGAAAATATTGACTTTGCATGCATGGAAATCAAGCATGTTAACCCACATCGAAAGGCGTTTAAAAAAAAAAGAGGAGGGAGAGACGGACTTGTGCCAAAGAAGAATCGCAGAACTCGAAAGCTACTCCAGACGGTGGAATCTGAGACTATGGAGTTCTCCACGGCAGATGGGGAGAACGTGCGGCCAGAGACCATCAAACTCTGCCAAACTATCCTACCCGAGGAGAAGTCTAAGCTTGCAGATGTGGTCGACACCGTACATCGCCTCGACACGAGAAGTCAGGGTGACTCCAAGCCCAAAGGTGTCATTCTCCAGTTCACATTACAGATCTACAGGGATGCCACTTGGAAAGCAGCCAATGCATCTACCTTCCTACGCGACAACAATCTGGTTGGTTTGCTGAAGACCTCTCGAAAAGAGAGAGAAACTGTGGCCAGTTGTGGGAAAAGCACGAAAATAGGGGAAAGCGGCTTACTTTTCTTCGGAGTGCGCGCATTCATCAACAGATCTGAAATCAACCTCCCTCATTGAGGACTGTCATAGACTGTGCCTGGTGGTCAACATAGGCTACCTAGATAGCTACCTCTGATGTGAGCAGATCTCACTCCCGGCTCTAAGGTGATTCAACTTTCGTTCCAACTGCACAGGACTACTGGAGTAGTAGATATTTATTTTTTTTATTTTTTATTATCTCACTTCTGCTATTTTTACCTGCAGTATAGGCAGTGAGCAAGATTTTTGTTGTTTCTTGTTCTGGCAGTTATTTGTTAAGGTAAACATCTCACTGAATCATTTATATCTATCTATATTGTGTGCAACGCTGGCTTCTTTTCATTCTTACTCGATTTTCGATTGCTGTTTAGCTTGTAGTGCTTTCTGTTCTATATTCCACTTTGTCGTTGTCTATAATTTCAGTCAATGCTAGGAGGGTAAGAAATAATGTAAAGCGCAAAGCATTATATTTATTTGGCAAACAGCTTAAAACAGACTAATATATTTTTTTCAAGAGTCATTTATTTTCTACCGACGTCAACTTCTGGAGATCTCAGTGGGGAAATGATTTATGGCTCTATCATGGTTCTGAACGCTCTGCTGGAGTTATCACTCTGGAGAATAATTTAAATGGAAGTATTTTGCACTCCGACTGTGACCCTCATGGTCACTTTCTTTGTCTTGTTATCAACTGTAACAACAACATCATTATTATTATTACCAACATTTATGGGTACAATTCCAAACGTAAAAATGATCAGTTACTTGAATCTTTGGAAAAGCGTATTCTCCATTGGCTAACCAAGTTCTCTAATGATTTACTTATAGTAGGTGGGGATTTTAATATTTCTCAGTTTATGGAAAGGTTTGATATTACAGATATTTGGAGAGTAGAGTTTCCCAATGACAAGTCTTTCACTTCGAGTAAAAAGGCATGCTCCAGATGATCCTAGATATCCCTCTAATGGTGTGGGGGCTGTGTTTTGGCAAGGTGGGTGGGGTTATATCCTGCCTGTTTGGCCCTGTCCGGGGGTATCGTCAAATGGGGCCACAGTGTCTCCCGACCCCTCCTGTCTCAGCCTCCAGTATTTATGCTGCAGTAGTTTATGTGTCGGGGGGGCTAGGGTCAGTCTGTTACATCTGGAGTATTTCTCCTGTCTTATCCGGTGTCCTGTGTGAATTTAAGTATGCTCTCTCTAATTCTCTCTCTTTCTTTCTGTCTATCTTTCTCTCTCTCAGAGGACCTGAGCCCTAGGAACATGCCTCAGGACTACCTGGTCTGATGACTCCTTGCTGTCCCCAGTCCACCTGGCCGTGCTGCTGCTCCAGTTTCAACTGTTCTGCCTGCGGCTATGGAACCCTGACCTGTTCACCGGATGTGCTACCTGTCCCAGACCTTCTGTTTTCAACTCTCTAGAGACAGCAGGAGCGGTAGAGATACTCTGAATGATTGGCTATGAAAAGCCAACTGACATTTACTCCTGAGGTGCTGACCTGTTACACCCTCGACAACCACTGCAATTATTATTATTTGACCCTGCTGGTCATCTATGAACATTTGAACATCTTGGCCATGTTCTGTTGTAATCACCACCCGGCACAGCCAGAAGAGGACTGGCCACCCCTCATAGCCTGGTTCCTCTCTAGGTTTTTTCCTAGGTTCTGGCCTTTCTAGGGAGTTTTTCCTAGCCACCGTGCTTCTACACCTGCATTGCTTGCTGTTTGGGGTTTTAGGCTGGGTTTCTGTACTGCACTTTGAGAATTCAGCTGATGTAAATACATTTGATTTGAATCACACGTAGATTTTTGTCTGGTGTCTAAATGTTTTAATAAACAGGGTATTTCTGTTAACATCCTGGCCACTCCCCTTACTGATTGATCATAGAGCTATTTATAATGACATTAAACTGTTTATCTCTGATAATGGCCTTGGCAGAGCATCCTACTGGAAGCTTAATAGCTCCATATTAAAACACGAGTTGGTCAAGAGGGAGATAAACAATTTAATTACACACTTCTGGAACAAAGCTATAAATGACAATTCACACAGTAATAACTGGGAGATTTTCAAATATGAGATTGGAACATATTTAAGAAAATATGGGAGTATTCTTGCCAAGACGAGAGCTGAAGAAGAAAGTGTAATTACAAAGACCACCTCTCTTGTTCAAAAGCCTGTTGAAAGTCTCTCAGAGGAGAACAAATCTGTTCTGTGTGAGCTTCAACACAAGTTGGATGATATGTACAAACTGAAAGCAGAGAGGGAGCCTTTGTCAGATCTAGAAACAAGTGGCTAGAGGAGGGTGAACAAAATTCATCTTGTTTTTTCAGGTTAGAAAAAACGCTCTAAAAAATAATACAATTCAACAATTAAATATTAATGGTCTCATCACAGGTGATCCCAAATTATTCTCTAACTTTAGTTGCAACTTCTACAGGAATTGATATGGTTCTAACTATTGTGAGGTTTCCTCAAGTTTCCTCAAGTCAACTCTGTGTGATGTGAAATCAATTGGGGAGGCTGAAAGGGAACAGTGTGATTTTTATTTTATTTTACCTTTATTTAACTAGGGAAGTCAGTTAAGAACAAAATCTTATTTTCAATGACGGCCTAGGAACAGTGGGTTAATTGCCTTGTTCAGGGGCAGAACGACAGATTTGTACCTTGTCAGCACGGGGATTCAATCTTGCAACCTTTCGGTTACTAGTCCAACGCTCTAACCACTAGGCTACCTAGAGTAGAATTTTTTCTGTTGTACACATTCAAAATAAATAAGTCTCCTGGGACTGATGGTATATCTGCTGACTTTTACTAACCTTTTTCTCAACAGTCAGACCCATTTCTGTTGGAAGTCTTTTCTGAAATAATTTCAAATAATGCACACCCTCCCAGTTTGACTCAAGGTCTGATTACATTAATAAGAAAGCCCAAGAAAGACTTGCTTCTCCTCGATAATTGGCGTCTAATCTGTCTGCTCAATAACAACTACAAAATATTAGCCTCTATATTTGCAAAAAGAATGAAGGCAGTATTGGACTCAGGGCCTCCCACTCCTCTTTCTATTCTGGTTAGAGACAGTTTGCGTTGTTCTGTGAAGGAAGTAATACACAGCGTTGTACGAGATCTTCAGTTTCTTGGCAATTTCTCGCATGGAATAGCCTTCATTTCTCAGAACAAGAACAGACTGATGAGTTTAGGAGGATAGTTATTTGTTTCTGGCCATTTTGAGCCTTTTATTCGAACCCACAAATGCTGATGCTCCAGATACTCAACTAGTCTCAAGAAGGCCAGGTGTATTGCTTCTTTAATCAGAACTACAGTTTCCAGCTGTGCTAACATAATTGCAAAAGGGTTTTCTAATGATCAATTATCCTTTAAAAATGATAAACTTTGATTAGCTAACACAACGTGCTATTGGAACACAGGAGTAATGCTTGCTGGTAATGGGCCTCTGTACGCCTATGTAGATATTCCATAAAAAATCTGCCGTTTGCAGCTACAATAGTCATTTACAACATGAACAATGTCTACACTGTATTTCTGATCAATTTTATGTTATTTTAATGGACAAAAAATGTGCTTTTCTTTCAAAAACAACAACATTTCTAAGTGACCCCACACTTTTGAACAGTAGTGTATGTCTAATAATATCCAACTGGTGTTTGACCTTATTGACTGTTCTGATCTAATATTTTAAGATAGAAGACAATAAAACGTAGACTTTTATAAAGACTTTGATACAGTGGAATATGAGTTTCTGAGAATTGTTTGCTGTTAAATACTGTGTGATACCCTCTATATGCAATATTCTAGTCAAGGAAAAAGTAATATACCTTGGGATTACCATATCTAAGGATCAGCAGGGTAGATGCTCATTAAATGTCATACCTATTATTAATTTGTCCTTGAAAGGTTGGGTATTGCTTTCTAAAGCTGAAGGTATCTCCAGACTTATGCAGCCCAGTCAATCTTGACAACAAAATAGGTAAAGTGGTTGACCAGATATATTTCAACTTCATTTGGAAAAATCGTACACATTATATAAGGAAATCTGTCATTATGAACACATGAATATGGTGGTCTCAATTTTTTGGATTTTCCTACTTTGAATAATACTTTAAAGATACATTGGCCTGAACATTTCTCAAAGAATCCTGCTTCAATTTGGAATTTTATCCCTCATTATGTCTTCTCTTGTTTTGGTGGCTTCAATTTTATGTTACTTTGTAACTATAACATTGATACGATTCCTACAAAATGATCTGCTTTTCATAGACAAGTATTCTTAGCGTGGTTGTTAAAATACTGTATATAAACATAATTTTTCCCCGCATAGGTATTTCATTAGGAACAATAAGGATATTTTGTCTTTATTTTTTAAGAACTGGTTCAATAATCATATCCTGCTGGTGAGCCAACTTTTTAATGCAGTAGGATTGTTACTCAATTATGAGGAATTTTTATCTCATTACAATATCCCTGTTACACCTAGAGAGTTCGCCATAGTCTTTGATGCTATTCCATCTGGAACTCTCATGTTGTTTAGAGGTATAACCAGACCTCACCTTCTTGGCCTACTCTCTTTAATCCAGTTGACTCTCCAATAGGAAAACATTGTTTCTCCTTGCTCCCTCAGAACAACAGATCTATACATGCTTTATTTCAAATGGATATTGTATCCATTCCTTATGTCACAATTTACTGGAATACATTTGTCAATAATGTCTGTTGGAAAAAAAGTCTGGTTATTACCACACAAATACCTGCTTGTTAACAAGGTCAAAGAGGTCTCTTTCAGAATGATCCACAAGTATTACCCTGAGAATCATTACCTGAAGAAACTCAAAAAAGACATTAACGTTAACTGTACTTTTTGTGTTGACCATCCCGAAACAGTTTTGCATTTATTTTGGCATTGTTTACATGTAAAGAAATTATGGAAAGGTATTCATAGTTTTATAATTGTTAATATTCTTGATGAAATTTGTTTTTTTTTAATGGGAGAATGTGCTGCTCAGTTTCCTTAACTATAATAAGGAAAAAGAAAAACAATTTTACCTCATACATCTAATTGTGCTAATGGGAATATGTCAAATTCATAAATGTAAATTCACTAATAAAAAAAACACTCATCCGTGTTTTCTATAAGGAATTCGAGCAGTACATTAAGACCATTCTACATTCTTCTAATAAGAAAGCTGTTAAAACAATCAGTGTGTGTTTCTTTTAAGGTCTTTGTATAATCTGTAATTTGTTGTAACCCCTAGCATATGTTATCATTGTCTGTTTGCATATGTATGTATACTGTTTTAACCATTATACTTTGTGATACAAAATGGTAAAAGGGAAGAAAAAAACATAATTATAAAAAGAATACACCCTCCCAATTAAACCTACTCTGATTAAAAGCCCACTACCCCATTCCACTACTTTGACATTATCTACTCCTGCACAAAGCCAATGGCCTGGGAGGACAGCACACTACCACTCAACACAACCTGAAGTCAAATATTGTATACCCAAATACTTCTCTGCAGCTGCCACCACAACATCTATTTTCTGTGATTTACGTTCCATTTTTGCGGTACAGTTGATAACCATTGCAATGAATGCTAAAAAGATTACCTTACTGAAGCATTGCCTTTGGAAAGTATTCAGACCCTTTGACTTTTTCCACATGTTCTTACATTACAGCCTTATTCTAAAATTGATGAAAAAATACAATTCCTTATCAATCTAGACACAATACCCCAAAATGACAAAGCAAAGACAAGTTTAGAATTGTTTTGCTAACTTATAAAAATACCACATTTACATAAGTATTCAGACCCTTTACTCAGTACTTTGTTGAAGCACCTTTGGCAGCAATTACAGCCTCGAGTTTTCTTGGGTATGACGCTACAAGCTTGGTATATGGGGAGTTTCTTCCATTCTTCTATGCAGATCCTCTCAAGCTCTATCAAGTTGGATGGGGGCGTCTCTGCACAGCTATTTTCAGGTCTCTCCAGAGATATTAGATCGGGTTCAAGTCCGGGCTCTGGCTGGGCCACTCAAGGACATTCATAGACTTGTCCCGAAGCCACTCCTGCATTGTCTTGAGTGTGCTTAGCATCGTTGTCCTGTTGGAAGGTGAACCTTCGCCCAAGTCTGTGGTCCTGAGCACTCTGTAGCAGGTTTTCATCAAGGATCTCTCTGTACTTTGCTCCCTTCATCTTTCCCTCTATCCTGACTCGTCTCCTAGTCCCTGCCGCTGAAAAACATCCCCACAGCATGATGCTGCCACCACCATGCTTCACCGTAGGGATGGTGCCAGGTTTCCTCCAGATGTGACACTTGGCATTCAGGCCAAAGAGTTCAATATTGATTTCATCAGACCAGATAATCTTGTTTCTCATGGTCTGAGAGTCCTTTGGGTGCCTTTTGGTAAACTCCAAGTATGCTGTCATGTGTCTTTTACTGAGGAATTGCTTCCGTCTGGCCACTCTACCATAAAGGCCTGATTGGTGGAGTGCTGCAGAGATGGTTGTCCTTCTGAAAGGGTCTCCCATCTCCACGGAGGAACTCTGGAGCTCTGTCAGAGTGACCTTCGGGTTCTTGGTCACCCCCCTGACCAAGGCCCTTCTCCCCTGATTGCTCAGTTTAGCCGGGTGGCCAGCTCTAGGAAGAGTCTTGGTGGTTCTAAACTTCTTACATTTTGAGAATGATGGATGCCGCTGTGTTCTTTGGGAGCTTCAATTCTGCAGAAATGTTTTGGTACACTTCCCCAGATCTGTGCCTCGACACAATCCTGTCTGGGAGCTCTACGGACAATACCTTTGACCTCATGGCTTGGTTTTTGCTCTGATATGCACTGTCAACTGTGGGACCTTATATAGACAGGTGTGTGCCTTTCCAAATCATGTCCAAACAATATAATTTACCACAGGTGGACTCCAATCAAGTTGTAGAAAAATCTCAAGGATTATCATTGGAAACAGGATAAATCTAAGCTCAATTTCGAGTCTCATAGCAAAGGGTCTGAATACTTATGTAAATAAGGCATTTCTGTTTTTAAAAAATATATATATATTTATAATAATAATTAAACCTGTTTTCGCTTTTTCATTATGGTGTATTGTGTGTAGATTGTGTGTAGATTGATGATGAAAGAAATATAGAACGTAACGGAACAAAATGTGGAAAAAGTAAAGGGGTCTGAATTCTATCCGAATGCAATGTCTGATTGGGAAGGGAGTCTCTCCCTTCTCATGTAAAGCTGAACTTTATGAGATATCCTGTAAGAGCTCTTGTGCACAAACCCCTCCAGTGTTATGAATTCAACATATTTGGGCATGTATCAAGTGTATGCAGATGGGAAGAATATCATATGCCAGCTGAGGTTATATGCTCCAACTGTGGTGTTGAACACTGTCCAGGGGGCTGTCCAACATGTCTCCTATTTGGAGGTGGTGAGAAGAGTGGAAGGAGCGAGTGACATTGAAGACACAATGGTATTTGGGACTGCACAAGTGAATGTTTCTCGGTAATCAAGGGATTCTGATATGTTACAGGTGAAAAAGGTGGACTTTGTAGCATTTATTTTAATGGTCACAAACTGCACAGCACAAACAAATAAGAAATCAGAGAACATTTGAATTACTGGTCAGCAGTACGCTTTTTGGGACTCAGTGAGTTTACAGCCGGGGCATTGCAAGAAATCACAATCCCCTGAGTCTGTGTAGGGATGTGATTTGAATGGCAATGTGACTGAAGGAGTGTCTATTTTTATATTTCGTATGATGTCGGTTTTTCCTACAATGGTTCTCAACTGTACCGCAGAACTGGAACGTAAAAATCAGAAAAAATTGATTTGTTGTGGTGTCAGCTGTAGATAACTACTTGGGTGTACGGGATTTTACTTCAGAATAGTTATAGGGTGTGCTGAACGATCGTGTCCTGTCCTCCCAGGCCGCCGGACTGGTGTAGGATCAGATAGGAACCAGTGGAATAGTGGTGACATTTTTAATGGTTGTTTTGTCTTCCCTTTTCTCCAGCCCTTCCCTTTTTATGTCGCAAAGTGTAATGAATTCACACTCCAGAACAGTAGGCAGAAACACAGGGCTAGATAACAGAAATAGATTAAGATGATGGCCGACCATTTTTTTTTCCAAGTAATGATTGACGAGTGTCGAGGAGAAAGAGAGAAGGGAGAGAGGTCGTGCCTCTGCTCATGCTCTCAAAATGTCGGCGCCCGGAGAAGACATGTTTCCAAGGTGAGCAGGACGATTATGAGATGGAGTTACGTCAGGATACCACCAGCCTGAAAGCAAAGTCGGGAGAAGATGAATATTGGGACAGGGATACAGAAAGGTGGGTTTCTGAGGATCTAAAACCCTCACTCCGACTATAAACAAAATCTTTCAATCACCACTTTGCTTCGTTTGATTCCTTTATTTTTCACGACTGTAGCCCAATCATTCTCAATCTCATCTTCACCCGACCCAGCATCAGTTTCGAACATATCAGCCGTTCCCGAGACCTTCCCAAATCCTTCTTTAACCTCTTTAAGGTTTATTGGCAGACTAAAACCTATAAGGTGTATTGCCGTCACATACAGTGCGAGGTAGTAAAATATCCCCCCAAAAATAAGACGTTTTGGATTAAAATATTCATACTAACTACGATCTTCAATATGCTCCATCTGTTTGCAAACATTTGCAACATGGGCAAATCCTTTACAGTTTTTGCATTGTAGTGTTTAGTGGACAAATGCTCTTGCTAAGTACTTTACATAAGCTAGCTTTACATGCATAGGGATGCGCTCTAGGGATGTGCTCTTAATCAAAAAACAAAAGACCTGACAGACTTTCTTCCTTTTTTCTATTCACTATTCAGTTTAGGCGAAGGCCACCAACCACACCTTGGATTCTCTTGAAGTATTCAATCTCAACATCCATCGACACCCCGACGATGACTGCTTTAACAGGTGCTCTATTCTGCAGTTCAAAGCATGACACTTTGGAATTTGCAATTCTTGTGATTCCCAATTCTTTCTTCTGCTCTTCAGAAACACAATTAACTAGAACAAGTCCACTCCTGGTCACTCTTTTCCCAACGCATGCTTCACCTTCTTTTATACCTCAAATGAGTTTAAGGATTGGGCCCTTTTTTTCAATTTTCGCCTAAAATGACATACCCAAATCTAACTGCCTGTAGTTCAGGCCCTGAACATTTCCTTGGTACCATTTGAAAGGAAACATTTTGAAGTTTGTGGAAATGTGAAAGGAATGTAGGAGAATATACGATATTAGATCTGGTAAAAGATAATACAAAGACAAAAACAATCGTTTTTTGTATTGTTTTTGTACCATCATCTTTGAAATGCAAGAGAAAGGCCGTAATATATTATTCCACCCAGGTGCAATTTAGATGTTGTCCACTAGATGGCAGAAGTATGTGTGCAAAGTTTCAGACTGATCCAAAATGTTGTATCAAGACTGCCCAAATGTGCCTAATTTGTTTATTAATAACTTTTTCAGGTTCAAAACTATGCACTCTCCTCAAACAATAGCATGGTATTCTTTCGCTGTAATAGCTACTGTAAATTGGACAGTGCTGTTAGATTAACAATAATTTAAGTTTTCTGCCAATATCAGATATGTCTATGTCCTGGGAAATGTTCTTGTTTCTTACAACCTAATAATAGGTTGTAAGGTAGTAACCGTCCCGCAGGGGACCCACCAATCCTGAAGAAGTTTTTAAAGTAATGATGGACTATCATTTCGCTTTTCTTATTTGAGCTGTTCTTGCCATAATATGGACTTGGTATTTTACCAAATATGGCTATCTTCTGTATACCACCCTTACCTTGTCAAAACACAACTGATTGGCTGAAACGCATTAAGAAGGAAATAAATTCCACAAATTAACTTTTAACAAGGTACACCTGTTAATTGAAATGCATTCCAGGTGGCTACCTCATGAAGCTGGTTAAGAGAATGCCAAGAGTGTGCAAAGAGGAGGAAACAGGCACAAAAGTATCTATATCCACAGTAAAACGAGTCCTATATTGACATAACCTGAAAGGCCACTCAGCAAGGAAGGATCCACTTCACAAAATAGATGGCATCATAAGGGAGGAACATTATGTGGATATATTGAAGCAACATCTCAAGACATCAGTCAGGAAGTTAAAGCTTGGTCGCAAATGCATCTTCCAAATGGACAATGACCCAAAGCATACTCCAAAGTTGTGGCAAAATGGCTTAAGGACAACAATATCAAGATATTGGAGTGGCCATCACAAAGCCCTGACCTCAATCCCTTAGACAATGGGCAGAACTGAAATTGCGTGTGCGAGCAAGGAGGCCAACAAACCCGACTCAGTAACACCAGCTCCGTTAGGAGGAATGGGCCAAAATTCACCCAACTTATTGTGGGAAGCTTGTGGAAGGCTACCCAAAATGTTTGCCCCAAGTTAAACAATTTAAAAGGCAATGCTACCAAATACTAATTGAGTGTATGTAAACTTCTGACCCACTGGGCATGTGATGAAAGAAATTAAAGCTGAAATAAATCATTTCTCTCTACTATTATTCTGACATTTCACATTCTTACCATAAAAAGTGGTGATCCTAATTGACCTAAGACAGGGAATTGTTTTGCTAGGGTTAAATGTCAGGAATTTTGAAAAACTGAGTTTAAATGTACAGTATTTGGCTAAAGCGTATGTAAACTTCCGACTTCAACTGTATATATTGTTTTTGACCAAGCGTGCATGCACCAAATCCACCTCTTCGGCACCATAGAATTAAAAATGTTAATACTATAATGGACATGAACATGATAGGGTAAAGGTCAGCCATTTTGGTCAGGGAGTTGGTCAACCATAGTTTGCAAGTGCTGTGATAAGATATTGTGTAAAATAATGAATTTTAAAAATTCATCTGCACTGTATGTTTTATAGAAACCATTCAGACAGTTTTATATTCCATACAATTTTTTATTAACTGCCAATAGATCAACATTCCATTCAAACAATGCAGTCAATCCACAGCCATACACTGGTTGAAATCAGTTCATGATGGGATAAGTAAATGCAACAAGCAGGGTAATGTGGGGTAACTAACCCCCCTAAGAACAATGTCCAATTACTGACACAAGATGAAGGAAAAAGGAAACCACACACTGCTCTTGATAGTATCACTGATCTTTAATAAGCTTACGTGTCAGCCTCACGGCCTTCGTCAGAGCTTTTGAGAGTTTTTTTTCAATTTAGCACCTTTATGTAGACCTAGCCCCACCCACATCCGTTCCACGCATCGAAGGGGGTTGGAGGCAAAGGAAAAATAAGTAAGTGCTACCAAATATAACAATATGCATTTCATAAATAATCAAATAAAGTGTGTAAATAAGACGTTTTAAACACGTCTGTAAAACCACAATGAGGACATAGACCTACCGAACAAGTTTTTAAAAAATCATTGGGTACATCGTATGAAAAACATCAAAGTAATCTTAAATAGGGGCATAATTCATGTTCAAATTCACAACATAACATACATAGGCATTTCATCATTAAGACCTTGAGGAAATAATGTCTGGAGGGTGAAAATCCCAAAACATTCTCTTTTACTCAGAGTATTATTAATGTCACCTCCCCTGTCTGATATCTTAACTTTCTCTATGCCACAAAATCTAAAAAGGTAGAAATGTCATGCATGTACTGCGACTGGATAATTCCTGTCGTTTCCTGTCGTTTCTCCTGATTGAACTTTTATGTTCACTGATTCTCTGTTTGATTGAACGAGAGGTTTTACCGACATAGCACAGCCCACATGGACATTTAATAATGTAAATAACATGGGTGGTGGAACACATAATAATGTAATTTATTTGGAACCATTTTCAAGTATGTGGGTGTCAGAAATATTCACACTTCATCATATTGTTACACTGTGCGCATCCTCTGCATCTATAGCTACCATTTGGAAGAGGGCGTAAAAGAGCCTGGCTGATTTTCTTTTGTGACTGGCAGTTGGCATAAACCAATTTATCGCGTAAATTGCGACCTCTCCTATACACAAATAAGGGGTGGATTTTTAAATTCAGCCGGCAAAGCTGGGTCCGATGATAAAATATGCCAGTGTTTCTTCACCGCATCTCCCACTTCTCGCGAGTTCAAAGTATATGTGGTTGTGAACATTACAGAGTGTTCAGGTTCATTTCCCAGACCGCCCTTCACACACACACACAGGCTGTGCTGGCTCACAGAAAGAGTGGGTCATTGCCATTTTGGTCAAGGCTCTCTATAGCAGGTTCAGCAACTGAGGGAGCTGACTTAAATGAGTAAGCAGCTGATGTGCCAAAAAGCTGCAAAACATTATCAGGCAGCTGGTGCTCATAGCAAGCCTCACCAGACAGCTTCAGTCCATATTGAATGTACAGGATGGAGTTATGGGTCTGCAACGACATTTGGCTTGTCACCTAAAACCCTCACATACTTTTACAGATGCACAATTGAGAGCATCCTTTCAGGCTGTATCACCGCCTGGTACCGTTACGGCACCGCCCACAACTGCAGGGCTGCCTGTTCACCATCCAGAAGGCAAGGTCAGTACAGGTGCATCAAAGCAGGGACCGAGACTGAAAAACAGCTTCTATCTCAAGGCCATCAGACTGTTAAACAGCCACCAAATCAAATCAAATCAAATCAAATCAAATTTTATTTGTCACATACACATGGTTAGCAGATGTTAATGCGAGTGTAGCGAAATGCTTGTGCTTCTAGTTCCGACAATGCAGTAATAACAAGTAATCTAACTAACAATTCCAAAACTACTACTACTACTACTACTACTACTAACATTGAGTGGGTGCTGCCAACATACTGACTCAACTCCAGCCACTTTAATAATGGAAATGACTGTAAAAATGTAACACTAGCACTTTAAACAATGCCACTTAATATAATATGTTTACATACCCTACATTACTCATCTCATATGTATATGCATATACTGTACTCTATATCATCTACTGCATCTTTATGTAATACATGCATCACTAGCCACTTTAAAACTACCACCTTGTTTACATACCCTACATTACTCATCTCATATGTATATACTGTACTCGATACCATCCACTGCATCTTGCCTATGCCGTTCTGCACCATCACTCGTTCATATATCTTTATGTACATATTCTTCATCCCCTTACACTTGTGTGTATAAGGTAGTAGTTGTGGAATTGTTAGGTTAGATTACTCGTTGGTTATTACTGCATTGTCGGAACTAGAAGCACAAGCATTTCGCTACACTCGCATTAACATCTGTTAACCATGTGTACAGTGCCTTGCGAAAGTATTCGGCCCCCTTGAACTTTGCGACCTTTTGCCACATTTCAGGCTTCAAATATAAAGATATAAAACTGTATTTTTTTGTGAAGAATCAACAACAACACAATCATGAAGTGGAACGACATTTATTGGATATTTCAAACTTTTTTAACAAATCAAAAACTGAAAAATTGGGCGTGCAAAATTATTCAGCCCCCTTAAGTTAATACTTTGTAGCGCCACCCTTTGCTGCGATTACAGCTGTAAGTCGCTTGGGGTATGTCTCTATCAGTTTTGCACATCGAGAGACTGACATTTTTTCCCATTCCTCCTTGCAAAACAGCTCGAGCTCAGTGAGGTTGGATGGAGAGCATTTGTGAACAGCAGTTTTCAGTTCTTTCCACAGATTCTCGATTGGATTCAGGTCTGGACTTTGACTTGGCCATTCTAACACCTGGATATGTTTATTTTTGAACCATTCCATTGTAGATTTTTCTTTATGTTTTGGATCATTGTCTTGTTGGAAGACAAATCTCCGTCCCAGTCTCAGGTCTTTTGCAGACTCCATCAGGTTTTCTTCCAGAATGGTCCTGTATTTGGCTCCATCCATCTTCCCATCAATTTTAACCATCTTCCCTGTCCCTGCTGAAGAAAAGCAGGCCCAAACCATGATGCTGCCACCACCATGTTTGACAGTGGGGATGGTGTGTTCAGGGTGATGCGCTGTGTTGCTTTTACGGCAAACATAACGTTTTGCATTGTTGCCAAAAAGTTCAATTTTGGTTTCATCTGACCAGAGCACCTTCATCCACATGTTCGGTGTGTCTCCCAGGTGGCTTGTGGCAAACTTTAACCGACACTTTTTATGGATATCTTTAAGAAATGGCTTTCTTCTTGCCACTCTTCCATAAAGGCCAGATTTGTGAAATATACGACTGATTGTTGTCCTATGGACAGAGTCTCCCACCTCAGCTGTAGATCTCTGCAGTTCATCCAGAGTGATCATGGGCCTCTTGGCTGCATCTCTGATCAGTCTTCTCCTTGTATGAGCTGAAAGTTTAGAGGGACGGCCAGGTCTTGGTAGATTTGCAGTGGTCTGATACTCCTTCCATTTCAATATTATCGCTTGCACAGTGCTCCTTGGGATGTTTAAAGCTTGGGAAATCCTTTTGTATCCAAATCCTCTTCATGATGCTCTCTGCGCTTTTAACGGACCTCTGAGACTATCACAGTGCAGGTGCATTTATACGGAGACTTGATTACACACAGGTGGATTGTATTTATCATCATTAGTCATTTAGGTCAACATTGGATCATTCAGAGATCCTCACTGAACTTCTGGAGAGAGTTTGCTGCACTGAAAGTAAAGGGGCTGAATAATTTTGCACGCCCAAATTTTCAGTTTTTGATTTCTTAAAAAAGTTTGAAATATCCAATAAATTTCGTTCCATTTCATGATTGTGTCCCACTTGTTGTTGATTCTTCACAAAAAAATACAGTTTTATATCTTTATGTTTGAAGCCTGAAATGTGGCAAAAGGTCGCAAAGTTCAAGGGGGCCGAATACTTTCGCAAGGCACTGTATGTGACAAATAAAATTTGATTTAACAAATATCCTTTTGTGACAGTGACATAAGATCCCTCCCCTCGCTTCTAATAGACTACACACAGAACAGAGGACAGGATAGCGTAACAAGTGTTCGAGGAGGCAATGATACAAAGACGGAGTGAAAAAGAAACACAGAGATGGGTAGAAAAAAAAGAGATGAAATAAGTTAAGGGGCAGGATAAGCAAATACAAAACTCCCCAGCCTTCTACCCCCTCTCTCTTTCTGTGTGATTGAATTAGAGAGAAAAGATGGACATCAAAAGGTTGTATCGTCATTCTCAAAAGGGGCACACCATTCTAAGAAAAATCCACCTGATTGGGCATGGAACCTGCCAGTCATTCCTAAACGGTTCCTGTCACTAGGGGTTCTAATACTAGGGTGTTCTAATCAGTGAGAGAAGGGTGGGTGGGGCTATGTTCTCGATTATAATAGCGACTTCTCGGCAGTATTACTGTGTGCATAGTATCATTTATTTACAAGAGTGTAGCCTTATTTACATATGTAAAACACTGGCAGGCATAACAACAGAGTACAGTTTGACTGTAGAGACAGAACTTTTCAGAGAAGGGCAGAGGTGATTTACACTGTTGGGTTTCCTACTGAATTCGATCCAAAAGGACGTAAAATAACATCTGGCTATACACTACCAACCTAAAGTCATAAATAAAATGTTTGAAGGTACCAGTGGTTTGTTAAATTAAATAATGTGGTTGATTGTTTTTGCCATATTGAACTGAGTACCATTTCCAGGAATTTATTAAATAAGATACTTTTTAGCAAATCATGTGAAAATCTGAAGCTAACTTAACAGATATTCTAAACACACAAACAGTAGATACAATATTACAAAGTCATTTCCCCAGTTCGGCCCACAAACCAAAACATAAACAATATAATATAATACAGCAAGCGGGAGGGTGGGGTCGGTCAACTTTAACCCTTGATCTCTAACCCGAGAATGACCCCAGAAATGAACGACGACAGACACTTGAATGTCGTGGTTTCCCATTTGTTTGTTTGTTAAATAGTCCGGAGAGTTGATAGTCCTCACACAAGGTTGTGTGCTCTGGGAGGAAGTTGCCTCTAAATTCTGATCTAAGATAGGCTCAACCTACTCCCAGATCCTAACCTAAACCATTAGGGGAGGAAACGCATAACTGGTCTGAGTTCAATGTCTACATGCCACTTCCTCCTCAATACAATTCCATAAGAGAAGGAGAAGGCAGCAAGATTATCAATGACATCACCCTAGTTCCCTCAGGACTCCATCTCGTCTCCGTCGAATGGCAGGGGCTCGAAGCTGCAAACCTCCTCATAGGTCAACCCTGAGAGAAAGAGAGAGATCAGAAGTGGCCGGAGTGGACATCTACCTAGTTTAGTGTGAGTACCATGTTATGTTAAACCTAAATGGTTTTATCATCCTCCCTCCACACACAGAGCCATCTCTCTCTCCCCCCATCACATACTTTTCCACTCCTCTATCTCCAGCTCACGGCTCTCAAAGCTCTGGTCGTATGGCTCAGACTCTGGTTCATCGTCTGGGTCGTGGTACTGGGAGAAGTAGGGGTGGGCCAGGGCCTCTGACGCTGTGATCCGCTGATCAGTGTCCAGAACCAACATCTTCTCTAACAGATCCACCGCTGGAAGGGGGAGAGAGAGAGAGAGAGAGAGAGATTGTAAACGGAGTGTCTGTTAAGACAGTGTGAATGTGTGCGTTTGTGAGACACTAGACAGACTACCCCATTATTACCTAGTAGACTAGCCATTATTACCTAGTGGGTTAGCGCCAATGAACACATCAGCAAAGTTCCTCTTGGGCATCTGGGGAAGGGAGTTAATGTAGTTTCTGGCCTGTTCGAGAGATACACAGAACAGTTCAACACACATTGGACGGGGAACACACAGGTGACTACAACACTTGAACTGCTTCTAAAATCAAGCGATAGCACATTTCGGCAGTGAAGACAGATTATTTCTGTACACTTAGGGCTCAAATCCTAACTTGAGATCAGAATGTGTAAATCCCGCATTGATGCCAATAAGAGACGTGCTCTGAGGACGTATGTATCAAGCGGCTCAGTGTAGGAGTGCCAATTTATGATCAGTTTAGCCTTTCACATCACATTGAATAGGATTACATGGTCAGGGGGAACCTGATCCTAGATCAGCATGCCTACTCTGAGACGCTTGAGAAATGGCCCCAGATCTAGGTAGGATAGGAATCCCATAGAGCACATCTAAAGGGTTATGAAGAATGCAGCAGTCTGGAGCTGTAGTTTGGAAGAGAACCACTGTACACAACGACCAAACACATCATATACCATCAGAACACTCCAGATCAGAGGGGCAAGGCCATAAAAAGCAGTCAGGAATTAGGGATTGCAAGGCACTCTGGGAATTGGTTAGATTACGTCAGAGATGCATGTCAGACAAAAAGCAGTCGGGTGCAGAGAGTAGGGGAGGGTTGGAAGAGCTCTGTAGGGCCTAACAAAAGACTGGGGGCATCATAGAGGTCCTATTAAATTACTAGAGGGGCTATGTCATAAACCCTCAAAATTCCAGGATGGGGTAGCCATAATGGTCAGGGAGAAATCCAAACCAATCTAATCGGAAAGGATGGCAGTAGAGGCATAATCCTGATTTTACTCATGCAGGAAAATTAAGACAGACATGTGATATCAGAAACTGTGTAATAGAATTTGAACTAAAATATTGTCATACAATCATAAATACAGTTCATATGGTTTTATATGCATTTTCTGTATAAATAGTATCTAAAATATGAGTCAACGACCATAAATGTCTACATTTGTTTTCCTGGAAAACTGTGAGTGCTATTATATAATACAATATCAGTACTTGTTGCATTTATAATTTGGGCGACCCTGGGAAGGACATTTCATAGTGTCTCACCTCGTGGCTGGGCATCCGGCTAATGACAGAGGCCGGGGGTGTACCTGTCAGCCTCATGATCTGCTGCAGCTGGTTAATATCTACAGCAGCCCAGGATCAAGGGTCATAGGTCATACTGTCACACGTGAGAGGGTCACAGGGATGTCAAAAGTGTCCCTAAACTAAATACTGAATAATTTTGTTTCGTGGGGAGAAGGGGGGGGGGGGGAGAAGATAAGGTGGATGAGAGGGAAGGGTAAAAGTTGACATGCTGTATGAGGTATTATTGAATAAAGACACAACAACATGCTTTTAGAACAAAGCCAGCAGAGGAACGAGTGACAGAAGAACAGAGCAACTCAAGACGAGAGGGCTCAAGGGGGCAGCTCTACTCAATGACAACTAGGTCAAGGTTCTCTTGGCTTCTGAAACAGCAGCCCATGTAGCTGTAAGTACACAGGAAGTGGTGTTGAGTTACAGTGGCTATATAAATGGCAGGACAGGAAGAGAGTATAGTAGTAGTAGCGTCTCACGAAGGAGGTTGTTATAGAAACGCAGAAGCACAACCCAAACGCAGGCAGGCAGACGGGCGAGGGCGGATTGGAACAGAACATGGTGGAACACGACGGAACACTCACAGACTCAGAGATTTTTTTTTCATCAAGAGCTCAGGTTCCGGGGTTCCCATTGAAGCATTATAAGCTTCAACTGACCAATGTCTTTACCATACCATACCAACATCAAGGGAAAACTGAGGGATGGGATGGAAGGAGGGTGAGAAAGAAGGGATGGGAGGGTAGGGAAAAGTAGGAGGGAAAGATGGAGGGAGAAGTAGGAGGAGGGATACTTCTATGAGAACCTCAGACATATACTACCTGGTTTGCCCATGCATGTAGTTAGTTATTTAGCTAAGTGCACACTTCAACTGGGTGTAGGGGATAGGGGTCAATATGGAATTGGGCCATGACAACAAGTGCTACACTTTTCTATGTCACCGTGACAACAGTGAAAGGATACGGTCGGTGCCGGGGAATAACGTCCTTCCGGTTAGCAGCTCTGCCATTATGCAGCCCACCGACCAGATGTCAACTACAACAACAAAAACAACACCGTTAGTGTTCAGCTAGAAACACATATCTGTAAAATCATTTGGTATAACAATTTACACCTGCAAAATTATTTTTGGGGGTGTAAAAAATACAATAAAACCTGGCCTATAGAATATACACCGTATATTACTTATAGGTCATACCTGTCGTATTGCAGAGATAGTGTAATATACAGTGGATTCGGAAAGTATTCAGACCGCTTCACTTTTTCAACATTTTGTTACATTACAGCCTTATTCTAAAATGGATTAAAACAGTTTTTTTCTAATTTCTCAAACAATTCCCCATAATGACAAAGCAATAACAGTTTTTTAGAAATGTTGGCAAATTTATTAAAAATAAAAAACTGAGATATCACATTTACATAAGTTTTCAGACACTTTACTCTACTTAGTTGAAGCACCTTTGGCAGTGATTACAGCCTTGAGTCTTCTTGGGTATGACGCTACAAGCTTGGCACACCTGTATTTGGGGAGTTTCTCCCATTCTTCTCTGCAGATCCTCTCAAAACTCACTTCTGCATTGTCTTGGTTGTGTGCTTAGGGTTGTTGTCCTTGTGTAAGGTGATCCTTCGCCCCAGTCAGAGATCCAAAGCACTCTGGAGCAGGTTTTAATCAAGGATCTCTGTACTTTGTTCTGTTCATTCGTCTCCCAGTCCCTACCGTTGAAAAACATCCCCAAAGCATGATGCTGCCACCACCATGCTTCACTGTAGGGATGGTGCTAGGTTTCCTCTAGACGTGACGCTTGGCATTATTCAATCTTGGTTTCTGTCTGGCCACTCTACCATAAAGGCCTGATTAGTAGAGTGCTGCAGTGATGGGAGAAACTTCAACTAGCTTTTTCAAACATAAATTTGCATCCTGTAGCTCTAACTCCAAAAAGTTTTGGGACACTAAAGTCCATGGAGAATAAGAGCACCTCCTCCCAGCTGACCACTGCACTGAGGCAAGGAAACACTCACCACCGATAAATCCACGGTAATCGAGAATTTCAATAAGCATTTCTCTACGGCTGGCCATGCTTTCCTCCTGGCTGTCCCAACAAACAGCTCCGCACCCCCCGCAGCTACTTGCCCAAGCCTCCTCAGCTTCTCCTTCACCCAAATCTAGCAGATGTTCTGAAAGAACTCTAAAAACCTGGACCCGTACAAGTCAGCTGGGCTAGACAATCTGGACCCTCTCTTTCTAAAATTATCCGCTGACATGTTTGCTAACCCTATTAGCAGTCTGTTCAACCTCTCTTTCGTATTGTCCGAGATCCCTAAAGACTGGAAAGCTGCGGCGGTCATCCCCCTCTTCAAAAGGGGGTGACACTCCAGACCCAAACTGTTAGACCTATATCCATCCTGCTCTGCCTTTCTAAAGTCTTCGAAAGCCAAGTTAACAAACAGATCACCAACCATTTTGAATCCCACCATACCTTCTCCGCTGTGCAAACTGGTTTCCGAGCTGGTCACGGGTGCACCTCAACCACGCTCAAGGTACTAAACGATATCATAACCGCCATTGATAAAAGACAGTACTGTGTGGCCGTCTTCATCGACCTGGCCAAGGCTTTCGACTCTGTCAATCACCGTATTCTTATCGGCAGACTCAACAGCCTTGGTTTCTCAAATGACTGCCTAGCCTGGTTCACCAACTACTTCTCAGACAGAGTTCAGTGTGTCAAATCGGAGAGCCTGTTGTCCGGACCTCTGACCGTCTCTATGGGGGGGTACCACAGGGTTCAATTCTTGGGCCAACTCTTTTCTCTGTATATATCAACAACGTCACTCTTGATGCTAGTGATTCCTTGATCCACCTCTATGTAGACGACACCATTCTGTTGTATACACCTGGCCCTTCTTTGGAAACTGTGTTAACAAACCTCCAATCGAGCTTCAATGCCATACAACACTCCTTCCGTGGCCTCCAACTGCTCTTAAACGCTAGTAAAACTAAATGCAGGCTCTTCAACCGATCGCTGCCCGCACCCACATCACTACTCTGGACGGTTCTGGCTTAGAACATGTGGACAACTACAAATACCTAGGTGTCTGGCTAGACTGTAAACTCTCCTTCCAGACACATCTCCAATCCAAAATTAAATCTAGAATCGGCTTCCTATTTTGCAACAAAGACTCCTTCACTCACCCTGCCAAACATACCCTCGTAAAACTTACTACCCTACCCATCCTCGACGATGTCATTTACAAAATAGCCTCCAACACTCTACTCAGGCAAATTGGATGCAGTCGATCGCAGTGCCATCCATTTTGTCACCAAAGCCCCATACACTACCCACCACTGCGACCTGTATGCTCTCGTCGGCTGGCGCTCGCTATATATTCGTTGCCAGACCCCCTGGCTCCAGGTCATCTATAAGACTTTGCAAGGTAAAGCTCCGCCTCATCTCAGCTCACTGGTCACCATAACAACACCCACCCGTAGCACGCGCTCCAGCAGGTATATCTCACTGGTCATCCCCAAAGCCAACACCTACTTTGGCCGCCTTTCCTTCCAGTTCTCTGCTGCCAATGACTGGAACAAATTGCAAAAATCGCTGAAGTTGGAGACTTATATCTCCCTCACTAACTTTAAGCATCAGCTATCTGAGCAGCGAACCGATCGCTGCTGCTGTACACAGCCCACCTGTAAATAGCCCATCCAACTACCTCATCCCCATATTGCACTTTTTTTGCTCTTTTGCACACCAGTATTTCTACTTTCACATCATCATCTGCACATCTATCACTCCAGTGATAATTTGCTAAATTGTAATTACTTCGCTACTATGGTCTATTTATTGCCTTACCTCCTTACGCCATTTGCATACACTGTATATAGACTTTTCTATTGTGTTATTGACTGTACATTTGTTTATTCCCTGTTGTTTGTGTCGCACTGCTTTGCTTTATCTTGGCCAGGTCACAGTTGTAAATGAGAACTTGTTCTCAACTGGCCTACCTGGTTAAATAAAAGGTGAAATAAAACAAAAACTTCCATAAGGATAACAGTCTCCACAGGGGAACTCTGGAGCTCTGTCAGAGTGACCATTGGGGTCTTGGTCACCTACCTGACCGTGGCCCTTCTCCCCCAATTGCTCAGTTTGGCCGGGTAGCCAGCTCTAGAAAGAGTCTTGGTGGTTCCAAACTTAAGAATGATGGAGGTGACGGTGTTCTTGGGAACCTTCAATGCTGCAGAAACCTTTTGGTACCCTTCCCAAATCAACTTTTATTGGTCACATACACATGGTTATCAGATGTTAATGAGAGTGTAGCGAAATGCTTGTGCTTCTAGTTGACAGTGCAGTAATATTTAACAAGTAATCTAACAATTCCCCAACAACTACCTAATATACACAAATCTAAAAAGGAGTGAATTAGAATATGCACAGATAAATTACTGGATGAGCTATGCCGAGCGGCATAGGCAAGTTGCAATAGATGGTATAAAATACAGTATATACATATGATGAGTGATGTAAGATATGTAAACACTATTAAAGTGGTATTATTTAAAGTGGCATTGTTTAAAGTGACTAGTGATCCATTTATTAAAGTGGCCAGTGACTGGGTCTCAATGTAGGCTGCAGCCTCTCTGAGTTAGTGATGGCTGTTTAGCAGTCTGATGGTCTTGAGATTGAAAAACAGCTTCTTTCTCTCAGTCCCAGCTTTGGTGCACCTGTCCTGACCTCACCTTCTGGATGGTAGCGGTGTGAACAGGCAGTGGCTCGGGTGGTTGATGTCCTTGATGATCTTTTTGGCCTTCCTGTGACATCGGGTTCTGTAGGAGTCATGGAGGGCAGGTAGTTTTCCCCCGGTGATGCGTTGTGCAGACCGCACCACCCTCTGGAAAGCCTTGCGGTTGAGGGCGGTGCAGTTGCCGTACCAGGCTGTGATACAGTCCGACAGGATGCTCTCGATTGTGCATCTGTAAGTGTTTGTAAGGATTTTGGGTAACAAGCCAAATTTCTTCAGCCTCCTGAGGTTGGCGCTGTTACGCCTTCTTCGCCACACTGTCTGTATGGGTGGACCATTTCAGTTTGTCTGATGTGTACGCAGAGGAACTTAACTTTCCACCTTCTCAACTGCTGACCCTTCGATGTGGATAGGGGGGTGCTCACTCTGCGGTTTCCTGAAGTTCACAATCATCATCTCCTTTGTTTTGTTGACGTTGAGTGAGAGGTTGTTTTCCTCACTTCCTCACACTCCGAGTGCCCTCACCTCCTCCCTGTAGGCTGTCTCGTCGTTCTTGGTAATCAAGCCCACTACTGTTGTGTCATCTGCAAATTTGATGATTGAGTAGGAGGCGTGCATGGCCACGCAATCGTGGGTGAACAGGGAGTGCAGGAGGGGGCTGAGCACGCACCCTTGTGGGCCCCAGTGTTGAGGGTCAGCGAAGTGGAGATGTTGTTTCCTACCTTCACCACATGTGCCTCGAGACAATCCTGTCTCGGAGCTCTACGGACAATTCCTTCGACCTCATGGATTGGTTTTTGCTCTGCCATGCAATGCGGAACCTTATATAGACAGGAGTGTGCGCCTTTCCAAATCCTGTCCAATCAATTGACAATCAAGTTGTAGAAACCTCTCAAGGATGATCAATGGAAACAGGATGCACCTGAGCCTCATAGCAAAGGGTCAGAATACTTATGTACATTCAAAAAAAAAAAAATATATATATATATATATATTTTTTTTGAATGTACATATATATAAAAACATCTAAAATCCAGTTTTCACTGTCATTATGGGGTGTGTAGATTGATGAGGATTTTTGTTGTTGTTTTATCTATTTTAGAATAAGGCTGTAATGTAACACTATAATGGCACTCTATTACAGTACCTGTCATGTTGTAGTGCATCCAGTTAAGCATGATCTCTGGGGCGCGGTACCACCTGGTTGCTACGTAACCCGTCATCTCATCATCAGTGTGTCTCGCCAAACCAAAGTCCAGGATCTGACAGGTAGAAAGAGAGAGAGGGCAAAAGTGAGTGTGTGTGTGTATGCATGTGTGTGCAAGAGAGAGAAAGAGAAATGGTTGTGTGTATCAAAAGGTGTGGACTCAAGTCACAGACTTTTTGTAACTCATAATTTGTAACTCAATTTAGACTCGAGTGACCTGGACTAAATTTGAGTTACAAATTTCATAACTTCAAGATTTAACTTGATAGAAAATAAAATGACTTGACTTGAACTTGGAGCCTGAAGACTCGGGACTCGACTTGGCAACAGACAAACAGAGAACACAGGTATAAATACACAGGGAACAACACATTGCATGTATCGATAACTTTTATTACTTGACTTGAAAAAAAAAACGTATGACTCAACTTGCTCTTAGAATGCACGGCTTGGCCTTGACTCGAGACTCAACCAGTTCTACTTGGGACTCGGACCTTGCTTGTGACTCGAATAATAGTGACTTTGTCCCACCTCTGGTATTTACAGTGCCTTTAGAAAAAGTGTTCATACCAGTTGGCTTATTCCACATTTTGTTGTGTTAGAGTCTGAATCTTCACACAATACCCCATAATGACATAGTGAAAACATGTATTTATTGTTGTTGTTTGTTTTGTATTCACACCCCTGAGTCAATACTTTGTAGAAGCACCTTTGGTAGAGATTACAGCTGTGAGTCTTTCTGGGTAAGTCTCTATGAGCTTTCCACACCTGGATTATGCAACATTTGCTTCAAGCTCTGTCAAATTGGTTGGTGATAATGGCTAGACAACCACTTTCAGGTCTTGACATTGATTTTCAAGCTGATTTAAGTCAAAACTGTAACAGCCACTCAGGAATATTCAATGTCTTATTGGTAAGAAACTCCAGTGTAGATTTGGCCTTCATCTCCCAGTGTCTGGTCGAATGCAGACAACCAGGTTTCCTCTAGGATTTCGCATGTGCTTAGCTCCATTATGTTTCTTTCCTATCCTGAAAACTCCCCTGTCCTTAATGATTACAAGCATAACATGATGCAGCCACCACCACACTTGAAAATATGTAGTGTTACTCAGTAATTTGTTGTATTGGATTTTCCCCAAACAGTTTGCATTCAGGTCAAAATGTTAATTTCTTTACCATTTTTTTTTGGTATTACTTCAGTACCTTGTTGCAAAACAGGATGCATGTTGTTTAATATTTGTATTCTGTACAGGGTTCCTTCTTTTCACTCTGCCAATTAGGTTAATATTGTGGAGTAACTATGTTGATTTATCCTCAGTTTTCTCCTATCATAGCCATTAAACTCTAACTGTTTTAAAGTCACCATTGGCCTCATGGTGAAATCCCTGAGCGGTTTCCTTCCTCTCTGGCAACTGAGTTAGGAAGGACTACTGTACTTTGTAGTGGCTGGGTATATTGATACACCAACCAAAGTGTAATTAATGACTTCACCATGCTCAAAGGGGTGATTCAATGTTTGCATTTATTTTTATCCATCAACCAATAGGTGCTCTTCTTTGAAAGGCCTTGGAAAACTTCCCTGGTCTTTGTGGTTGAATCTGTGTTGGAAATTCACTGCTCGACTGAGGGACGTTACAGATAATGGTATGTGTGGTATAGAGTAGAGGTCGACCGATTAATCGGCATGGCAATCGGCATTTTTGGACGCTGATTAAGGCCGATTACAATGCATTCCACGAGGAAACTGCGTGGCAGGCTGACCACCTGCCAAGGTAAGTTGCTAGCTAGCATTTAACTTATCTTATTAAAAAAACAAATCAAACTACACATGGCTGATTATATTACTAGGCTAACTAGCTTGTCCTGCGTTGCATATAATCAATTGAATTTATCATCGAATCACAGCCTGCATCGGGGGATGATTAACAAAAGCGCATTTGCGAAAAAAGCACAATCGTTGCACGAATGTAGCTAACCATGAACATCAATGCCTTTCTTAAAATCAATACACAGATGTAGATATTTTTAAACGTGTATATTTAGTAAAAATAAATTGTTAGCAGGCAATAATAACTAGGGAAATTTGGTCACTTCTCTTGCGTTCATTGCACGCAGTCAGGGTATATGCAAAAGTTTGGGCCGCCTGGCTCGTTGCAAACTAATTTGCCAGAATTTTACATAATTATGACATAACATTGAAGGTTGTTGTCACGTTCTGACCATCGTTCGTGTGTGTTTTCCTTGTTTTAGTGTTGGTCAGGACGTGAACTGGGTGGGCATTCTATGTTGGATGTCTTGTTTGTCTATTTCTATGTCTGGCCTGATATGGTTCTCAATCAGAGGCAGGTGTTAGTCATTGTCTCTGATTGGGAACCATATTTAGGTAGCCTGGGTTTCACTGTGTGTTTGTGGGTGATTGTCCTTAGTGTCCTGATGTCATTGTTCTTTGTTAGGTTACACAAGTATAGGCTGTTTCGGTTTTCGTTAAGTTTATTGTTTTTGGTAGGGTTTGTGTTTAGTTTGTTTCTTCATTAAACATGGATTGCAATAATCACGCTGCATTTTGGTCCGACTCTCCTTCTCATCAAGAAAACCGTTACAGTTGTGCAATGTAACAGCAATACTTAGGGTTGTCACCCGTTCGATAAAATACGGAACGCTTCCGTATTTCACTGAAAGAATAAACTTTTGTTTTCGAAATGATAGTTTCTGGATTTTACCATATTATAATATAATAAACAGAAATACATTAATAAGTCTATGATTTGATAGAGCAGTCTGACTGAGCTGTGGTAGGTAGCTGCAGGCTCGTAAGCATTCATTCAAACTTTACTGCGTTTGCCAGCAGCTCTTAGCAATGCTTGCTTCACAGCGCTGTTTATGACTTCAAGCCAACTCCTGAGATTAGGCTGGCAATACTAAAGTGCCTATTAGAACATCCAATAGTAAAAGGTATATGAAATACAAATGGTATAGAGAGAAATAGTCGACGTGTCATAATTCCTATAATAACTACAACCTAAAACATCTTAACTGGGAATATTGAAGAACTGGTAATATTGAACCACCAGCTTCCATATGTTCTCGTGTTCTGAGCAAGGAACTTAAACGTTAGCTTTTTTTACATGGCACAAAAATTGCACTTTTACTTTCTTCTCCAACACTGTTTTTGCATTATTTAAACCAAATTGAGCATGTTTCATTATTTATTTGAGACAAAATAGATTTTATTAATGTATTATATTAAGTTGAAACTTAAGTTTCATTGTTCATTCAGTATTGTTGTAATTGTCATTATTACAAATATATAAATACATAAATAAATAAATAAATACATAAAATGGCTGATTAATCAGTATCAGCTTTTTTTAGTCCTCCAATAATAATCGGAGTTGAAAAATCATAAATCGGTCGTGCTCACACACGCTTTTTCAGTTTCAGTTCAACCCACACATTTTCTAAATGATTGAGGTCAGGGCTATGTGATGGCCACCCCAATACCTTGACTTTGTTGTCCTTAAGCCATTTTGCCACAACTATGGAAGTATGCTTGGGGTCATTGTCCATTTGGAAGACCATTTGCGAACAACTTGAGATGTTCAATATAACCACATAATTTTCCTACCTCATGATGCCATCTATTTTGTAAAGTTCACCAGTCCCCCCTGCAGCAAAGCACCCCCACAACACGATGCTGAAACCCCCGTGCTTCACGATTGGGATGGTGTTCTTCAGCTTGCAAGCCTCCCTCTTTTTCCTCCAAACATAACGATGGTCATTATGGCCAAACAGTTCTATATTTGTTTCATCAGACCAGAAGACGTGTCTCCAAAAGTATGATCTTTGTCCCCATGTGCAGCTGCAAACCGTAGTCTGGCTTTTCTATGGCGGTTTTGGAACAGTGGCTTCTTACTTGCTGAGCGGCCTTTCAGGTTATGTCGATATAGGACTCGTTTTACTGTGGATATAGATACTTTTGTACCCGTTTCCTCCAGCATCTTCACAAGGTCCTTTGCTGTTGTTCTGGGATTGATTTGCACTTTTCACACCACAGTACATTCCTCTCTAGGAGACAGAACGCGTCTCCTTCCTCAGTGGTATGATGGCTGCGTGGTCCCATGGTGTTTATACTTACATACTATTGTTTGTACAAATGAACGTGGTACCTTCAGGCATTTGGATATTGCGCCCAAGGATGAACCAGGCTTGTGGAGGTCTATAATTTATTTTCTGAGGTATTGGCTGATTTCTTTTGATTTTCCCATGATGTCAAGCAAAGAGGCACTGAGTTTGAAGGTAGGCCTTGAAATACATCCACAGGTACACAGAAGCGTCTAAAGCCATGACATCATTTTCTGGAATTTTCCAAGCTGTTTAAAGGCACAGTCAACTTAGTGTATGTAAACTTCTGACCCACTGGAATTGTGATACATTGAATTATAACTGAAATAATCTGCCTGTAAACAATTGCTGGAAAAATTACTTGTAGAAGTAGATGTCCTAACCAACTTGCTAAAACTATAGTTTGTTAACAAGAAATTTGTGGAGTGGTTGAAAAACAAGTTTTTAATGACTCCAACCTAAGTGCATGTAAACTTCCAACTTCAACTGTATATATATAAAAAATAATCAGTCAAAAGTTTGGACACACCTACTCATTCAAGGGGTTTAGAGTAATAGTGAAGATATCAAAACTATGCAACACAAAAAAAGTGTTAAACGAATCAAAATATATTTATATTTGAGAATCTTCAAAGTAGTCACCCTTTGCCTTGATGACAGCTTTGCACACTCTTGGCATTCTCTAAGCCAGCTTCACCTTGAATGCTTTTACAACAGTTTTGAAGGAGTTCCCACATATGCTGAGCACTTGTTGGCTGCTTTTCCTTCACTCTGCAGTCCGACTCATCCCAAACCATCTCAATTTGGTTGAGGTCGGGGGATTGTGGTGGCCAGGTCATCTGATGCAGCACTCCATCACTCTCTTTCTTGGTCAAAAAGCCCTTACACAGCCTGCAGGTGTGTTGAGTCATTGCACCCAAGTTTAATTCTCCTGGTATAGGTAACCAGGTTTTTAGTCTAAAATGTACACTGACACTTGGTAAAGTTCATGATGCAATTGTCCTTAACAAGGGCCCCAGGACCAGTAGGCGCAAAGAACCCCATAACAGCAAAGATCCACCACCATATTTTACAGTACGGATGAGTATTTTCTGCATATGCATTGTTCCTTCGAAGGCCAAACACATATTTTTTCATGTCATATGCCATAGCACTGGTTCCAATCCAAGTGCCAATGCCGTTTATCAAACTCCAAGCGGTGCTATGCTTAGATGACATGAAAATAAAGCCCTTTGGCCACGCACACAAATAGTGGGTTTGGCCTTCGAAAGAACAATGCAAATGCAGAAAATAACTAAATACAGTGGGCAGACTGTAGCATTCTGCACGTTGCAACTTCATGAACAGCCCACCACTTCAGGCGTGCATTTTTCACCAGTCTGAACGAAATATCTAACAGCTGTAAATGACTGAGCTTTACTGTATGTTTCATGAAAATACGGTATAAAATCAAATCTCTTACTAGCTGGAGAGGAGAAGCAGTTCAGGGTAGTTGAACTATCCCTTTTAGTTAGGCAGACTGGTTTAATAAATCGAAAAACTTTCTCACCTTGAGCTCACAGTCCTCATTCACTGCCAAGTTACTGGGCTTCAGATCCTGCAGAGGGGAAGGAGAGAAGGGAGAATAAGGCAGGTATTGAGTATACACTAACACTGTCAGGTATTCCAATTTCTGCCCTCCACCAAACGCAAGCATCTTGACGTAAAGAATGATGTAAAGTACCAGTCAAAAGTTTGGACACACCTACTCATGCAAGGGTTTCAAATATATATATATTTTTTAATATATATATTTTCTACAACGTAGAATAATAGTGAAAGACATCAAAACTATGACATAACACAGATGGAATCATGTAGTAACCAACAAAGTGTTAAACAAATCAAAATATTTTTAAGATTTGAGATTCTTCAAAGTAGCCACCCTTTGCCTTGATGACATCTTTGCACACTATTGGCATTATTATTCTACAATGTAGAAAATAGTAAATAAATAATATATATATAATAATAAATAATAAAACTTGAATGAGTAGGTGTGTCCAAACTTTTGACTGGTACTGTAAGTTTGATGTAACTTACTCTGTGGATGATGTCTGCTGAATGGATATACTGCAAAACAAAAACAGACAACTATTTACAACTGCATAGCTATGAAAACCTATAGCTGCACCTATGAAAACACACACACCTACCTTGAGACCCCGGAGGATCTGGTATATGAGGAACTGAACGTGGTCGTCCGTCAGTTTCTGACACTTGACGATATTGTTGAGGTCCGCCCCCATCAGGTGGGTCACCAGGTACCTGCCAATCACAACCCCAAAAAGGTAATGGGAAAATGTGTATAATTGCAGGAAATGTGCTTTAAAACAGTTGGCCACCCACAACCCCACACCACTGCTGAAAAAAATCCTAGGGGGAACACAATAGGTGTAGAGAGAGAGGTCTCAAATGAAACTACAAATTACAAGCAGTAAACACCGCTAAGTGCTTTACAGCTCATTTAGGGTGAACCAGGGATAGAGAAGGCAAGTCTAAAGAAGGTTGGTTCTTTAAATCAGAATAACAGTTTTCAGCTGCCTTTTAAAATGATAAACTTGTAATAGCTAACAACATGGCATTGGAACACAATAGTGATGGTTGCTGATAATGGGCCTCTGTAGATATTCCATTAAAAATCTGACGTTTCCAGCTACAATAGTCATTTACAACATTAACAATGTCTACACTGTATTTTTTATCAATTATGTCATTTTAATGGAAAAAATAGCTTTATTTTATAAACAAGGGCATTTTTTTAAGTGACCCCAAACTTTTCGATGGTAGGTAGTGAGTGAGTGAGTGAGTGAGAGAGATCCTATCCTAGCCCAATGAGAAATGAAGGTTAGTACTTCAGTATTCTACACACATTTATACTGGAAGCCACAGAGACAGTGGAATGCTTGTTACCATGGAAATAAGGAATAATGTGCAGCATGTGTGCAGTGGTAAACCTGCATGTGTCTCAGTGAGATAAATCACACGACCAAACACATTAAATAGAGACCTGCAGAAACAGGTTTGTTTAAATATAATACGGCTGGGATTTGCCAGGGACCTCACAATACGATATTATCACGATACTTATGCATAGATATGATATTGCGATTCTATATTATCACGATTCTATATGTATTGCGAGTCAATAGTGCATTTGATTGTGATTTGATGTTCCAAACATATTGGAACATCCTATAGAACAAGCTATAGGATGAAAAATACCAGAGTGTTGGAGCAGGTACAGCAGACTCGCGCTAGCTAACAAAAAAAAAGTAGAAAATAACAATGTTTTACAAATCGACACTTAGAGTCACAGGGCTCTATAAATAGGTGCAAGTGTTGAATGCACCTTAGTTTGCAATTTTGCGATGTAAAAACTGGCGCACTGGCATTTTCACCCCTTACACTAGGTTCTGCAATTTACCTGTCCAATATCAGCTCACTTGCACAGAGGTGGGATGGGTGGCAAGATTTGATGTGTGTCCTTTAAAAAAAAAAGCGCAAAAGTGGCAATTTCATACAGCGCTAAATGAAAGTTAAGACCCATCAAAAGCAGGTAACGTATTTGGTAATGGCATGGATTTTAAGAGCGGAAGTGCAACCTATCCAGCCAGTGCCCATGGAATCTCATATTTAAAAACGATTGACCCCCCCCCCCCCGTTTTGTTTAATTTGATTAAAACCAAGCATATCCTACCCCCTTAATCAAGGCAGGTTTAGCAACTTTGCATGGGTGCGTCATTTTGTCCTGGCCATGCATTAGCCAAGTAGCCTATGAGTTAACAGGGTTTTCAAAAATGGCTTAGTGAGAGTGCCCTGAAATATTTGAGGTTTCATGATTCACAATTCACATACCTGCATACTTTATTTCGCTTGTTCAAGTAGGCTACCAATCCCCATTTTCAAAGAGCGCCCCTTGTCCGATTACCAAAGATGCGCTCCTCCAAACTATTCAGTCTCCCTATAATGCCATTTCAATAGCCAATTTTTTTTGAGAATGTGCCTCGGAATGACACAAATTACAACTCTCCTGTCAATTGTATAGACGTGCAAATGTTGTACGTAAAGACATTTAGGACTGTGTGCACACAGTGCCATGGAACAAGAGAGGTTATTTAAGATATCATGCTTCTGACTCCATCCGATTTTGAAATATTGTCATTTTATCAAATGAAACGAAAAACAAGAAATCATAGCCTCCCCTCAATGAAGGCTGTTTTTTTTTGTCATGCTCAATAAAGGGTTTGGCTCGTGAGAGTGCTTTGAAATAACTATCAATCACCAAAGCTTTAGTGAAAGATCAAGTTTGGGAGCAGCAAAACAGTGAGTGGACCTCCCCTTTTTATCATTATTTTAGTCAGCTCCCATTATTATTTATTTTTGATGTGCGTAAAAGCCTCAATAGTCTTAATTTTATACGCCCACGGGGAGCAATTATCGTGCCTGTAACTGTATTTAAACATAGACCATTTAAAACAAGTTGTTTTATTTTGATTAGAATTTCATTCAAATTATTAACTCTCATTTTAAGCCTCATCAATAGTGCATTTAATCTTGCTTATTCACAACGTTTGGCATATCCATGGCTCAGACATTAAAGACATAATGCAATTTCAAGTGAATTCGGAAAGTATTCAGACCCTTTAACTTATTCCACATTTTGTTATGTTACAGCCTTATTCTAAAATGGATTACATAAATATTTTTCCTCCTCAATCTACGCACAACAACCCATAATGACAAAGCGAAAACAGGTTAAGACTTTCTCGCAAATGTATTCAAAATAAAAAAACATAACTTATTTACATTAGTATTCAGACCTTTTGCTATGAAACTTGAGCTCAGGTAGATCCTGTTCCAGTTGAACATCCTTGAGATGTTTCTACAACTTGATTGGAGTCCACCTAAATTTAATTGATTGGACATGATTTGGAAAGGCACACACCTGTCTATATAAAGGTCCCACAGTTGACAGTGCATGTCAGAGCAAAAACCAAGCCATGAGGTGGAAGGAATTTTTTCGGAGCTCTTCGGACATGATTGTGTCGAGGCATAGATCTGGGGAAGGACATCAAAACAGCATCGAAGGTTCCCAAGAAACTCCATAATTCTTAAACAGAAGACGTTTGGAACCACAATGACTCTTCCTGTAGCTAGCCGCGGAGAAGGGCCTTGGTGTCAGGGAGCTGACCAAGATCCCAATGGTCTCTCTCAAAGAGCTCCAGTGTTCCTCCGTGGAGATGGGAAGGACAACCATCTCTGCAGAACTCCACAAATCAGGCCTTTATGGTAGAGTGGCCAGACGGAAGACACTCCTCAGTAAAAGGCACATGACAGCCAGCTTGGACTTTGCCAAAAGGCCCCTAAAGACTCCCAGACCACGAGAAACAAGATTGTCTGGTCTGATGAAACAAAGATTGAACTCTCTGGCCTGAATGCCAATCGTCACACCTGGAGGAAACCTGGCACCATCCCTACGGTGCTGTGGGGATTTTTTTCAGCGGCAGGGATTGGGAGACTAGTCAGGATTGAGGGAAATGGATGGAGCAAAGATCCTTGACGAAAACCTGCTCCATAGTGCTCAGACTGGGGAAGGTTTACCTTCCAACAGGACAAGGACCCTAAGCACACAGCCAAGACCACACAGGAATGGCTTTGGGACAAGTCTCTGAATGTCCTTGAGTGGCCCAGCCAGAACCTGGAATTGAATCCAATCAAACATCTCTGGAGTGACCTGAAAATAGCTGTACAGTGACGTGTCACATCCAACCTGACAGAGATTGAGAGAATCTGCAGAGAAGAATGGGAGAAACTCCAGAAATACATGTGTGCCAAGCTTGTAGAGTCATAACCAAGAAGACTAAGCTGTATTTGCTGCCAAAGGTGCTCCAACAAAAGTACTGAGTAAAGGGTCTAAATACTTATGTAAATGTGCTATTTCAGCTTTTTATTTTAAATAACTTGCAAAATTTCAAAAAAACTGTTTTTGCTTTGTCATTATGGATTATTGTGTGTAGATTGCTAAGGATTGTTTATTTAATCCATTTTAGAATAAGGCTGTAACAAAATGTGGAAAAAGTCAAGGGGTCTGAATAGTTCCCGAATGCACTGTACAGTAGGCCTAGCCTCTAGATCACAGCGAATGCTATGTTTAACAATATATTTCCATACTTCTGTAGGTTATTTAACAAATTAGGCTACAATGGACTAACATTCGAATTGGAGTTGACAACGCAATTCATAAAATACTGTAAATACACAACTTGAAGCAACCACATATTTAGACACAGATCACGTTCTGATTGGGGTGTCAAGCCTCGACACATCTACAACTTTATATTCATCAAAACCCAGCACTTGCACACCGCCAGCATCTGTGCCCATAATTCCGGGTGTGAAAATAGCAAAGATATTTGACACACCCCCGAACCTATGGCAATACCACCCGGGCTTACATGTACCGTTGCGTTAAGTTTGTTAAAATGGAGCCCACAGTATCGACATAAAATCGTCAAAAATAATATCGCAATACTCTACTGTTAGCTTGGGTGGTATACTGTATAAACCGTATGTGGGAAAAGCCACGGAATGGTTTTTCAATACAGTCCAAAGTTTTCCAATATATTTTAATATTTGTAGCTACTTAAGTTATTACCTTGCAGTCAACTTGTGCAATACCTTAAGGGAGATAAAAACAGATTGCGTTCTTCATTTCACCAGTCACATTATTTTAAATGATTAAGCTTACTGTAGATCCCCAAAACAGTTGAGCCAGTCACTGTGTTTGTTTGTAAATAGCACAATGGGAGAAAGCGAGCTGCTTCCATAGCGTTCTATATATATTGGAGAGTCTCTCTGTGTGGCACACACGAGGTGATAAAGTTACACTTGTACTGAATTCACAACTAAATGTTTGCCATCAGATATCTTATAACGGCTTCCTGCCAGAAGACAAAGAGTTCTGGATGAGTTATTTTTCCCCTGTGTGTTTCCTACTAGCGTTTTTTTCCCCCCCGCCTCAGTTCTTCTCCATGTACACATGCTGCACTTCCTTCAGAAAAAGCATGCGTCACAACTTCATTCATTTGCACAATTTATCTCGTTCACTTTCGCGTGTAGCTATGCTTGTATAACTTTATGGAGCTGGATTTGCCCGTCTTTGCAATTTGTTTGTTAGTTTTCGCTCGTTAGCATTTAGCTAACAGCGTCTATGTGATTTCGTTATTAATTTGTGCCAAGTTTGTTAGCAATCTGGTAACGGAGGCCCAATGGGCTTTTACTGTGTTTTTAGTACCCACTTGTGTGCTATGCTGGTAATACCACAAATTCCGGTATGAGAGAAGGACAGTACAACAATATTAAAATCTGGAACCGCCCAAGCCTGCTGTATCGATCCCCCCCCATCCCTATAACATATACATTTGCATGTGTTCTGCTAAGCAACTTAAACTCCTATACAACAGCTATTTGAAATGCCAGAGCGAGGGGTTTAGAAATGGCGAGCAAGAGAGAGAACAAGTAAGATGTTACTCACACATCGTTGAACTCCTCTAGGCTGGTAGCGGGCGTAAACACATCCAACAGGCCGATCACCTGACAGAAAGAGGAGGTCAAAGGTTAGACAACATTCTAAATACAACAGACACAACTCACATTGCAAACATAACTCATACTACAGAAAAAGCTCACACTACAGACAAAACAATAACAAACACCACAACATGTGGTCTTCTTCCAACTGCTAAAATCCCTCAGGGGGATTGAGGCAATGTGCAGAGTGCACACACAGAGGAGAATGGTTTATGCATTCGTCTTTGTGCAAAGAAAAGTAGAGCCTTCTTAGTGTGAGACTGTGCTTACCGCCCGTCCTCCTTGACATGGTCTTTCACTGTTTTAATAACCATCAGATAAAGGTCGCTTTGACAACAAACATCACGTTTCTTCAAACAAAGTTTAGGGATTTTTGGATGCAGTCATGTCAGGTCGTTCTAAAGCTTTGGAACAGAGCCCAAACCACTGTTCTGCTCTCAACACAAGACAGACAGTACACAGTGACAGTCGGGGCTCTGTGACACAGGCTAATGCACTCATAGTGTGTGTGTGTGTGTGTGTGTGTTGCTGTTAACACAGGAGAAAGTGATGACTGAACTCCTTACAGGAAATCATGCAGAATACAATAAACAGAAAGAGAGAGCCAAAGGGAGAGAGAACAAGGGAATGAGAGGGAAAAGGAGAGAGAAAGAAGAGCTAGCATGCAGGCACTGTGTGGGTGGCTAGAGAGGAGTTGAGGAGAGCGGACAGAGGGAGGAAGCGGACATCGGTGCCAGACCCAGTGTGCCCCCCTCTAGAGAAACTGACTGATGTGGGTGGGTGTCATAACAACACGACTCGACACCGTCCACGCAGGGCAGAGCCCTCTGCGATTGGTGGACTCGAGCCAAAACAAAAAGTGATTGGCTGACTCAGGCTTTCCAAAAAAACATAGCCTGCAGTGTAACCAGGCAACAGCGGGGAAATTCACTCAGAGAATAACAGAGAATAAGTGGGTCAAGACTCAAGAGCTGTGATCAAACTGACACGTGCATCTACTCTCCTGTTCCCTTACCTGCTGCTAAGCGCTAATTGTTACCTGAACTCAAAAGAGAAGTTTAAACAACTCAAACCCACACACTCTCTGTGGCAGGTGGATCCTGCTGTTGCCTGAGCGTTACCTAAAGTCACAGAGGGATAACATTTAGTTTTCGAAAAAAGACCTTGTGCACAATCACCACTGTCAGCCTTGTCCGATTAATATGAATTTACTGCCATTTGCCACACACAACCACAGTTTGGTGGTATTTGCTTGCGGTGCAGCAGAATGGTGACTCTTAAGTTGGACTCTGGGTCAAACCCCCTATCATCTTCAACTTGACCATGAAACACAGCAGTGTGTTCAGCTTCACCACCACTGAATCATTCAGTGAAACCCCACACCCCTGACGGAAGAAATTTGCTCCAGTGTTGTTTACACGACTGGTTTATGCAGAGTTAACCTCCCTTCACACCACAAGCATAACAGGCATAATATTGGATGTAACCAGTGGTTGTAAAGGTGAAGTGTTGGGGTTTGCAGCACCATACCACCGTGAGAGTGAAATCAGTGAGCAGGACTGATGTTTGAATAAGCGCTGAGGGGCCTCTTCACGTCCTACAACTTAGCTCTCCTATGGTGACTCAATGTTAGAGAGGGGATGTGACCATAGAATTAGAACGACTAGAATATTCTAACATTTCCACTTAAGTCAAGGTACTCTGGTGCGTGGCCAAACGAACTAAATGACGATCGCCCCGTAGCACTCACTGCTGTCATCATGAAGTGCTTTGAGAGGCTAGTTAAAGATCATATCACCTCTACCTTACCCGACACCCACTTCAATTTGCTTTCCGCCCCAATAGATCCACAGACGATACAATAGCCATCGCACTGCACATTGCCCTATACCATCTGGACAAGAGGAATACCTACGTCAGAATGCTGGTCATTGACTAAAGCTCAGCATTCAACACCATAGTACCCTACAAGCTCATCATTAAGCTCAGGGCCCTGGGTCTGAACCTCGCCCTGTGCAACTGGGTCCTGGACTTCCTGACGGGCCTCCCCCAGGTGGTGAAGGTAGGAAACAACCCCTCCACTTCGCTGATCCTTAACACAGGGGCCCCACAAGGGTGCGTGCTCAGCGCCCTCCTGTTCTCCCTGTTCACCCATGACAGCGTGGCCACGCACGCCTACAACTCAATCATCAAGTTTGCAGACGACACAACAGTAGTAGGCCTGATTACCAATAATGACGAGACAGCCTACAGGGAGGAAGTGAGGGCCCTGGCAGAGTGGGGCCAGGAAAATAAACTCTCTCTCAACGTCAACAAAACTAAGGAGCTGATCATGGACTTTGGGAAACAGCATCGACAGTCCACATCGACAGGTCCGCAGTAGAGAAGGTGGAAAGCTTCAAGTTCCTCGGTGTACACATCACTGACAATCTGAAATGGTCCACCCACACAGACAATGTGGCGAAGGCGGCGCAAAAGTACCTCTTCAACCTCAGAAGGCTGCAGAAATTCAGCTTGCTCCCTATGACCCTCAGAAACTTACACCAATGCCAAATTGAGAGCATCCTGTCAGGCAATATCACCGCCTGTATGGCAACTGCACCGGCCGCAACCGCAGGGCTCTCCAGAGGGTGGTACGGTCTGCCCAACGCATCACCGGGGACACACTGCCTGCCCTTCAGGTCATCCAGCACCCGATGTCACAGGAAGGCCGATCATCAAAGTCCTAAACCACCCGAGCCACCGCCTGTTCACCCCGCTATCATCCAGAAGGCAAGGTCAGTAAAGGTGCATCAAAGCAGGGGCCGAGAGACTGAAAAAAAACAGCTTCTATCTTAGGGCCATAATGTTAAATAGCCATACTAGCCGGCTACCACCTGGCTACACAACCCTGCACCTTAGAGGCTGTTGCACTATATACATAAACTGGCCACTTTAAATAATGGAACACTAGGCACTTTAATACTTTTTACATTCATATGAGATGGGTAAAGTAGTATCTACTGTAATCTATTCTACTGTATTTAGTCAATGCCAAGCCGACATTGCTCGTCCTAATATTTATACATTTCTTAATTCCATTCTTTTACTTTTAGATTTGTGTGTATTGTTGTGACTTGTTAGATACTACTGCACTGTTGGAGCTAGGAACACAAGCATTTCGCTACACCCGCAATAACATCTGATAAATACGTGTATGTGACCAATACAATTTGACTTGACATTGAATGTCATGGTCCAAAGGGCCAGGGGCCTTTTGTCGGTTCAAGTGAATGTCACTCTATGGATGTGACACTGACCTGTTGATCCCTTCAGACAGAAGCTCCAGTACACTGTTACCACAGGAGCCGGAGGATCATATAAAAACACATACTTCGTCCACTCGACTCCCTTCACACGCACTTGTGCGCACACACAAAAACAGACACGTCTACTCCATCTGCTCTTTAGATTAAGAGATGGCAATCAATAGCCTTTCATAGCACACAGATACAGTACCACAGTCAGTAACTCTCACTTTTGAGGTCAGGTCAGCTTTCCCCAGAGTGGAGGCAGATGGCGGCAACACACACATGCATGGGCGCGTGCACACACACACACAATATTTTTCAGAAATCTGAGTTGGAGGATTATTGGAACTTGAATAAGCAGCGAGGAAATCCTCTAGGCTCAAACTGGGACTCGTGAAAAATTCGGTAACTTCTGCAAAGTTGGACTGATCGATCAGTAAAAAGGTCAAGGAAAGGTTAACTCACATGCTCCGGGAGGTGTGTGTGGGGACGGGGTTAACTTACGTTCTCGTGTTTCATGTGTTTGAGGAGTCGTAGTTCTCTGTAGGTCCTCTTAGCGTGGATGACGGACTGGAACGGCCTCGACAGCTTCTTCACCGCTATCTTCAGCCCCGACTTCACGTCATACGACGAGCTGCGCAGTGTCAAAGAGCACACACACACCTTGGTAATTATAACATTCATATCACATGTATAATATTACTGATATAACATAACATTCCTGTTATCACAGTAATGACGTTACATCAATAATTCAACACTACATTCCTCTTATTTCAATTGCATGCTACTTTCAACCAGACATTTAAATAAACCATTATTAAATGTAATATTGTGTGAAGTGGTCCTTGGGACCTGGAGAGGCGCTGTACACAAAGGTGTTTTATTAAACATCATGATTGTTGTAGCCTCGGTAATTTTGCAGTACTTCGTATCAATGCAGTAGCCCTCCCTTCCTGCCGCATGTAACACAGCACAGTTAGAGCAAATATACGGCAAGGCAACAGTACACGTCGTCCCCCACAAATGATGCAGCGCATCATTTGACTTTGATACCGATACCAGTCTTAGTATCACGATACTCGGTTACCACAGCAAAAAAAAGGCGTATTAGCCAAAGTCACAGTCAAAATGGCACTTGATCCAGACAGATCCTTTGAGATCAATATATCATTATGTTTGATGTGAATTTTTCTGAGACACCCTTGTGTGCATTAATGAATCAATGATACAACCAATCTGTCTTTGTTCTAACCAATCTACATAAAAACATAAGTTATAATTTACTTTAAATGTTAAGTCTCTATTGATAAACTGGGTAAATCAAGATGTAGCCTAGGCCAATTCACAATAGAGGTGAATGCGTATTCAATAGGAATGTGTGCATGCATTGAGGTATATGGAGCTTGTTTTGGCTGATTTCATGGTGCTACAGATGAAAAACAAATCGTTTTCCCTTCCATTTGAGACTTATTTTATTGTACTGATCAACAACATTTGAATAGAAGAAGCAATCTCTTTTAGAAAAGTGCACGCTGTCTCAGCCCTAATGATGTCATTCACACACACGGACAGAGAGATGTGACTGATGCGAGGGAGACGAAGTGAATTAATCAAGTTTTGGCAATGACTATGGTTTTTGGTGACACTCAGCTTTGAAATAAGGATATTTTGCATTATTGTTTGCATTTTATGACAAAGTACTAGGGTAGTGAATTGATGTTAGCTTCAGCTGTGAGCTAGCCAGGAAAGCTATCCTACAAAGCTGGAAGCTACCTGTATTTTCTTGCATTGTAAAGTGTTCTAGCCTGTAATGGACATTGTTTTGAGAACAGTAATTAACAGTTGCAACATTTCTACATGATGTGTCGCATGTGTCGAAGTGTGTTAACTTCTGTGCAGCATGAAGGGGGAGCTAACATGTTGCAGCACACACACCCCAGTGAGTGCAGTGGTTCCTCAGGACAGGCTAGAGCTAGCATTGAGTAAGTGTAGCAGGCACGATGCGCTCGCTCTATAAAGGGGACATCTGCTGCGCTGATAGACAGACTTGATCCTCTCAAATCAGTAGAGGACGTCAGACACATTTGATATAATTACTGAAAGTAACAAATTCTGTTACCGAACCGTTTCAAGTTCTGGTATTGAAAAAGTACAAAAGTTTCAGTATACCGTGCAACACTATTCACTTGGTTTTCTTATGGGAAACGTTTTACTCTTGAGGGGCTGTATATATAGTGCTTTCAAAGTATTCACACCCCTTTCCTTTTCACATTTTGTTGTGTTACAAAGTATTTTTTTTGTCAATGATCTACACAAAATACTTGAATGTTAAAGTGGAAGAACATTTTTCTATATTTTTTTATGAATGGGAACAAAAACACTAAAATATCTCATTCACATAAGTATTCACACCACTGAGTCAATACATGCCAGAATCACCTTTGGCAGTGATTAGAGCTGTGCGTCTTTCTGGGTAAGAACTTTGCACACCTGTCTGGTTAGACTGTAAACTCTCCTTCCAGACTTACATTAAGCATCTCCAATCCAAAATTAAATCTAGAATCAGCTTCCTATTTCGCAACAAAGCCTCCTTCACTCATGCTGCAGAACATACCCTCGTAAAACAGACTATCCTACCAATCCTTGACATCAGCGATGTCATTTACAAAATAGCCTCCAACACTCAGCAAATTGGATGTAGTCCATCACAGTGCCATCGGTGTTGTCACCCACCACTGCGACCTGTATGCTCTCGTTGGCTGGCCCTCGCTACATACTTGTCGCCAAACCCACTGGCTCCAGGTCATCTACAAGTCTTTGCTAGGTAAAGCCCCACCTTATCTCAGCTCACTGGTCACCACAGCAACACCCACCTGCAGCATGCGCTCCAGCAGGTATATTTCACTGGTCATCCATGAAAGCAAACACCCCGTTTGGCTGCCTTTCCTTCCAGTTCTCTGCTGCCAATGACAAGAACAAATATCACTGAAGCCTTAAACAGTGGGACAAAAAAGTATTTAGTCAGCCACCAATTGTGCAAGTTCTCCCACTTAAAAAGATGAGAGAGGGATGTAATTTTCATCATAGGTACACTTCAACTATGACAGACAAAATGAGTTTTTTTTTTTTTTTTTTAATCACATTGTAGGATTTTTAATGAATTTATTTGCAAATTATGGTGGAAAATAAGTATTATATAAACTTATTTGCTTGCCATAACAAACGGGTTGAATACTTATTGACATTTCAGTTTTATAATGTTTTATTCATTTGCAAACATTTCTAAAAGCAGATTTCCCCTTTGACAGGGTATTGTGTGTAGATCAGTGAGACAAAATCTCAATTTAATCCATTTAAAATTCAGACTTTAACACAACAAAATACGGAAAAGTCAAGGGGTCTGAAAGCACTGTGAGTACAAAATGTAATGACTGTAGGGACAGGAGATATGCATGTTCAAAGTTTTGGAATTTCAGTTGATTACTACAGCGCCCCCTTGGGAAAACCAGTCATTTTGTAAATGTCGGATTTCCAAACCCAAGTTTCATTGTACATACGGAGACAGATCCGCAGTCCCACGGGGACAATAAAAGTGATTATGAATTTTTTTTTTTTTTTAAATGAAAACCAACATTTTTGTCAACTGTATCTGTAAGGAATTACACTGCTTATAGGTAGTCACCCTTTCAAAATGTTCACCTTTTGTGAATGAACGGAGCTTATAGATCCTTATGGGAAACTTGTAAAAATATTGAAAAACATAAATTTCACTCTGACATTATGTAGGCCGATGACAAAAAAATCTTTAATCCATTTTAAATTCAAGCTGTAACAACAAAATGTGGAAAAGGTTGAGGGGTGTGAATACTTTCTGAAGGCACTGTGTGTGTGTACTTTTTCCCTTTGCTACGTTACAGCCTTATTCTAAAATGGATTACATAAAAATTCCCGGAAATCTACACACAATACCCCATAATGACGAAGCAAAAACAGGATTAGATATTTTTGGAAGCAGAAACAATGGAAACAGAAATACATACATAAGTTTTCAGACTAGAGGTCGACCGAATAATCAGAATGACCGATTAATTAGGGCCGATTTCAAGTTTTCATAACAATCAGATGTTTTTTTTTTTTTACACTTTTATTTAACTAGGTAAGTCAGTTAAGAACACATTCTTATTTTCAATGACGGCCTAGGAATGAGGCAGAATGACAGATTTTTAGCTTGTCAGCTCAGGGGATCCAATCTTGCAACCTTACAGTTAACTAGTCCGACGCTCTAACCACCTGCCTCACGAGGAGCCTGCCTGTTACGCGAATGCAGTAAGCCAAGGTAAATTGCTAGCTACCATTAATCTTATAAAAAACAATCAACGACTGTCGTTGCTCCAATGTGTACTTAACCATAAACATCAATGCCTTTCTTAAAATCAATACACAAGTATATATTTTTAAACCTGTATATTTAGCTAAAAGAAATCCAGGTTAGCAGGCAATATTAACCAGGTGAAATTGTGTAATTTCTCGTGTTCATTGCACGCAGAGTCAGGGTATATGCAACAGTTTGGGCTGCCTGGCTCATTGCGAACTAATTTGCCAGAATTTTACGTAATTATGACATAACATTGAAGGTTGTGCAATGTAACAGGAATATTTAGACTCATGGATGCCACCCGTTAGATGAAATACGGAACGGAATAAACGTTTTGTTTGAGGTGATAGTTTCTGGATTTGACCTAAAGCTCGTATTTCTGTGTGTTTATTATAGTTAAGTCTATGATTTGATAGAGCAGTCTGACTGAGGGGTGGTAGGCAGCAGCAGGCTCGTAATAGTCAAAGGTATGTGGTTTAGAGAGAAATAGTTGACGCGTTATAATTCCTGTAATAACTTGCGGCTGAACTTGAAAGGGGTTCCTTCGTTATTTTACTGTTCATGTCTTTCATAGAGAATGTCTCGATCTACTTCAAATAAGGTCTGTGTTTCGTGCAGGCTTAAACCACCTCGCCGTTTTGATACCTTATCCTAGTGAGATTTACATGGGTAACGTTTGTCAAAATATTTTCATAAATCCACTCTACAAAAAAAATGATCTTCGCTTATATTTAGCCAATATTGATCAGAGTTACCTTGTCCTATGGATATCTACACAGTTATAAAATTGGCAAGGTGGTGTAAGCCTACACAAAACACAGACCTTATTTTAAGTGAATCTAAAAACATCCTATGGAATAAATGAATGAAAAACCGCTTTTCAGATTTTGCAAGAAGGTGTCATGGGAATTATGACTCCCACTTTGGTAGTCAATTCTTACCATGTCCATTATTAAAATAGGATTTCCTGCATATAGAAAGTACAGTTTTTGTTTTCAACATTCATCACATAGAACTTAAACACAGGTAACTTGAGAGTATTTGTCTCCAGAGCAGACTCTTCAGTATCATTGTCACTTCAGAGCTGTGTGTGTGTGTGTTTTACAGATGCCAGAGAAAAGCAGAGCACCAGTGTGGGACTGTTACATGGAATTGGCACCAGGGAAAGCAAGGTATCTTATTTGTGATAAAGATGTAAGCATGGGGTCAGCAATGGCTAAATCAAAAAATACCACCAACCTGTGGAATCACCTTAAGAACACACATCCAAAAGCCCATAATGTATTATATTAAGTTAAAATAAGTGTTAATTCAGTATTGTTGCAATTGTCATTATTACAAAAGTGTATATATAAAACATTTAAATAAAAAAAATGGTCAGATTAAATCGGAATCTGCCTTTTTTGTCCTCCAATAATCGATATCGGCGTTGAAAAATCATAATCGGTCGTCCTCTAATTCAGACCCTTTGCTTTGAGACTCTGTTTCCATTGATCATCCTTGAGATGTTTCTACAACTTGATTGGAGTCCAACTGTGGTAAATTCTATTGATTGGACATGATTTGGAAAGGCACACGCCGGTCTATATAAGGTCCCACAGTTGACAGGTCATGTCAGAGCAAAAAACAAGCTATGAGGGCAAATGAATTGTCTGTAGAGCTCCGAGACAGGATTGTGTTAAGGCAAAGATCTGGGGAAGGGTAACAAAATATTTCTGCAGCATTGAAGGTCCCTAAGATCACAGTGGCCTTGATCATTCTTAAATGGAAGAAGTTTGGAACCACCTAGACTCTTCCTCAAGCTGGCTGCCCGGCCAAAATTGAGCAATCGGGGGAGAAGGGCCTTGGGAGCTGACCAAGAACCTGATGGCCTCTCTGATAAAGCTCCAGTGTTCCTCTGTGGAGATGGGAGATCATTCCAGAAGGACAACCATCTCTGCAGCACTCCACCAATCAGGCCTTTATTGTAGAGTGGCCAGACGGAAGCCGCTCATCAGTAAAAGACTGCTTGGAGTTTGCCAAAAGGCACCTGAAGACTCTCAGACCAAGATTCTCTGGTCTGATGAAACCAAGATTGAACTCTTTGGCCTGAATGTGAAGCGTCACGTCTGGAGGTAACCTGGCACCATCATTACGGTGAAGCATGATGGTGGCAGCATCACGCTGTGGGGATGTTTTTCAGCGGCATGGACTGGGAGACTAGTCAGGATTGAGGGAAAGATGAACAGAGCAAAGTACAGGGAGATCCTTGATGAAAACCTGCTCCAGAGCGCTCATAACCTCAGACTGGGGCGAAGGTTCACCTTCCAACAGGACAACAACCCATAGCACACAGCCAAGACAATGCAGGAGTGGCTTCGGGACAAGTCTCTGAATGTCCTTGAGTGGCCCAACCCAACTTGAACCCAATCAAACATTTCTGGAGAGACCTGAAAATAGCTGTGCAGCGATTCTCCCCATCCAACCTGACAGAGCTTGAGAGGATCTGCAGAGAAGAATGTGAGAAACTCCCCAAATACAGGTGTGCCAAGCTTTTAGTGTCATAACTCTTTTTGGGTGAGGCAGTAATCGCTGCCAAATGTGCTTCAACAAAGTACTGAGTAAAGGGTCTGAATACTTATGCAAATGTGAAATCAGTTTTTGATTTTTTTTTAATACATTTGCACACATTTCTAAAACCTGGTTTTGCTTTGGCATTATGGGGAATTGTGTGTAGATTGATGAGGGAAAAAAACTATGGACTCCATTTGAGAATACTGTGGTAACGTAACACAATAAGGAAAAAGTCAAGGGGACTGAATACTTAACAAATGCTATGTATGTAGCACGGAGTTCCAATATGATAACAAAAAATCTACAGGCAGGTTAAATAGACCGCTGATTTTTATTGTATTAGTCATTCCAGGGATCCTACTTGAAAACGCAACAGAGAAGCAATTTGCAGTTTCGCAAATCACTAAACAGTCAATAGACATGAAATCATAAAATTACACAAACTGTGTAGGACACTAAATACTTCATAATAACAACCCAAATGTTATAAGTGGTGGAGTTGTCCTTCAAGTCATATAATTAGTCTCCCATTGACAGCAATGCATGACTTAGGACTCACCTCGTGTCACTGTCTGTCTGTATGGAGCTAAGGGGATGATGTGTATGATAGTGAGTCAGCTTCATCAATTGGTAGTCCTTGAGCTGCTGTGTCCACATGTATAACAGTAAAATGGCTTGGCTGTGACACATCCACATGCACGCAGTGACACATCCATGCTACAGTGATTCCTCAGCAGCACATGCCATGTCCACACCCTGATACAGAACAAAGAACATGGAGAGAAGTGGGTGTTGAACATTCCCTGCCCTTCTCTGCCTAGCCCCATCTGAGTCACACACACACACACACACACACACACACACACACACACACACACACACCTGATGTTTATCAGTGACATAGCCTATTGCTGCAGTGACTGCTATGGCATTTCCCGACAAACATTTTCCTATACATCACATATACCATGTAGCTTAAAGTAGGACTGAGCAATGTGACCAAAATATCATATCACAATATTTATCTCATTTAGCTAGCTTTGATGTAGCTAAAATATTAATGCTCACCTATTGTTCTCCGATTTAGAATATACCATTGCACAAACATGCTGATCTAGGCCTAGACCAGAACTGGTGTCAGGCTGTATTAGCTAGCTAAACTCAGCAAAAAAAGAAATGTCCTCTCACTGTCAGTTGCGTTTATCTTCAGCAAACTTAACATGTGTAAATATTGTATGAACATAAGATTCAACAACAGTGAGAAATAAACTGAACAAGTTCCACAGACATGTGACTAACAGAAATTGAATAATGTGTCCCTGAACAAAAGGGGGGATCAAAATCAAAAGTAACAGTCAGTATCTGGTGTTGTCACCAGCTGCATTAAGTACTGCAGTGCGTCTCCTCCTCATGGACTGCACCAGATTTGCCAGTTCTTGCTGTGAGATGTTACCCCACTCTTCCACCAAGGCACCTGCAAGTTTCCGGACATTTCTGGGGGGAATGGCCCTAGCCCTCCGATTCAACAGGTCCCAGACGTGCTCAATGGGATTGAGATCCGGGCTCTTCACTGGCCATGGCAGAACACTGACATCCCTGTCTTGCAGGAAATCATGTACAGAACGAGCAGTATGGCTGGTGGCATTGTCATGCTGGAGGGTCATGTCAGGATGAGCCTGCAGGAAGGGTACCACATGGAGGAGGATGTCTTCCCTGTAATGCACAGCGTTGAGATTGCCTGCACTGACAGCAAGCTCAGTCTGATGATGCTCTGACACACCGCCCCAGACAATGACGGACCCTCCACATCGATCCCGCTCCAGAGTACAGGCCTCGGTGTAACGCTAATTTCTTCGACGATAAACGCAAAGCTGACGATCACCCCTGGTGAGACAAAACCGTGACTAGTCAGTAAAGAGCACTTTTTGCCAGTCCTGTCTGGTCCAGCGATGGTGGGTTTGTGCCCATAGGCGACATTGTTGCCGGTGATGTCTGGTGAGGACCTGCCTTACAACAGGCCTACAAACCCTCAGTCCAGCCTCTCTTAGCCTAGTGCGGACAGTCTGAGCACTGATGGAGGGATTGTTCGTTCCTGGTGTAACTCGGGCAGTTATTGTTGTTGCCATCCTGTACCTGTCCCGCAGGTGTGCTGTTCGGATGTACCGATCCTGTGCAGGTGTTGTTACACATGGCCTGCCACTGCGAGGGCGATCAGCTGTCCGTCCTGTCTCCCTGTAGCGTTGTCTTAGGCGTCTCAGTACAGACATTGCAATTTATTGCCCTGGCCACATCTGCAGTCCTCATGCCTCCTTGCAGCATGCCTAAGGCACGTTCACGCAGATGCGCAGTGACCCTGGGCATCTTTCTTTTGGTGTTTTTCAGAGTCAGTAGAAAGGCCTCTTTAGTGTCCTTAGTTTTCATAACTGTGATCTTAATTGCTTACCGTCTGTAAGCTGTTAGTGTCTTAACGACCGTTCCACAGGTGCATGTTCATTAATTGTTTATGGCTCATTGAACAAGCATGGGAAACAGTGTTTAAACCCTTTACAATGAGGATCTGTGAAGTTATTTGGATTTTTACAAATTATCTTTGAAAGACAGGGTCCTGAAAAAGGGATGTTGCTTTTTTTTGCTGAGTATGTTTGCTCTGACTAAGTACATTTAGCTAGCTAACTAGCGGTTAGCATTAACGGCTAACACAATTTATTTTAGCCACAACTTACTGAGAAGACAAACTAGCTGTTTGCAGACAGTAAGATACAAAAACTAATAGTGTAATTATAGACCTCTTGTGGATTTATATTAAGAAGCAAAATGGAAAGCAGCATCCGTGTTACCAACACCTTGTTGCATCTTCAGAATTGACCATGCAGATTGCAAGTGGTTGTGACTCCTGGTCGAGCAGAAAAACTGCTCTCCTTGTGTGTGGAAGAAGAGAGACGAGTCAAGTAGCATAAAAACTGACATTTACATGCGGCGGAGTGGTTTAACATATTTAACAAATCAAACATTGAAATACTGTTATACAAGGTCAAGTAAAAACCCAAACCGGTCTGTGCATAAATACAGGTATTTAGTACAATACGGTACTAAAATACCAGCATTAATAAACAGCACTAGCCTAAAACAGACCTACTAAACATATTATAATTCACACAGGTACTACTGATTTGATGGCAATGAGAGGGTGCGTAGCTCCTGCAATGCAGCAAGTGGCAGCCAGAGAGCAGCACGGAGATTCCCTAAAACCAAAATCACTATGTCCACCCTGTTGCCATGTGGAGATGTGCCCCTCCCACATTATTCAGACCAACAATGCAGCACTTTAAGTATTTGTAAAATTATTCTTGACAAAATGTTGACAAACATGCAGCTGCTAAAAAAACTCACTGAGAACTGTTAGAGCCCCCTGGATCGATGATGATTTAAAAAATTGCATGGTTCAAAGGATGAAGAAAAAAAAGTGCAAAGTGGCAAAAAAAAAATCAGGCTGCTCAGTCAAATCAACATAGTCAATTGAAAAATTGTGACAAAAAAAAAAAAAAAATCTATAATAATAATAACCAAAACAATATAAATGGGAAAAACTTGAGCACCTTATACTATGGGCAGAAAATCATTTAATCTCCATCATTCGAAGTTGAAGTTGAAGTTGATGCGTCTTTTATAACAAAACCTATTGATAGAGCCAATCATTTAAATTAATATTTCACTGGTTAAGTGGACAAACAGAAGTGAAATGACAACATTGACCAATGAACCATTATATTTGATTATTTAAGATCTAATAATGAAAGAGAAGGATTGCCGTATTGAATTTGGGTGGAAGAGGTGGAAAAACAGTTGTTATCCATCAATAATGATAAGCCACCTGGTATAGACAACCTAGTTGGGAAGTTATTGAGAATGGTAGCGGACTGTATTGCCACCCCATTTGCCATATATTTAACCAAAGCCTAAAAGATTGTGTGTGTCCACAGGAGCGGAAGGAAGCGAAAGTAATTCCACTACCTAAAAATAGTAAAGCACCCTTTGCTGGCTCTAACAGCAGCTCAAATCAGTAAAGCTGACTGTTCTTAGTAAACTGATGGAGAGAATTGTGTTTGAACAAATACAAGGGCATTTTTTAAAGAACAAGTTAGTTACTGACTTTCAGCATGCATATAGGGAAGGGCACTCAACTTGTACTGCACTGACTTAGATGACTGATGATTGGCTAAAATAAATGGATAATCAGATGATAGTTGGAGCTGTATTGTTAGATTTGGTGCAGCTTTTGATACTATTGATCATCACTTATTATTGAAAAAAATACTTGTTATGGCTTTACATCACCCGTCATCACATGGTTGGAGAGTTATTTATCCAATTGAACTCAGAGAGTATTATTCAATGGAAGCTTCTCTAACATCAGAAATGTACAGTACGGTATTCCCCAGGGCAATTGCCTTGGGCCATTACTCTTCTTTACAAATTATTTGCCACTTGTCTTACAAGCTAAAATGGCTATATATGCTGATGATTGCACACTACACATCAGCACTTAGAGCCAGTGAGCTCACTGAAACTCTTAGCAAGGAGTTACAGTCAGTGTTAGAATGAGCAATGAACAATAAACTGGCCTTAAATACATCTAAAACTAAAAGCATTACATTTGGCTCAAAGCATAACTCTTAGACCTAAACCTCAACTGGAGTTGTGTATAAAAGGTGTGACCATGGAACAAGTTGAAGAATCTGAACACCTAGAAGTAACACTGGCTGTTCAGTTAATATGGTCAAGTCATATTGACAAAGTTGTTGTGAAGATGGGGAGAGGCATGGCTGTTATAAAATGATGTTATGCGTTGTTTTTTTTAACACACCTGTACTAGTTGTTCAGGCTTTGATCACAACTTGATTAATGCCCGGTAATATGATCAGGTGCAGCAAAGTAAGGCCAAAGAAAGCCGCAGCGGGCTCAAAACAAAGCAACACGCCTTGCCCTTAACCGCACACACAGAACTAACAACAACATGCATGATAGTCTTTCATGGTCGAGAAGAAATTGACTGCTTCCCTTCTAGTCTTTTTAAGGAACATTTGTGTGTTGAAAATGCCTAACCAGTTGTATAGTCTATTTGCATACACTTCAGGCATACATACCCCACTAGACCCGCCACGATCGGTTTCTTCACAGTACCCAAACCAAAAACAGATTTAATGCGTCACATTATATATGTCATCGTATATATATGTCATGTCATTGTGGAATGCTCTGACACCAGCAAACAGCTAGTTTAGCTTAAAAAACAAAAATATATTGTATCACAGTGCCTCTCCTCTTTCTAAAGACCTAATTTAACTGTACTGTATATAAGAATATGTACAGTACCAGTCAAATGTTTAGACACACCTACTCATTCAAGGGTTTTTCTTTATTTTCTACATTGTAGAATAATAGTGAATATATCAAACTATGAAATAACACATATGGAATCATGTAGTAACCAAAAAGTGTTAAACAAATCAAAACCCTTGAATGAGTAGGTGTGTCCAAACTTGACTGGTACTGTATATATGAAGTGTGTAAATATAATTTGTTGTCTTCCCTATATTTACACTTTTTAAAATTGTATAATTATTTAATGTATTATTATCTTATGTTATTCTTGTCTATTACTGTTCTGTACTTTGTAATGTATTTGTACATTTTATGTGGGCCATAAGAGTAGCTGCTGCATGTGCAGTAGCTAATGGGATCCTGATAAACTAAACTACTACGTGTAGAATTTGCCCTCCAAACACCAAGGAATAAGGAAGCAAGTTCCTACGAAGTCAGATAAGTATAGAAGCTGGTTTCCCCTCAGAGTAAACTTGTTACCACAACTACATATGGTCTTATCAAAGAAGGCAAACTTTTCCGTGGTCATCTTAGTACCATTGTTTTGTTATGTATTATAAATGCATTTGTGTAAGCTTGGCTTAGTGGCTGGCTCTGAGGGCACTGCATACCATAGCACTCCCCACTGTACCAACACCAGCAAACTACTCTAATGAGGCTGAAGCCATATCTGTTTACACATTTGTTTTTATAAACTTCATATTTAACCAATTATTAACTGTCTATGAACTACCTTCAATAAAACATTTACAAAACCTCTTAAAATGTCTTAAAGTAAAGTCTTACCAATATATATTATTAATAACTCTGAACACTCTTTGCATAAACACTCTTAGCATGGAACTCCTGGATGGCTTCCACATTCTAAGAACCAATTCTAGGAACAGAGCAGGAATAGAGTGAGGTCTGTGATGGGAGTGGTTTTCTCAAAAAGGCTTGGAATGACAGATGGGGTAGAATCTAGAATCCCTAACATGGTGGTTTACAATCCTTTATTAGGCAGAGTTCACACTGAGGACTGGGAGGGAGGGACCGCCTGGTGGCAGGAACAAATACATACGTTAACTTGAAACCGACTGGCTGAAAGGTTGGCATCCCAGCTTGTCTTTCTTTGCAGTCCTGCTGGGCATATGATAAGATCCATTCGCCGTATCAGGAACCACTTTAAATGCTAGACATTTCTCCAGGCGATGTGAGATCTGATCATCCGAGTAGCGGTACTGCAAAAAAATTAAACCAAGAAACGCAGCCACTGATTGACTGACTTCCCTGAACAACGGTCTGACTGGCCTGACTGGCCGGGCAACCAACTGACTGACTGCAGACAGGACTACAGGAACTGACTCATGGAATAGCCAAGACAACTGGAAGGACGGACTGTGTCCCAAATGGCACCCTATTCCCTACAAAGCGCACTACTTGACCATGTGGCTCTGGTCAAAAGTAGTGCACCATCTATAGTGCCATTTCAGGCACATATCTAGTCTATTAATACCCCACTACTCTTCCATTATACAGTACTGCACTGCCACGCTCTCTCAACGTTGCTTTTCTCTCAACATTGTCAACGCACTCTCAAAGTATGTTTCACTGCACCGCCCAAGAAGGTACAGTACTTAGGCCTATAGAGTATACTCTGAGAGCACTGAGCAGTGTAGTCCTATGACAACGTTTTAGCTCACGCCTGCCAGCACTATAAGTCTAATTTAGCCTAGTGCAGTGTTCCACAATTTACTGCAACTGCACTGTCCAGGAGACCAGTGAGACGCAGCAGCTCATCAATATTTGGCTATAATACAGAGACAGAAGTTCAGAGCTTTCAACCGCTGACACTAACTTAACATTAACCCTTACCGCTACCCTTACCACTAACCCTAAACGCAAATTAAAGTACAAATAGCTCATATATTTTCTGCTCACTTTCTGATGATCAGTGGTATAAAGTACTTAAGTAATACTTTAAGTAAAAAATAATTTAAGTAGTTTTTTGGGGTAACTTTTACTTTACTAAATTACTAAACAAAATAAGGTACTTTTTACACAATTTCCCCTGACACCCTGACATTACATTTTGTATGGCTAGCAGGAAAGTGGAAAATGGTCAAATTCATGCACTTATCAAGAGAACAACCCTGGTCATCCCTATTTCCTCTGATCTGGCAGACTCACTAAACACAAATTCTTCAATTGTAAATCATGTCTGAGTGTTGGAGTTTGCCCCTTGATATCCGTTAAAAAAAACTCAAAAACAACGATGCTGTCTGGTTTTCTTAATATAAGGAATTTGAAATTATTTAAACTTGTAGACTTTTACTCAAGTAGTATTTTACTGGGTGACTTCCACTTTTACTTGAGTAATTTTCTATTAAAAGGGTATCTTTACTTTTACTCAAGTAGGACAATTGGATACTTTTTCCACCACTGCTGATGATATTGCCATTGTCACCTTTGTCCTTTCTAGCATGGCCATCTAGTGACAAAAGGATCAATTCATCACTTTCCAACTGAAAGCAAAATGATGCATCAACAGCTGCTACTGTACAAAACAACTTAACAGTGAGACACACACTTAGCATGTCCAGAAGAATAACTATTCTCACAGGACAGGAGCGGCTGTGTTATAATTACATTATAATGAAGTCTTCTTGTCAAAGGGACCTTGAGGAGACTACAGCAGGATGACTCAATCGAAACAGAGCTGAAGAGACTAGGCTACCTAATCTCGCAGTTATGACTCATCAGTGTACACACACAATGGGAAAAGATGACATCATTCCAGGCTCATCACCGGCAGGGCAGCAGATGCCTATAGAATAGAACGCTCATTACTCTGACTGGGGAGGTGGGGCTGCTTTCTGCCCGGCAACCACGTGACTTTCTATCCGTCACACTGCCTGCTGGCCTGGGTTAGAGTGCGCTACTAGAACATGCAGGGATGTAAAGGGAGCAAGGGGCTATTGGGCACAAGGTGATGTAACTAGAAACTTCCGTACAGTTTTAGTCACTTTCTGATTACATTCAGATGTAAGCTTAAAGTTCAAGCAACATCATGTGGGGCCATTGGAATACCTACATACATAAAATATTTTTCATTCAGTAGCCTAATCATGACCATGCATGCCAAAGACGTCACATTATGCCACATTTTGATTTGGGATGGGCACAATAACCATACACATTCGGGTTTCTACAACTGACAGATGATGCATTAACGTTGTTGTATATGTGCTGTTTAGTTGAGAGGCAGTAGTGAATAGGCGACTGAAGTCTTTCGTCTTGACTGTTAAATTCTCGTAAATGAAAAAGCTAGCTAATCTATTTTTGTATACAGGATGATGTTCACCAGGAAAACCATCCCGGGAGGCACATTTTATTTTCTATCTGCACAAAAACAAAGATAATCTGATGTTTGAAAGACAGTCAGACCCAAGTCACTCAGAAGAGTTCGTAGCACAGCAATCTGGTTACAGTAACCTCATTTTTACACTGACTGACACTTCGTAGGCAGCTATCGTAAAATGCTGAGAAGCAAATTATCCCCTGGCCTGATTTTGTGATTTGAAACATTGCAGATTGCTACACTCTGCAAAAGTTCATAAAAAAATATTGTATTTGTCACATAACATCTGCTAAACATGTGTATCGCGGGTGTAGCGAAATGCTTGTGTTTCTAGCTCCAACAAGAGTGTGCAAAGCTGTCATCAAGGCAAAGGGTGGCTACTTTGAAGAATCTCAAGTTTAAAATATATTTTTTGACTTGTTGACCTTTTTGACCTTTTTTTGGTTACTACATGATTCCATGTGTTATTTAATAGTTGATGTCGTCACTATCATTCTACAATGCAGAAAATAGTAAAAAAATAAATAAAATAAAAAACACTTCAATGAGTAGGTGTCCAAACTTTTGACTGGTACTGTGCATGTAAACTCAGCAAAAAAAGAAACGTCCTCTCCATGTCAACTGAGTTTATTTTTCACCAAACTGAACATGTGTAAATATTTGTATTTACATAACAAGATTCAACAACAGACATAAACTGAACAAGTTCCACAGACATGTGACTAACAGAAATGGAATAATGTGTCCCTGAACAAAGGGGGGGGGGGCAAATCAAAAGTAACAGTCAGTATCTGGTGTGCCCACCAGCTGCATTAGAAAGGGCAGTGCATCTCCTCCTCATGGACGACACCAGATTTGCCAGTTCTTCCTTTGCCGCTCTTCCACCAAGGCACCTGCAAGTTCCGGGCTCTTCGCTGGCCATGGCAGAACACGGTCTTGCACGCGCAGAACGAGCAGTATGGCTGGTGGCGTTGTCATGCTGGAGGGTCATGTCAGGATGAGCCTGCAGGAAGGGTACCACATGAGGGAGGAGGATGTCTTTCCTGTAATGCATAGCGTTGAGATTGCCTGCAATGACAACAAGTTCAGTCCGATGATGCTGTGACACACCGCCCCAGACCATGACGGACCCTCCACATCCAAATCGATCCCGCTCCAGAGTACAGGCCTTGGTGTAACGCTCATTTCTTCGACGATAAACGCAAATCCGACCATCACCCCTGGTGAAACAAAACCGCGACTCGTCAGTAAAGAGCACTTTTTGCCAGTCCTGTCTGGTCCAGCGACGGTGGGTTTGTGCCCATAGGTGACGTTGTTGCCGGTGATGTCTGGTGAGGACCTGCCTTATACAACAGGCCTTACAAGCCCTCAGTCCAGCCTCTCTCAGCCTGTTGCGGACCGTCTGAGCACTGATGGAAGGATTGTGTATTCCTGGTGTAACTCGGGCAGTTGTTGTTGCCATCCTGTACCTGTCCCGCCCGCAGGTGTGCTGTTCGGATGTACCGATCCTGTGCAGGTGATGTTACATGTGGTCTGCCACTGCGAGGACGATCAGCTGTCCGTCCTGTCTCCATGTAGCGCTGTCTTAGGCGTCTCACAATAAGGACATTGCAATTTATTTCCCTGGCCACATCTGCAGTCCTCATGCCTCCTTCAGCATGCCTAAGGCACGTTCACGCAGATGAGCAGTGACCTGGGCATCTTTCTTTTGGTGTTTTTCCAGAATCTGTAGAAAGGCCTCTTTAATGTCCTAAGTTTTCATAACTGTGACCTTAATTGCCTACCGTCTGTAAGCTTTTAGTGTCTTAACGACCATTGTTTATGGTTCATTGAACAAGTATGGGGAACAGTGTTTAAACCCTTTACACTTTTTACGAATTATCTTTGAAAGACAGGGTCCTGAAAAATGGGTGTTTCTTTTTTTTCCTGAGTTTATGTATGTATGCATGTACACACACTACTGTTCAAAAGTTTGGGGTCACTTAGATATGTCCTTGTTTTTGAAAGAAAAGCAATTTTTTTTGTCCATTAAAAAAAACATCAAATAGATCAGAAATACAGTGTAGATTTTGCTAAATGTTGTAAATTACTATTGTAGCTGGAAATAAAGATTTTTTTATGGAATATCTATTTAGGCATACAGAGGCCCATTATCAGCAACCATCACTCCTGTGTTCCAATCGCACGTTGTGTTAGCTAATCCAAGTTTATCATTTCAAAAGGCTAATTGATCATTAGAAAACCCTTTTGCAATTATGTTAGCACAGCTGAAAACTGTTGTTCTGATTAAAGATGCAATAAACTGGTCTTCTTTAGACTAGTTGAGTATCTGGAGTATCAGCATTTGTGGATTCGATTACAGGCTCAAAATGGCCAGAAACAAAGACCTTTCTTCTGAAACTTGTCAGTCTATTCTTGTTCTGAGAAATGAAGGATATTCCAAGTGAGAAATTGCCAAGAAACTGATGATCTCGTACAACGCTGTGTACCGTGTTATTTTTTTCATTTCACTTCACCAATTTGGACTCATTTCATTACATGAAATCCAAATAAAAATACATTTAAATTAGAGGCTGTAATGCAACATAATAGGAAAAACGCCAAGAGGGATGAATACTTTTGCAAGGCACTGTAAGTCATGGCAAAATGTGTAGAATTGCAGGAAATTAACTTTAAAAATTCAATTTCTCTCTGCTGACAAGGGGTCACTAAAAATGTTTTGCTACAAGGTGGGAGCCCCCAACAAAATCTTACTTACGCCCCTAAAAGGCTCGAGTGCGTAGTAATTTAACCTTTTTTAAACTGATATGAAAATTATGTTCCTTATCTCTCCAAAACCGTACCGCAAGGGAAACCAAACCTTCGTCAAAATATGTATACCGTCAATAGGGGCATAAGCATTTCGCGTCTATGAACGGGGTAACTCTATAGTAGATCTAGTTTATATACTTGTAATATGGATGGAATATATTTCGTAAAGCGGAGCAGAGTTCACTAAGCAGGCTCTAGTTCTCGTAGATATAGTTGATTACTGGAAAGGTACCTACCAGACGGACCCGTAGGCTCCCGAGCCGACCGGGGACAGGGTCTGGTACCGCTCCGGGACCTCCCATATCGTCTTGTTGAGCTCCTGTCGGTAGAAAGTGGGTCTCTCCTTGTGAAACATTCCCTGCAGAATGCAGACAAACAAGCCCGTCGTAACTTCGGTTTCCTCGTTTGCGTGGTACTAGTGATGCAGGTGGTGCCTAAAACAACGATAACTATTGTTGACGCAACCAATAGACGAATTTGGTCTCGCGCATTCCGGACCGTGCAAACTTAATCCAGTGCACTACATGAGAATAGCAGAGCCTGAACACAGTGAGCTATGACTGAACAGCAGAGCCCGAAACTCAGTGAGCTATGATTGATTTATCCTCTCTGCAGATTGCGATCCTGTTCATGGGTACGTTCAGCGGATCACTTTTGTCAAGTCGACTTTCAAAATGCATTGCATTAAGTGGTTAAAAATTGTCCGATTTGCGCCTACATGTGGACAGCATGAATTTCACAAAAATTATGCGATCAAAGGTCATGACGTTTTGACTGCAGTCAACTGCAAGTTTTTGCAGTTGCTCTTCACCATAGAGAATAATAGAGTCCTCTAGTGGCCAAAGGGACGCTTTGGCATTGTCAGCCCCATTTTTGTTTTATTTAACCTTTATTTAACGAGGCAAGTCGGAACAAATTCGTATTTACAATGACGGCCTACATTGAGGGCTTCCACCATGCTTCTGCCATTTTAAAGTATATATACAAAAAGTAAATATATACAAATATAAAAAGATAGAGGACTTATCTCTATGCTCTTCACCAACTTCATCCTGAAGCCAGCCCTGCATTATTAATTAACCAACGTTGCTGCCATTCATGTCGAACAGTGGATATATACAAATAATGGTGATATTTGGGTTTCTCTCTCACTAATTGAATGCACAATGTAAAACACTTTTATAAACAATTGCAACACTGCCATGTTGAAAAACCACATTAGTGTCTGACTGCGGCTGTCACCGCTGCACCTTCCCCAACTTTACTCCTCGAAATTTGTCTACTGTCGTTTGCTTCAGCCACTCAAACGAGCCCCTTGACTGTGTTGAGAGGGACCGTGAACTGGGTGTAATCATTAGTCCAAACATTTGGAAAAAAAATACGTTTTTCTATTGAACAAACTCAAGTAGGGCCCTACCCGTTTTGTTCAGGTTGCTTCCGTTTAAGAAACGTTTTGCAACAGAATCGGTTTTAATAAGCCCCTGAAGTGCTACCCCGTCCCTGTTCACACATCTCGCGTGATTTGAGTTTTGCCAATAGGGAAATCCCACTGAAATATGTAGTAATTCCTAATGTCCTTTGCCTTTTACTGTAGGCTACATGTTGAAATCAAAGACAGGTTTAAAAACTGTGTTGAAATGTTGAAAAAAAATATGTATGCAATAGTGATTGACCCGTTGGGCTTATTTAACATATCACAGTGGTATGATGGCCTTACTATCTTGATGTTTCCCCAATATTTTGAATTGCCATCTGGACGAGCCTGCTGCATACATTTTTACTTGCAGTAATCATAGGCCTAGCTGTTAGTTTAATTAGGTTGCAGCTAACGATTAGCATACGCATGCTATACATTTATATCAAAGACACTCATTACACCCTATTTGTTTAGCTTTATATACAGTATGTAGAAAATCCACACATTTCCTGACTGACATTTCCACCAATCACCCCCATTTCCAGGTTTCTACAGGGGCTGTATGTCCTCCTAGCCTCATACAAACTATCTTAATCTCGCTAGCTCACATTCCATTTCGCTACACGGATAGAGCAAAACAGAATTTGAGCTTGCAAGATCAAGATGGTTCGTACGAGGCTAACGTCCTCCCCCAACACACCTTAATTAGGCTCGCGTGCTTCCAATTAGTGATGGGAAGTTTGCTCTTTTTACTGACTCAGATCTTTTCAACTCGTTCAGTCAAAAGAACAAAACGTTCGACTCATTTCTTTAATTTGATTCAGTAATGCTCAGAGCACGCAGGACCCCCTACTGGCGAACGATGAATTAAAAAACTTGAACGAATTCTACAAGCCTCTTGTTAGCCATAAGGGGCTTATTGGAGCTGTCATTTGTGAATGAGAATCATAAAAGTGTGCTTCAAACAATGTACATTTCTGATCTCTAGGCATAGCCTACAAATAAGACTATTTATTGATACGTTTCAAACAAGGTCTAAGGCCACAACCGGACTAGAATGTGAACGACTCTTGGCGGAATGCAATTGCTTGACTGCCACCAGGGAGATTAGCACAATATTGTTTGCAAACTGCAGCCCCCCAAACGATTCGTACTAGAGTTCGAGTTGAGCTGTGTAGGCCATGTTTTGGTTCTACAAAGCTGTGTCCATCGATAATAATCAATTCATTGCATTAATTATTGCACCATGCGATCAATTATCAGTTATAAACATGTCTTTTTCTTCTCTACGTTGCCTGCAGCATGATTTATTTTTCTGTGCGCATAGTTGGTCGGATAGACAGTGGGTCAGAGCAAGTGCTGTATCCTGAGCCACTGAGCCTGAGGAGCGCATATTAATGCTGCTGTAGAATTCATTGCAGCCACAAGGTCAAACTAACGGACAAAAAATAACAAGTCACTAGGAAAAACGCATCAAATCGTTTGCGAACTGCACATCACTACTTCCAATCAATCAGTCTGGCAACCTCATAGACTAGAAGCATGTAGTGTTTGAACATGATGAATGTGTAATATAGTTCATAGTCCTTACCTTCTGAAGTTCATCCCCTGTTTCACCTGGATGCATTATTGCTTAAAAATCATCCATCCATCTTTATGGGTTCTACTAAGCTAAGATATGGAAAAACAGAGAAAAAAAATGTTTCATAAGGAATAAGGTTTGGAAGTGTCTGTCCTATATCTAGGAGATATAAGAAAGATGAGGACTTCCATTCATTTTTTTAACAGGTACCAGGTTACCTTCATACCAGTCCTACTGGGCTTTGTGAGAGTCTCATCTTTCCATAGAGGGGTCATATTAGTTAGTAGGCCAAAACGTCCACCACATATGTGGAAGGCCGACATAGGCTGATTAAGTGGATTGAGACGCAGCCCATGCAACAAAACAGATATCTCTAGCTTAAACTGACAGATTTTTATGGGTGCAACAATAGTTAGTCAACTGAGAACTGAGATCCTAGTGTTCTTACAGACACTCCACTGTGAAGCTCCATAACCTTCCAATATTTTTCAATATACTGTATCTCTCCTTGATACACAATTGGCTGGGACAAAGATCACCTGACCAACTTTGATTTTGGTGTGAATTGTCCCTTTCATGTGGAGGATACCGTAGATTAAAAATACAAACATTTAAACATTTAAGAAAAATACATTACTAACCCAGTTTGTCCACAGAGTTTCTAAACCATCTTTGGTTTGGCTTTGTTACTCACAGTATCTGAGTTCCATTGCTCTGTCCTGATGAACCCGGATATGTCATTTGTTTTCCATCCATTAGTTGTCGCTCGATTGGTCATGCTGGCTGCTGACTAACACAGGGAAGGAGGACAACATTTGACAACAACATGGACCTTTGAAAATAACTGAGACTTCAACACAGTCTTGGACAACAGCAAACTGCAAACATGACAAATGGTAAGTTGGATGTGACGTTTTTTAGGTCATCTTACAGGAGATGCACTGTTTTCAAAGTAAAGAAGCAGACGTTAGCGATATACTGTAGCTTTAGTTAGCTAGCTCTCCCTTTGTGATTCGATTAATAATCATTGTGCCAGCTACTTTGCTAGCTAGCTACCATATGGTTCTGTAGACGTGGCTACAGACCGTACTGTAGCTAGCCAACATCAATTTTCTAACATTTTGATTTATGAACTGAAACGTGCATCGTCAATTTGCATTCTAATACGTCCATCTGGTAGCTAGCTATCTATGTTGTGACATGTTTGGTGGGACTTTTATAAATTACCTAGCTATTACTGGCATCAACCCTGCTTTTGTAATTGATGTTGACATAGCTAGGTATCTAGCACGCTAATCACACAGGTATCAAGTGTAGCCTAGCTGTCAAACTGGTTTCACTGGCAATGGTATTTTACCATTGCTGTAGACATCAAGAAGTGATTGTGTGCTAGCTTCAACAAGATACAATCTGTCAATCTATTGTTGTCAATAAAATATTCAAATATCCAAGGCAATGGTAGTTCATCATTGAAAATTGAACCACCATATCTCCAGATGTCATCTTCAGACCAAATTATGTTTTTTTCTCCTCTCCTCAGTGTACTCGTTGGATGGGATTGTGGTATTTGGAATTCTGTTCATCTGTACATGTGCATACCTCAAGAAGGTGCCTCGCCTCAACAGCTGGCTACTCTCAGAAAAGAAAGGTGTGTGGGGGGTGTTCTATAAAGGTAAGCCATCAATCAATCAAGTAGTAATTTCCATCTATGTAATAGAAGAATGGGATATAAATACTGGGTTTGTGTTTCTAACTACAGCCAAAAAGCTATGCTACAGTTTCATCATAGTCTGAAGCAGAGAGGTACTGTTTTTTCTCCCTCATTCCCCCATTCTATTTCCTCCCCTATCTGTCCATCCCTCCCCTCTCTGTATCTCTCTCCCCTGTGTATCCCTCCCTTCTGTCTTCCTTGGTCTCTTTTGCTCTCTCTCTCTCTCTCTCTCTCTTTCATCTCTCAGCTGCAGTGATTGGGACTAGACTGCACCATGCTGTGGCGATAACCTGTCTGACGATGGCATTGTACCTGGTCTCCTTAAAGTGACAGTGTCAGGCTGGGATGGACCAGATGGGACTAGGATGGACTGGAGTGGACCGGACATGGCCAGGCTTGGCTGGGCTGGATTGGCCTGTGCTGGTTTGCCACCCATGGACACTGTTTGGACAATGTGTGCCCAACACTCCCAATTGATTCACCCAGGACCTGTAAAGGATAAGGATAAGCCAATAGTGCCCCACATTAGGTAAATAAGATCCCTGTAGCTCACTGCACTCTTCTAAACCTGACATCATCCATCCCTGCATGACACAACTGTCATCCAGTTTACCCTGAGTTTCCTGTACAGATCTTATAGAACAGTGTTTCTATTCTTGAGGTGCACATTCTTTGTTCTAGCTCAACACTAACACATCTGATTCTACTGTTTAATTGCTCAACCAGTCACCAAGCCATTGAGTAGTTGAATCGGGTGTGTTAGCTCTGGGCTGAAACAAAACCGTGGTCCACCTGGAATGGATTAGGGATCACAGTGATAGAGATGTCAGCAGGCTAAGTAGTGTCAGCATGCTGATGTACTCAGCACGCTCATGTGTTGAGTAGTATCTTTATTTAATACTGTTGTTAGCAGAAATAGTTTTTTAATAATTTTTATTATCATCTAATTACCATTCTCAACGGTTTATTCTGGGGAAAGGACTGGTATTAAGGAATAGCCTAAAATAATGTGGAAAATATTAATTCCTGTTTAAAGTCAGACTTCGGTTGTATATATTTAGGGGGGAAAGTCAGTATAATAGATTTGAAAAAGCTGTTTTCTGTAGAGCACAATAGAGAAGAGCATCACATGCATTGTTGTTAAGTCTAAATATCTCTTTGTTTATTCAAAGGTATTTTTTTACGTTAAAGTGGTTGTACGTTGTCATGATTATCGTCACTATCATTTTTCAACAACCTGGAATAACCCTGGGCCATAGTTAAAAGCTATAAGGTCACATGTTCAGGTAAACTCTTGGTTCCTTGCCAAATTTTCACAAACAAAACTAATATAGGAGAAATGTCTTGGTGTCCAGCTTAACCTCTTATTTTCTTTCAACCTCTGTTCTTCTTTTTTTTGCTCTGTAATTTATGTATGATTTCCCTGTTTGGAAAAACCACTACAGATTTCTGCACCAGTGCTTTGTGACTGGCCCGCTGTATGTTGTGTGACAATAGCGCTCATCATCTTTGGGGAAAATAAATGTTTAAAAATTACTTAAAACACCTTAACCGTGCTGTATGTTACATTTTAGTGAAAGATGCAATGAGAACCTCTGTCAATGAAAGTGCGCAACTCATGACCACAGCTCAATAACATGTACATTGTGGCGTTGTCTTGATCTACAGTAAGTAGTAGATATATATATATATATATATATATATATAAAAAATTAAACCTTTATTTAACTAAGCAAGTCAGTTAAGAACAAATTCTTATTTACAATGACGGTCTACACCGGCCAAACCCGGACGACGCTGGGCCAATTGTGCACCACCCTATGGGAATCCCAATCACGGCTGTTTGTGATACAGCCTGGATTCAAACTAGGGTGACACCTCTAGTACTCAGATGCAGTGCCTTAGACCGCTGTGTCACTCGGGAGCCCATTGTTGGAGAGATAGCAACCCTTAAAGCACTCTTGTATGATAATGGTGGGTTAAATTGTGGATGAGGGTAGAATAGACTGACAATATCCCTTTTCATTGCTTTCACCATTATGTTTTGTATACTTTAGAAATTATTGTTAACTGGTGTTGATGACTGGGATTTCAAAAAAAGGTCCAATGAAAGATCTCCTTTGTTTCTTTCTGATTGTTTTACAGAATTATGTTCACACTCCTCAAACGAAACAAACCTAGGGCTTGATTCAATCCGTATCGCCGAAATTGCGCGTTATTGTGCGTTTGCAATTTAAAGGTCATTTCCGATTGAGCTGACATATGCAGCGTTTACCTGTGAATGCAGTCTCCGCAAACGCGGGAATATTACCTTATATAGGCCAGGGTTTCTCCAAGAATCTCAATATCCATATTTGGTTAACTCTCTTGAAATAGATGTTAACTGCTGTCTGCGTTCTCAGGTGGATAATTCCCCACCTGCTCTCTCTTGAGCTGAGCAGCTGTGACACCAGTTTCTCCTGCGGGAGGGAGAGTGGGAGGGAGCGACAATTAGACAGGGAATCAGATTTGACCTGCATAGAGCTGTAAGATGCACCTGTTCAACATAACACCACATTCACTTACACCGCTGCTGATTCAACTCCGAGTGATGGGATAGCTTGACCTGGAAACAAGACCAAGATTTTACTTTGGCGTGCATGTCTCTGTGTGTGCGAGAGCTTCTCCCTCAATCAAGATTCATCTCGAGAGAGCACAAGCTTCCCTCTTTCTTCAGAGCAGCAGTTCAGCTGTTATGTGACTATCCCTGCACACAGGTAAGGCAGTTTTTTTTGTGAAGTACATACAGTGAGTGTGTTTCAAGGAGAGTTATAAAGTTGACTTCACTATAAGATAAATGTTTTGACATCACTGCGAGAGATATTGTGATTTCCCTACTGTTGTGTGAATTCCTATATATTGCTTATCTTCCACTCTCAACAGGTGTTTACAGGAAATGGATATCAGAAGCCACAGGAGAGGTGAGTTCTTTATTGTGCATTTTGTTGGCAATAATATTTAATCTTGCCAAAGAGCATGAATAGTAATGGAAAACAATCATTTATTACCTTAAAGATGACTCGTACAATACCTCAATGAAGTGTCCTATTCCTTTCACCAGCAATTACTACATAATAACCATTTACTTTGTAATCTTCAGTAAATACTAAGGCAATTATGGTTAACAAAAAAATAGGGCTGTCAGAGTTAACCAGTCAACTTGAGTTAACCTTTTATGTAATTGTAGTGCAACATATTTTTTTGCCGTGAATAATCGTATTGTCTGAAAGCATTTTAAATACACTAAACATCATTTAGAGCTAAAAACAGTTGACGTTGAGGTTAAATAAAGTGTGCTTTATCAATGTGCCTGATTTTGGACCAAATCAAGACGAAAATGATTGTAATGATTTTCAATCTTAAATTACAGCTTACTTTTAAGCAAATTCTGAATTTGCAATAAATCGGGATTAATAACAGCAAATCCTACGATTAATCCGATTGCATTTATCGTTTGACAGCCCTATAAAAAATGTAACAATCTCCTCTTCCTCTGTCAGGGAGCTACGTCTGTCGAAAGGCCCATTTGTTCGTCTCTGTCTGTCAAGGGCCACGATGACATTATCCATGACCTCATCCATCCTGGAATCCGACCAATCCCGTCCTGGAATCTCCTCTACACCGTGACCACCAGTGCGAGCTGATGCTCAGTCACAGATGGTGGAAACAGTTAACAGTCAACACGACCAGGTTATAATGGGAGACCAGATTTAACTGTCATAATAGGCCGGCTGAGACAATGTTCTTATATAGCTTACAGTAGTAGAATAATACTCTTTATTCCTAAATTACAGATATACAGTACCAATAAGTATAGGTGTATACATATTGATATGAGTACCATCTCAGTTCCGGAAAACTGCCAAAACAGCTCTAAGTCTGCTGGCTTTTGTCTTAGTAACAAAGGTAGATGGCATTTTATTCCAACAAATAACTGCTTAATAAAGATTTTATTACAAAAATACACTTTTCAAAAGCATTTCAATGAAATGCTCAATAGGTCAAAATGTTTTAAACAAACAATGAGGAGAGGACAGTCATAGAATGTCTTTCAACATCTTTAATGGAAGCAGTTATTTTTTTCGTTTGTTGAAAAGTAACCAAATGCCAGCTGGAAAATTGCCAATACAGAAGCTCAGCTGAACACACACACGCAGCTCTGTTGGGCATCACTGGGCTTTGCAAATACGTCTACCAAACACAGACAGCAGGTGGGTTAAATCTCCCAGCAGAACAGAACAGGCTCTCAATAATCAGGGGAGAGGAGAGAGGCCAACATTATACATTTTTAACCTCAATACAACTCCAAACACCATCAAACTCTGAATGTATAATTTTGGGCCATTGTTCCTCATCAATAGGTAATAAGCACCATATTCATATCAAGATAATCACTTTCATCACATTCACCAATAGGTCCACTTTCACTCAAAGACAGACCCAGGAATTTGTAAATATAGACAAGAATGAGGTGGATGAAATTATACCTTGAAGACAGAATGAAGTGTGTCAGTTAGCAATGAGCTGTCGCCCACTCTATGATGTGGGCGTGCCCCAAGGTTCAATACTGGGGCTCCTTCTAATTCAGCCTGTACATTAATTATCTGCCTTCTGTCTGTACTTGGTCTGAAGTTCAAATGTATGCAGATGATATAGTGATATGTGCCTGCAAAGAGCAAACAAGCTGCACAAGAACTCACTACTGTAATGGTCCAGGTTACAAAGTGGCTCAGTGACTCATGTTTGCATCTCAATGTGACGAAAAAAAACAGTCTGCATGTTCTTCACAAAGAGGGCAACTGATGCTACTGAACCAGATGTCTATGTGTCAGGGGAGAAGCTCCAAGTGGTGTCCGATTTTAAGTACATTGGCATCATACTTGATTCCAAACTCTCTTTTAAAAAGCAAGTGAAAAAGGTAACTCAACCTAGCTATTTTCCGATTCATACGAAATTGTGACTACTGAGGTAGCAAAACTGTACTATGATACTCCCCCACTTAACATACTGCTTGACTAGTTGGGCCCAAGCTTGCTGTACAACATTGTGTGTGCAACTTCAAAAAAAACATGAAGACATTGCTCAAGGCCAATCACACTTGTGAACATAATCACTAGCTGTGTATGGCTGCTTTCCATGTTATTTGTAGCGTTTGAGGTGTGAAAACACTTTGTTGCTATTATGTATTTTGTTGCTTTTTGTGCTATTGCTCTGTCTGCATGCTACGTGTTGCTTGTCCTATGTTGCTCTGCGTGTGTTTACTGCTCAATGATTGTCTGTATTGTTATTGTTTTGAATAACCTGCCCAGGGACTGCGGTGGAAAATGAGCTAAAAATGGCTAAAATCGGCACTTTCACTGAAACGTTGATTATGGATATGTAAAAAATAAACAAACTTGGGTCTCTTTATTGTCCTACCAGTAAGGTGAATACCAGTTCCTTTAAGTACACTCACTCCCAACATGCTGTTAATAATAAATACATCGACTCCTGTCCTATTCTGTGGTACCAGTTTGCTTCATTTTAGTCCGTGAGGGCTCCAGAATAAATAAACAAGTAAACATATAAAAAGGGAACAGTGTTTTCCGCAGGTCTTTTCATAGGCGGGCTCCCATAACAGACACCTTCTATGGATGTCAACTGAAGGCAACAAATGTTTTAGTTGAGGACGGGCAACAGAACAAGAGGGGCGGTGGGGGACGACGGCAGAGCAAGGCTGAGGGAGAACACCATACTGCCTGGGGAAATATTGGTGAGGATGGACAGGGTCAGGGGTTATCAGGGTACTCCATCCTTCCTCTGGCAGCACTGGGATGGCGGGACGCTCCAGTCGTATACATAACTCAGTCTGAGTTTAACCTCTTCTTTACACAACCTCCCATCTCTCTGCAGTGTCTGCTGTTTCTCTAACATATCCTCCAGGCTCTGCTTGTGGGTCACCAGGTACTTATTACTACAGCCCCTTGACTTGAACTCCGTGTCGAAGCGTGGGTCGTGCGTCCGTTTGACGTCCACGGGGGCCAGCCAAGCCCCGAGTGACACGTCCTCGCTCTGCCACACCTTGAGGAAGGCAGCGTTGATGCGCACGTAGTGGATTAGGTCGCAGGAGAGCAGATAGCCTCCACCCAGGGCGTAGGGTAGGTAGTAGTCACACAGCTCCCAAGCCGACTCCCTCCACTTCGCTGCAGTTTTGACACGACCGCAGCCTGAGAAGAACCCCCAGTACAGCCGGCTGGGTTCTTTAGTCTTCAGCTCCTCCTTTAGATGAGAAGAGATGATGTTATTGTGTGTTTGCACAGAAATGTGTTTCTATCCATATCACACAATATAGAAACGTTTTAAAAAGGCAAAACTGTGAAGAAAATCACATAACATACAACACCCCAGGGCTGCGTACCAACACCAGGGACGCATCCCATATCAAAATACACACCTTCAAAAGGTCCAGGCGAGCGAAGGTGTCGTCATCTGCTTTTAAAACAAACTTAAAGTCTACATTGTGATCCAGCCAGGAGTACATGTGCAGCAGCTTCAGGGTCAGGTTCTCATACGAGTCCCGCAGCTCGGGGAGTAAGAGCAGGTCTTTGTGTCGGCCCTGCTCTGTGTTGAGGTTCTCCATATCCTCGGCCGGTAGACCCTCTGTTCCCACCACAAACATAGCTAGAACCTCCGGGTCCTTCTTAGTCAGCCATGTGCTGCGGATAATGCTCCGCCGCTCTGTGTACTTGGGTCCTGTGGTGATGAGGACCACAAGGAAGGCTGAGAGGTCTTTGGGGCGTGAGGGGGGCTTGGGGTGCTCTGCTCTGGGCCGGGAGTGGGCAGCGTGGGGTGCTAGGCCTGGAGGGTCAACCTGGCCCTGTTTCAGGGTCTCGGAGGTACACTTGGCGAGGAAGAGGACGACTACAGCAAATAGGCAGACTCCTGCAATTGCCAGAGCCGTCTTGTGACGACACAGGAGGCGAACCAGTTTCATGGTGGGGAGACTGAGAAGGGGAGAGAGAGATCTGTAAACAACATGTCTGTGAACAACAGCAGTCAATGAATGTCTCCCAGAGAAAGTAGCTAAAGAAGTAGACATTCTAGAGTTGATCAACTGTATTGAACAGCTAGCTATTAATCTGTGCTAACCAGACCACCAACAGCTTGCAACCTGGCTAACATTACCTGACCAATCTAATTCCAAGCGCCCGAGAGAAAGCATGCTTATTCAATCAAAATCAAAACAAGGGCCAAAACAAAGGAGGGAATATGGGCTACAGTACCTGACAGTGTCACAAAACGCTAGGTGTCGAATGCATTGATGACAGTTACCTCGGCATTGCTTCTGTCTGTAGCTAACACAAATGCGAAACGTTAGCAGACTGGCTAGCTCAACAGCTATCGAGGAACAATGATTTGCTGCTCACAATTCGCTTGCTAACAAACAACGCGAGCCATTTGGTTCAGTATAACTCCTTGAGCTCTTTGGTCGGTGGAAATGAATAAAATCGTTAACTGAAACAAACGAACAAATCATTGTGTGTAGCCTTTACGTTCATTTCGCCCCTGTTCACACGCAGTCAAATTATCTTTTTTTTTAAAATATCAAATAACAATACAATAGCAAATAAGCATAGGATATCACTACAAATATCCTTTCTTCTTATGAAACATAATAAAAATAAAAAAATATATAAAAATCACTAGACATGAATTGCCAGCATGGCTAATTCTAGGATTAGAAGCAAATATAGGGCCAAAGCCAGTAGGGGGGTCCGGGGGCATCCTCCCACGGGGAAAAAAAAGAGCAGAATTTCAACAGAAATGAACATTGAGAAATTAGAACATTTTCCAGTCAACATGGTGGGTTAGGGCCTATTCTATTTGAGAGTCGGGGAACTCGACATCGACTCGTACACAGGGGGCTTCATACTCTTCCCGAGTCCGGCAGAATCATATTACTCTCGGGTTCCGGCTAATGGTACTCGAGTCAACTTCAGCATATCTGGCCCGATTAACTTTTTCAGAAGTAGGGACGTCTGAGGTTTTTATTCGGGAGGTGATGGAAGAATAAAAAACAAATGAATGTAATAATTTCACCTCGAATTTGCAAGGTAATTTGCAAGCTAAAATGCAGTCCATTAGTCTATTAGATGGAGAAGGACACTAGAGAATCTATGATATAAATGAATGAGATTTTACTCCAGATTTTTTGGGGGAACACCACAAAATTGTATCTGATCCAAATGGTTGTATAATCAGGCCTTTATTTCGGCATTAAATTCAAAAGGACATTTGAGCTCTTATCCAAATTAGTCTACATCACTGCAGTTTACCCAAGATAATAATTGTGTACTAACAATAATACATTCCTCATTGCACTGTGTTGTTGTAGCTTAGAAGGTAGAATAATTGTATTTTCTAAAACCGTAGGCCTAATGATATCAATAGTGGAACATGCCTGGGACCACAGAGTACAGCCTGGAAGAACGCATAGGCCTATATTTTCCATTAGATAATCTGCTACCTAGTCTGAAGGAGTGATGCAGCCTACAACCATGCATGTTGAATTATTGCAATAGCCTATTAAACTGTTACATATTTAGTCTATAGCCTATTGGGCTCCTGAGTGGCGCAGTGGTCTAAGGCACTGCATCTCAGTGCAAGATGCGTCATTAAGCCCCTGGTTCAAATTCAGGCTGCATCACATCCGGCCATGATTGGGAGTCCCATAGGGCGGTGCACAATTGGCCCACTGTCATCCACGTTTGGCCGGGGTAGGCTGTCATTGTAAATAAGACTTTGTTCTTAACTGACTTTCCTAGTTAAATACAAGAATATATCAACTAAAAAAGGACCATGATTGTGGGTTCAATCCCTGGGGCCACGAACAGAATATTAATGCATGGATAAAGGTGTCTGCTTAATGTCACATTTTTTATTTTTGCACACCTCATATTTATGAGACATCGAAAACATTTCTGCATGGAACTTTTGACAGTAGCAGGGCTGCCTGCACATTCTGATAAGATGGAAGGAAAATAAAACAGAGCATCTTAACTAGGTAAGTTATGAATTGTATCACCAACTGTGTAACTTTGTCATAGTCTTTGTCATAACCCAAGGTTGCATGCCACATTTTTGCTGAACCGGAACATAGACTAAGTTTAATTCAAGATTGAGACCTCATTGTTTTACAAATCTGTGATTGTAATTTTCTAAATTGTCTATTGCCAACATCAATGCTTGAAGTATCCTTAATAGGGAGCTAGCATTATCTATAAAGGAACCAAAAACACACGATTCAGCAGCGGTGGTCTGTGCTGCTCGAGCCGTCTGCCTTGTAGCTCAAGCCGGCCTCGCCGCTTGACTTTCCAACGGTCGTTGGTTAACAGTCGAGGCCAGCCGTAGAAGATACCAAAAAGTTTGAACTAGGTAATTGTAGCTATTGTATTTGTAGTGTATTTTGTAGCAGTCGTTAATTAGTTTGTGACATTGTAGCTACCTTCATTTTTGGACTGGTCATAGTTGTTTCAACGTTACCGTCAGTTTCTCTGTTACAGTCAGCTAACTCTTAGGGTAGAGGTAGCTAGCTATGTGATATTTGGTAGCTAATTGAGCTAGCTAGTATTTTTGTTTGTAAAACATCAGTAGTCTACTGTAGCTAAGACAAGGCAAGAAAGCACCCGGTTAACATACAGTGGAGAGAACAAGTATTTGATTCACTGCCGATTTTGCAGGTTTTCTTACTTACAAAGCATGTAGAGGTCTGTCATTTTTTTCATAGGTACACTTCAACTGTGAGAGACAAAATCCAGAAAATCACATTGTATGATTGTTAAGTAATTAATTTGCATTTTATTGCATGACATAAGTATTTGATACATCAGAAAAGCAGAACTTAATATTTGGTACAGAAATTTTGTTTGCAATTACAGAGATCATACGTTTCCTGTAGTTCTTGACCAGGTTTGCACACACTGCAGCAGGGATTTTGGCCCACTCCTCCATACAGACCTTCTCCAGATCCTTCAGGTTTCGGGGCTGTCGCTGGGCAATGAAAAAATACTGAAAATTTCAGCTCCCTCCAAAGATTTTCTATTGGGTTCAGGTCTGGAGACTGGCTAGGCCACTCCAGGACCTTGAGATGCTTCTTACTGAGTCACTCCTTAGTTGCCCTGGCTGTGTGTTTCGGGTCGTTGTCATGCTGGAAGACCCAGCCACGACCCATCTTCAATGCTCTTACTGAGGGAAGGAGGTTGCTTGCCAAGATCTCGCGATACATGGCCCCATCCATCCTCCCCTCAATACGGTGCAGTCGTCCTGTCCCCTTTGCAGAAAAGCATCCCAAAGAATGATGTTTCCACCTCCATGCTTCATGGTTGGGATGGTGTTCTTGGGGTTGTACTCATCCTTCTTCTTCCTCCAAACACGGCGAGTGGAGTTTAGACCAAAAAGCTCTATTTTTGTCTCATCAGACCACATGGCCTTCTCCCATTCCTCTTCTGGATAATCCAGATGGTCATTGGCAAACTTCAGACGGGCCTGGACATGCGCTGGCTTGAGCAGGGGGACCTTGCGTGCGCTGCAGGATTTTAATCCATGACGGCGTAGTGTGTTACTAATGGTTTTCTTTGAGACTGTGGTCCCAGCTCTCTTCAGGTCATTGACCAAATCAAATAAAATCAAATCAAAATCTCTCCTCCAAATCAAATCTCTCCTCCGAGAGAGAGAAAGAAAGAGAGAATTAGAGAGAGCATATGTGGGGTGGCCAGTCCTCTTCTGGCTGTGCCGGGTGGAGATTATAACAGAACATGGCCAAGATGTTCAAATGTTCATAAATTACCAGCATGGTCGAATAATATTAAGGCAGAACAGTTGAAACTGGAGCAGCAGCACAGCCAGGTGGACTGGGGACAGCAAGGAGTCATCATGTCAGGTAGTCCTGGGGCATGGTCCTAGGGCTCAGGTCCTCCGAGAGAGAGAAAGAGAGAAGGAGAGAATTAGAGAATTCACACCTAGATTCACACAGGACACCGAATAGGACAGGAGAAGTACTCCAGATATAACAAACTGACCCTAGCCCCCCGACACATAAACTACTACTGCAGCATAAATACTGGAGGCTGAGACAGGAGGGGTCAGGAGACACTGTGGCCCATTCCGAGGACACCCCCGGACAGGGCCAAACAGGAAGGATATAACCAGGTCCTGCCGTGTAGTTCTGGGCTGATCCCTCACCTTCCTCATGATCATTGATGCCCCACGAGGTGAGATCTTGCATGGAGCCCCAGACCAAGGGTGATTGACCGTCATCTTGAACTTCTTCCATTTTCTAATAATTGCGCCAACAGTTGTTGCCTTCTCACCAAGCTGCTTGCCTATTGTCCTGTAGCCCATCCCAGCCTTGTGCAGGTTTACAATTTTATCCCTGATGTCCTTACACAGCTCTCTGGTCTTGGCCATTGTGGAGAGGTTGGAGTCTGTTTGATTGAGTGTGTGGACAGGTGTCTTTTATTTCAGGTAACAAGTTCAAACAGGTGCAGTTAATACAGGTAATGAGTGGAGAACAGGATTGCTTCATAAAGAAAAACGAACAGGTCTGTGGGAGCCGGAATTCTTACTGGTTGGTAGGTGATCAAATACTTATGTCATGCAATAAAATGCTAATTAATTACTTACAATGTGATTTTCTGGATTTTTTTTTAGATTCCGTCTCTCACAGTTGAAGTAATAAAAATTACAGACCTCTACATGCTTTGTAAGTAGGAAAACCTGCAAAATCTTCAGTGTATCAAATACTTGTTCTCCCCACTGTAGGTAGCTAATAGTCACAGCAGTTAGCTACACTATTTATGCCCAGTGAATCACAAAAGAACTTGTGCAACCTCAACCGGTCTCGAGCGGAGATAACAAAGAGCGCTCCAAGCGTCAATGATACATTTAGTTTCATGTGTACTATGGCAGCTAAAATCTCAATTACTGTAACGCCTAAAATTATTTTTGTACATATGGTCTCGTGGTTCTGTAACTTTATCTACCTGAATTACTTGAATCTAGTGGGCGACCACAAAACAATAAATAGTTTTGCAAAGTCAGGAAGCAGGTGCAGTTGGTGAGTTTAATAATAATGGAGCGATACAAAAGGGTGGAAACGTGAGCCTCACAGTGATGGCGAGCCGCCTGCTCCTTCTGGTTGGTGACGGCGTGCTGGAGCCTCAAGTCGGCATTGTTCCAAAACTCTTCTGCGAGCCTGAACCTCTAGTCCACTGCAGGGGCATCGGTCTGGCTCGGGGAACACGGAGCCAGAGCTGGCTGATAACCCAGAACACACTGGAAGAGAGTCAGCCCGGTGGAGGAGTGACGCAATGAATTCTGGGCGCACTCCGCCCAGGGAAGGAATCAGGCCCACTTCCCCTGCCGGTCCTGGCAGTGACTCCTCAGAAACTTCCTCAGCTCCTGGTTCATCCTCTCCAGCTGCCCGTTAGACTGAGGCTGGTGACCACCAGCTTCTCCATGAAGGCTTTCTATACCCGTGGCGTGAATTGGGGGCCACGGTCAGAGACGATGTCTACCTGAAGGCCATAGTGCCGGAAGACCTGTTGGAACAGTTCAGCGACATGAAGAGCGGTAGAGAGACCAGAGAGTGGGATAAAATGGAACGATATCAAGAATCTGTCCAAACCACACAAAATGTGGTTAAACCATCAGAGAAGGGGACATCAGTGACAAAAATCAATGGACATATGAGACCAAGGACACTGAGGTACGGGAAGGTGAAGGTGTTTCCCTGCTGGAGCATGCCAGGGAGATTTAGCTTGGGTACTTACAGAACATGAGTTTATATAGCGAGTAAAGTCCTGTAGCAAGGTGAGCCACCAGTACTTTCCAGAGATTGACTGAATAGTGCGGGACAGCACACTGGTCAGCAGCCGATCCCTTATGCCCTTGGGAACGTAGGTGCGCTCAGGGGGACAGGTATTTTATTTATTTAACTAGGCAAGTCAGTTAAGAACAAATTCTTATTTTACAATGACGGCCTACACCGGCCAAACCCTCCCATAACCCGGACGATGTTGGGCCAATTGTGAGCCGCCCTATGGGACTCCCGATTATGGCCGGTTGTGATGCAGGCCGGGATCAAACCAGGTTCTGTAGTGACGCCTCTAGCCCTGAGATGCAGTGCCTTAGTCTGCTGTACCACTCGGATGCCAAAATCTCCCGAATCGTAGAGATGGGACAGGGCATCGGCTTTGGTGTTCTTTGAACCTGGGCGATATTTCAGAGTGAAGTCGAATCTAGTGAAAAAAAAAGAGCCCATCTTGCCGAGGGTTCAGCCGCCTTGCTGTCCATATTTACGGCAGGTTCCGATGGGTGTTGAGGATGAGAAATGGGTCCTTGGCGCCCTCTAGTCAGTGTGTCCACTCCTTTAATGCCAACTTCACCGCCATCAGCTCCCGATTGCTGACGTCATAATTACTCTTTGCGGGAGATTACTCTTTGAGTAATATGCACATGGGTACAATTTCTGTGGATTACCTTGTCATTGGGACAGGACAGCCCTCACACCCTCTTTTGAAGCATCCACCTCTACCAAGAAGTGCAGAGTTGGATCTGGGTGTTTGAGCTACGGGGCGGAGGTGAAACACCCTTTCAGTATGCAGAAGTCTTCGTTGGCTGCAGGACTCCTTCCCAACTTACAGGGACTACCCTTGAGGAGAGGCAATAGAGCTAAAGTTCTTGATGAAATGGCGGTAGAAGTTGGCAAACCACAAAAACCATTGTAAACCATTTATGGTAGTTAGGACTGGCCATCGACCTTACCATCCATCATCACTCCTTGCGGGCCGATCTGGTAACCCAAAAAGGAGAAGGTGCGGTGATGTGTGTGATAGTCCCGGATCCCAGTGGCCGATTATCTAGCGCCTGAACCAGAAATGGAGAGGAGAGCAGGTATGAGGTGATGTTCAGGGAGGAGACAAGGGCCTGGTCAATAAAATTCCCTGCTGCACCAGAGTCCACTAGAGTTGTAGAAACAACACGAGGGACAGCCAAGCTAGTGAAATCAATACTTAAAAAGGTTTGGCTGAAAGTGATGATGGAATACTTATGCCTAATCCAGGAGACAGATGATCACGGGGCCATCCCTCTGCTCTCGCGGACCCCGGGTTGGAACTTGTCTGACATTGCGGTCAGCAGGGGCACCAGCTTCAACAATAGGGACAGAGAGTGACGGCGTCGCTCAGCCGCGGGAAGACATGTGGCCCCTATCTCCATGGATTCAGGCTCTGACTCAGAACAGTCAACGAATGAGGGAAAGAGTCGATGGAGGTGCCGATGCTCCCGATAAGGTTATCCAGATGGATGGCCATCGTGATGAGTGCGTCCAAGGAGAGCGTGTCGTCTCGGCATGCCAACTCTGTCTGGACATCTTTGCGCAGTCCTCTTCCGAGTAGGGTGCGGAGCGCCGGCTCATTCCATCCACTGGATACTGCCACTGTCCAGAGCGTGAGGGCGTACTGGCCATCCTGCCATAGGTGCTCACCCTCTTCTCGGCCTTCCGGTGGATGATCAAAGACCTCCCTGAACAGAGCCATGAACTTTTCATAGGAACCCAGCTCCTACTCTCCTCTAGCTCACTCCAATGCCCGTCCGATCAGCAGGGAAATAACGGTGGCAACCTTGGACCTCCCATCTGATGAGTGAAATAGAGGGAGCACTGGAGTAGGAAGCCACGGCATTTAGATGGAGTCTCGTCATATTTGTCTGGGAGGGATAAATGGGCATCATTGACCTGGGCTTCCGTTTGTTGAGGCAGTATTCTGTAACGCAGGGAGTCAGGAAGCAGGTGCAGTTAGTGAGTTTAATAATAACGAACATGGAGAGATGCAAAACAAGAGACACGTCTGGACAAGAAAACAGAACCAATACTGCCTGAAGAGTAATGCTACAGAGTGCCAGATAAAGGGGAACTAAATCAGGGTAGTGATGAAGTCCATTTGTGCCTAATGATGGTTGCCAGGTGTGCGTAATGATGGGTTGCCAGGACCGGTGGTTAGTAAACCTGCGACATCGAGCACCAGAGCGGGTGTAGACTTGAAACCTATACAGTAAATGGGTGAATGAATCAGCTGCTGTCTATCATTGAAGGCAAATCTATATACAAAAAAAATACTAAGTATAATGGAGAAAAATAAAAATTCTACAGGTTGAATGATTAGTGTTTCCAGCTTCTCCCATTCGTCAATTAAACCCCATATAAAGCGATGTGTTCGCTTTACAATTTCTCTTTTTTGTCTTCCAGTCAGCCTCTCCTGTCTCCACCTTCCACCACGCGGCCAAAAACTCACTATTCACAGCCAGAAAGGTATGTGATACAGCAGTTATTACTCAACATTTTCTTGTCCAAACGCTTCTGATTCTTGAATCAAATAAGTTATAAATGCTTGTTGAGCGTAGTTGAACTGTTCTGCCCCATCAGAACCAAACATAGGCCTGTTTACACTTGTTAGGGATAGGGAGCAGTATTCTGAAGTTTGGATGACTGAGGTTCCCAAAGTAAACTGCCTGTCACTCAGGTCCAGAAGCTAGGATATGCAAGGTAGTATTAGATAGAAACTTTAGAGTTTTCTAAAAAAAAACTGTTAAAATACTGTCTGTGAGTATAACAGAACTGATTTGGCAGACGAAACCCAGAGAACAATCCATCCAGAATTTTTTTGTTGAGGTCATTGGATTTTCAAATGCTTTTCTATGGGGAAACCAAATTTGTAGGACCCAGATTGCAGTTCCTATGGCAACCACTATATGTCAACAGTCTATAGAAATTGTTCTATGTTTTTTTTTTATATGAAGAAGTAGTCGTATTCTAGTCTTTTGGTGCGCGTGAATGAGAGCGCGCTCCTCGTTGTTTTTCTCCGGTATTGGAAACAGTTTATTCCGTCTTAAATTTGATCGATTATTTACATTTTAGGGTACCTGAGGTTGGATTAGAAATGTTGTTTGATATGTTTGGACCAAGTTGACAGGTAATTTATTTGATCCTTTGTAGGCATGTTGGGTGAGTTGGAACCGGTGTATTTCTGAATCAAACGTACCAAATAAACAGACATTTTTGGGATATAAAGAAGGACTTTATCGAACAAAACAACCATTCATTGTGTAACTGAGACCTTTGGGATTGCAAAAAGATGAAGATCTTCAAAGGTAAGCGATTTGTTTTATCGCTATTTCTGACTTTCGTGATGCATCTGTTGGTTGGAAAATGTTTTTCATGCTTTTGTATGCTGGGCGCTGTCCTCAGATAATCGCATGGTACGCTTTCGCCGTAAAGCCTTATTGAAATCTGACAAAGCGTCTGGATTAACAAGAAGTTAATCTTTAAACCGATGTATAACACTTGTATTTTTTATGAATGTTTATTATGACTATTTCTGTATTTTGAATTTGGCGCTCTGCAATTTCACCGAATGTTGTCCCGGGGGTCGCTAGCAGAACGCCTGCGCCGGGAAAGGTTAACTGAAAACAAACACTGTATACCCTCAAAACATGGTTAAAACTTTCATTTTTATTTAATGGATCGTTAGTCCTTGCATCCATAGCTCCTATATGTTTATGGTCATTGCTATCTGGAATCCTTGGGATGTCCCTTCCTTAAGCTTAACCAAATCCGCCTACCTGACCTTAATTATTATTTAAAAATATATATATTTTAAAAATTTAACTTCAAATGGGGGTATCGGCATCCATCCATCCAATCCGCAAGTTGCCCATCCCTGACCTAGAGTCCGTAAATTCTGTGCTTAGTTCCTTCTTCTGAAAAGGAAGTAATTTGCCTCAAGGACACATAAGGTCTGCCATGATGGATTTTCCGCCATTTAGAATCTCCTCCAGAACCACAGGGCTGATCTGGATGAAACTTGATATGGTATCTATGGAGCAAGGTCTTTCAACGCCATATTTTCCAGACTAGTATGGCAAACAATTTACCAATAAATAATGTGGGCATGGTCTGGCACAAATCACAAGGATATTTGTATTGTAACCAAACTTGTAGCACGGTGGTGCTACAACGGCCACATATTTATCTTCTTCGGTTTGACTCAGTATTGAAATTGAAAAACTCTGGTTGTGTTGATGTGTTTCCCATTTGAGGTCTCCATCCTAGGATTTGTGTGGTGTCAAAATCGGATTAAACGTAACTACTTATTTTGCTCTTTTTATGTTATTCAAAGGTGCTGTCAGGAGAAACACTTTCACATCCAAGGCTACAGATGGAGAGGTTCGGCATAAGGTAGCTGCAGCTAGCACCAGACAGAGATGGAGGCAGAAAGGAGAGGTTTGATCACAGCAAGGAAAGGGCAGATAGACCCAGAGAGACAGTTACATTTACAGTGGATTTGGAATGTATTCAGACCCTTTGACTTTTTCCATATTTTGTTACGATACAGCCTTATTCTAAAATTGATTTTAAAAATTCCTCATCAATCTACACTGGTATACCCAATGATGACAAAGCAAAAACAGTTTTTTTGAAATGTTTGCATATTTATTAAAAATACAAAACTGAAATATCACATTTACACAAGTATTCAAACCTTTTACTCAGTACTTTGTTGAACGACCTTTGGCAGCGAATACAGCCCTGATTCTTCTTGAGTATGATGCTACAAGCTTGGCACACATGTATTTGGGGAGAATCTTTCACATTCTTCTCTGAAGATCCTCTCAAGCTCTGTCAGGTTGCATCGAGAGCGTTGCTTCACAGCTATTTTCAGGTCCCTCCAGAGATGTTTGATCGGGTTCAAGTCCGGGCTCTGGCTGGGCCACTCGAGCATTCAGAGACTTGTCCCGAAGCCACTCCTGCGTGGTCTTGGCTGTGTGCTTAGGGTAATTGTCCTGTTGGAAGGTGAACCTTCACCTCGGTGTGAGGTTCTGAGCACTCTGAAGCAAGTTTATCAAGGATCTCTGTACTTTGCTCTGTTCATCTTTCCCTCGATGTTGACTAGTCTCCCAGTCCCCGCCGCTGAAGAAACATACCCGTAGGGATGGTGCCAGGGCTCCTCCAGATGTGATGCTTGACATTCAGGCCAGACAGTTTAATCTTTGTTTCATCAGACCAGAAAATCTTGCTTCTCATAGTCTGAGAGTCCTTAGGTGCCTTTTGGCAAATTCCAAGTGGGCTGTCATGTGCTTTTGCTGAGGAGAGCATTCCGTCTGGCCACTCTACCATAAAGGCCTGATTGGTGGAGTGCTGCAGAGATGGTTGTCCTTCTGGAAGATTCTCCCATCTCAACAGAGGAACTCTGGAGGTTCTTGGTCACCTCCCTGACCAAGGCCCTTCTCCCCCGATTGTTCAGTGTGGCCGGGCTGCAGCTCTAGAAAGAGTTTTGGTGGTTCCAATCTTCTTCCATTGAAGAATGATGGAGGCTACTGTTTTCTTGGGGACCTTCAACGCTACGGACATTTGTTGGTACCCTTCCCCAGATCTGTGCCTCGAAACATTCCTGTCTCGGAGCTCTACGGACAATTCCTTCGACCTTGGCTTGGTTTTTGCTCTGACATGCATTGTCAAATGTGGGAACTTATATAGACAGGTCTGTCGTCTGTTGCCTTTCCAAATCATGTACTGTACAATCAATATAATTTACCACAGGTGGACTCAAATCAAGTTGTAGAAACGTCTCAAGGATCATCAATGGAAACAGGATGCACCTGAGCTCAATTTTGTGTCTCATAGCAAACGGTCTGAATGCTTACGTAAATAAGATATTTCAGTTTTATAGTTTTTGTCACGCCCTGATCTGTTTCCCATGTCCTTGTGCTTGTCTCTACCCCCCTCCAGGTGTCGCCCATCTTTCTCATTATCCCCTGTGTATTTATACCTGTGTTTTCTGTCTGTTGCCAGTTTGTCTTGTTTGTTCAAACCTACCAGCAGATTGGCTCAGCTCCTGGTTTGCCCTAGTCTCGCTTTCTCGTCCTCCTGGTTTTTGACCTTTGCCTGTCCTGACCCTGTACCCGCCCACCTGACCACTGCCTGTCTCTGAGCCTGCCTGCCATCCTGTACCTTTGCTCCACCTCTGGATTGTCGACCTCTGCCTGACCTGACCCTGAGCCTGCATGCCGTCCTGTACCTTGGACTCTTCTCTGGATTGTCGACCCCTCTGGTTACAATAAACAATAAACATTGTCACAGTCTGAACTTGGGTCTTACCTTGATTCCTGATAGTTTTAACCTCTAGCACTTAGCCATCCCGGATCCGGGATCGTGAATACAGCCTCAGGCTCATTACCATAACGCAACGTTAACTATTCATGAAAATCGCAAATGAAATTAAATAAATATGCTAGCTCTCAAGCTTAGCCTTTTGTTAACAACACTGTCATCTCAGATTTTCAAAATATGCTTCTCAACCATAGGAAAACAATCATTTGTGTAACAGTAGCTAGCTAGCGTAGCATTTAGCGTTAGCGTTAGCATTAGCATTCAGCAGGCAACATTTTCACAAAAACCAGAAAAGCATTCAAATAAAATAATTTACCTTTGAAGAACTTCAGATATTTTCAATGAGGAGACTCTGTTAGATAGCAAATGTTCAGTTGTTCCTGAAAGATTATTTGTTTAGGAGAAATCGCTCCGTTTGGTGTACCAAAAAAACCCGAAAATCCAGTCATCAAAACGCCGAACTTTTTTCCAAATTAACTCCATAATATCGACTGAAACATGGCAAACGTTGTTTAGAACCAATCCTCAAGGTGTTTTTCACATATCTCTTCGATGATATATCGTTCATGGAAGTGTGCTTTCTGTTCTGAATCCCAGGAGAAAATTCCCGCAGCTAGAGATTACGCACCAATTTAGACAAAGGACACCGGGCGGACCCCTGGAAAATGTAGTCTCTTATGGCCAATCTTCCAATGATATGCCTACAAATACGTCACAATGCTGCAGACATCTTGAAGAAACGACAGAAAGGGCAGGCTCGTTCCTGGTGCATTCACAGCCATATAAGGAGACAATGGAAAACAGAGCCTCAGAAATTCTGCTAATTTCCTGTTTGAAGTTTCATCTTGGTTTCGCCTGTAGCATGAGTTCTGTGGCACTCACAGATAATATCTTTGCAGTTTTGGAAACGTCAGACTGTTTTCTTTCCAAAGCTGTCAATTATATGCATAGTCGAGCATCTTTTCGTGACAAAATATTGCGCTTAAAACGGGCACGTTTTTTTTATCCAATAATGAAATAGACTCAATTGGTTTTAATAAAATTGCAAAAAATTCTAAAAACCTACATACGTTTATATCGGTCCACTATTACTATTTTAGGCCCTGTGCACTACTTTAGTGAAACTTATTTTTTAAAATTCATATATTATTTTAATTCTGATTTTTCAGGAGGCTCTGAAGCTCCCTCAGCACTCACACACACACACACACACACCCCCACACACACACACACACACACACACACACACACACACACACACACACACACACACACACACACACACACACACACACACACACACAGTGCATTAATTAGAATCCATAGATCAGCTTTAAGTGGTACAATCTACTTACTGTGTGCTCATCCCTCTGCCTCTCTCCATCGCATTCTCTGTGTCGTCTGTTGCTGTCTCGCTTGTCTGCCCTCTTCTGTTGCTGTCTCTTAGTGTTCTATGTTGCTCTGTTGTCTACCCTCCTCTCTCATCCTGTCCTGGTAGTAAAACGTGCAAAAGTGAACAATTGTTTTATTAATAATTGCACAGACTTTTTCGCCTCCCCAGCAAATTATTTGTAAACAATGTTTTACTCTTTCACTGTCTGTATTTCACCTGTTATAATTTATGAAAATAAATTCAACTATTTAGAATCTATAAAGCAGATTGAAGTGATACAGTCTACTGTGTGCTCAACCCACATATGTTCTCTCTCCATCTGCCCTCTTCTGTCACTTTGTGTCTTGTCTGTTGGTGTCTCTTATTGGTTGTGGTCTCAGGTTGTTTTTTTTACAGTCTTTTTTGTCTATCCTCTTCTGTTATGGTCTATTCTGTTCTTCTGTTGTCTACTCCCATCATAACCTATTCTTCTGTTGTGGTCTCTGTGTCTTGTCTAGTGTGTCTCTCGCTATCATACTACTCTTCTCTTCTCGAATCAAATGTTATTGGTCACATACACGTGATTAGCAGTTGTTTTTGCAGGTGTAGCGAAATGCTTGTGCTTCTAGCTCCAACAGTGCAGTAATATCTAACAAATTACACAACATATACACAATACACACAAATCTAAGAAAGAATGAATTAAGACTATATACATATATGGATGAGCGATGTCAGAGCGGACCAGACTAAGATACAGTAGAATAGTATAGAATATACAGTGGGGCAAAAAAGTATTTAGTCAGCCACCAATTGTGCAAGTTCTCCCACTTAAAAAGATGAGAGAGGCCTGTAATTTTCATCATAGGTACACTTAAACTATGACAGACAAAATGAGAAAAAAAATCCAGAAAATCACATTGTAGGATTTTTAATGAATTTATTTGCAAATTATAGTGGAAAATAAGTATTTGGTCAATAACAAAAGTTTATCTCAATACCTTGAGATAGAAGCTGTTTTTCAGTCTCTCAGTCCCAGCTTTGATGCACCTGTACTGACCTCGCCTTCTGGATAATAGCAGGGTGAACAGGCAGTGGCTCGGGTGGTTGTTGTCCTTGATGATCTTTTGGCCTTCCTGTGACATCGGGTGCTGTAGGTGTCCTGGAGGTGGAAAAAGAACTCAATTGTCATACTTGAGTAAAAGTAAAGATACCTTAATATAAAATGACTTAAGTAAAAGTGAAAGTAACCCAGTCAAATACTAATTGAGTAAAAGTCTAAAAGTATCAGATTTTAAATGTACTTAAGTAGAGTGGTGGAAAAAGTGCTCAATTGTAAAACTTGAGTAAAAGTACAAAGTAAAAGTAAATGCTATATATCAAATTCCTTATATTTAGCAAACCAGACGGCACAAATTCATTTTTTATTACTTTTTTTGACAGCTAGGGCTAACTCCAACACGCAGACATAGTTTACAAAGGAAGCATTTATGTTTAGTGAGTCCACCAGATCAGAGGCAGTAGGGATGACCGGGGACATTCTCTTGATAAGTGTGTGAATTGTAACTTTTTCCTGTAGTGAAAAGCATAGTACATTTGGGTGTCAGGGAAAATGGATGGAGTAAAAAGTACATACTTTTCTTTATGAATGTAGTGAAGTAAAAGTAAAAGTAGTCAAAAATATAAATAGTAATGTACAGATACCCCTTAAAAACTACTTAAGTAGTACTTTGAAGTATTTTTACTTAAGTACTTTACACCACTGCCTGGAGGGCAGTTAGTTTTCCCCCAGTAATGCGTTGTGCAGACCTCACTACCCTCTAGAGAGCCTTACGGTTGTGGGCAGAGCAGTTGCCGTACCAGGCGGTGATACAGCCCAACAGGATGCTCTCGATTGTGCATCTGTAGAAGTCTCTGACTTATTATGCAAATAGTCTGGGTAGTCATTTGATTAGAGGTTCAGGAGTCTTATGGTTTGGGGGTTAAAGCTGTTGAGATGCCTCTTGGACCTAGACTTGGCGCTCCGGTACTGCTTGCCTTGCAGTAGCAGAGAGAACAGTCTATGACTTGGGTGGCTGGGGTCTTTGACAATTTTTAGGGCCTTCATCTGACACCGCCTGGTGTAGAGGTCCTGGATGACAGGCAGCTTAGCCCCAGTGATGTACTGGTCCGTTCGCTCGGTCCTCCTTTTCCTGTAGTCCACAATCATATTAACTGTAAAGAAAAATCAAGTGTCCGCATAACAGAGCAACACAACTCCAAACATGACAGATAAGAAGCCACATAGTCCCTAGGCCATATGACTATAAAGAGACATGAGCCCCCCAAAAACTATAGAATGAAATCAGTTATAAGACCTCTATTATTAATTTTGTCAGTTCTATCAGCTAATGTGTGATTTTTACATTTTGAGGACACATAACTTAAGGGCCCATGTATTTTCAATGTTTTGTTCACCTACAATCTAACCACAAAGCTCACCATCTTTTCCCCTCTCTTTCTGGCTTCCCTCCTCCTTCCCTTTTAAGTTCAAGTTTGTTTATTTGTCATATACACAGAGTATACCAAACATTAGTAACAACTTCTTAACATTGGACTCCACAGGGATGCTGACCCATGTTCACTACAATGCTTCCCACAGTTGTGTCAAGTTGGCTGGATGTCCATTGGGTGTCTGACCATTCTTGATGCACACGAGAAACTGTTGAGTGTGAAAAACCCAGCTGGTTGCAGTTCTTGACACAATCCGGTGTGCCTTGCACCTACTATCCTACCCCGTTCAAAGGCACTTACATGTTTTGTCTTGCCCATTCAACCTCCGAATGGTACAGATATACAATCCATGTGTCAATTGTCTCAAGGTTTAAAAATCCTTCTTTCACCTGTCTCCTCCCCTTCATCTACACTTATTGAAGTGGATTTAACAAGTGACATCAATAAGGGATCATAGCTTTCACCTGGATTCACCTGGTCTATCTATGTCATGGAAAAAGCAGGTGTTCTGTATTTTTTGTATACTCAGTGTACACATGATATGCATGGAGTACACTGCAATGAAATGCTTACTTGCAGGTTAACCTCTCGACAATGCAACAACAATAGAAAAAGTAAGTAACTAAGTGAATGAGTAATACAAATAAAAGCTCAGTGAAATAATTTCACCAATTTCAATAATGGGAAGATTTCTACAAATAGTTGGGTTGCCGCCCCCCCCCCCCCCTTGGGTTGTGCCGTGGCGGAGGTCTTTGTGGGCTATACTCAGCCTTGTCTCAGGATGGTAAGTTGGTGGTTGAAGATATCCCTCTAGTGTTGTGGGGGCTGTGCTTTGGCAAAGTGGGTGGGGTTATATCCTTCCTGTTTGGCCCTGTCCGGGGGTGTCCTCGGATGGGGCCACAGTGTCTCCTGACCCCTCCTGTCTCAGCCTCCAGTATTTATGCTGCAGTAGTTTATGTGTCGGGGGGCTAGGGTCAGTTTGTTATATCTGGAGTACTTCTCCTGTCCTATTCGGTGTCCTGTGTGAATCTAAGTGTGCGTTCTCTAATTCTCTCCTTCTCTCTTTCTCTCTCTCGGAGGACCTGAGCCCTAGGACCATGCCCCAGGACTACCTGACATGATGACTCCTTGCTGTCCCCAGTCCACCTGGCTGTGCTGCTGCTCCAGTTTCAACTGACCTGAGCCATAGGACCATGCCCCAGGAATACCTGACATGATGACTCCTTGCTGTCCCCAGTCCACCTGACTGTGCTGCTGCTCCAGTTTCAACTATTCTGCCTTATTATAATTCGACCATGCTGGTCATTTATGAACATTTGAACATCTTGACCATGTTTTGTTATAATCTCCACCCGGCACAGCCAGAAGAGGACTGGCCACCCCACATAGCCTGGTTCCTCTCTAGGTTTCTTCCTAGGTTTCCTAGGTTCTGGCCACCGTGCTTCTACACCTGCATTGCTTGCTGTTTGGGGTTTTAGGCTGGGTTTCTGTACAGCACTTTGAGATATCAGCTGATGTACGAAGGGCTATATAAATTTGATTTGATTTGATTTAGTTACATAGCCTACATGGAAATATAACATACATGAGCCAAGCATGCTCACTGACAGGGATGTGTGCGCACAACATTTTAAATATGTTTTTTGTGCGTGTGGACCGTTTCTGGGATCTTTTATTTCAGCTTATGAAACATGGGACTAAAACTTGACATGTTGCATTTATTTTTTTGTATAGCGTATCTCCCTCCAAAATAACTTCAGTCGCACTCATAAATGTGAATAATAGTTTCCTCTTTATCACAAAATACGCATTTATCCTCTAAGTCCATGAATTTAGACAAAGGAAAGATACCATAGAATAGGTATATTTTGTAAGATTATATTTTGTAAGAATTAATATATTAATTCCAGATGAATTTCCTTCTGGGAGAGATCTTGTTCTTGAAATGAAAAAGTTCCCTTATTAATTTAGTATTATATTTTTTTATGTAGCAGGGGACAACCTTCTAACAAGTTGTACATCTCTTGAAATGTTCTCCGATACACATATGAGATTTCATTAATTGAGTAAATGTTGCTTTGCATATATAATTACATTCTCTAATGTATTAGGAAGTTATGTTTCTAAGAACTTTCTATAAGCGTATATTCCCTTTATAAATTAGTAAATCAAGCACAAATGTATTTTTTCAAACCATTTAGAGAATATCTTTGTTCCGCAGAAGTGTTTTGCTGGGGGAGAAGTTGTGGAGAGGCTGAAAGGGCTCGTTAGATATATTTTACTGGAGAATAGTTGCACTTCCAAATTGAAGACTACACAATTTCTTAAAAATATGTCAAGAAATGAAGTACCATGTAGATTAAGAGCAAAGCATGCATCTTTTTATCCTGTTTATTTTAAAGGTGTTGATAGAAATTAAATCTAACACGTCAAGTCCACAATCAGCTCTTTTTGTTTGATATTACAGATTTATTTTGTTGATTTTTCCATCAAATCTAGAAAAGTTTTGACATCCTTGCTGCTTGTATCTGCTACAAATGGAGATAGAGCAGGGTAGACAACGCGACAGACCTTCTGCTTTGGAAGATAAAACCCTTTCAATAATAGACGTCACGCTGTAGCAAGTTATTCAAGACGGATGTTGTTTTCTTTCATCTTGGAGAGACATTGAGATATGGTTCAAGACCCGAAGCTGAAGAGGATGATTTTGTCTTAAGAGCAATGGTGATCCTTGTGATTTAGTTGTATCATCTACTAACTTTTTTTGTTAAATTAATTTTCCAAATATAGAAATCAATGTTGTTTAAAATGCTGAGAGATAGTACTTCAGAAGGGCAATAAAGAGAAGACAAAGACAGTATGTGATGATGCAGGCACTGGGGAGACACATTTTGTGCCACCCAGTGGATAGAATTAGAATGAGCGTATAATTACAACTAAGCTAAAGCTACAGCAATGATTCTAAATTATATGGAATGTACTGAGTGGGAATAGAATGTGGAACCATAGAAATAGAATGAATAGAACGGTCTTGGAAGCTCTAACCCTGGAAATATGACTGGTACACTCGCAATGGCTGCCTGGTATTGTGACGCAATCCTTTCCATCTGTATTTTGGAATGTTGTATCAACTGATGCTGGATTGCCACGGTAACGTAGAATGTTTGTTCAAATGTTGCTATCTAATGTGGCTCATGCAATGGAATGTATTTTCTTTGTAATGTCAGTTGAGTTGATTCAACAAATCACAGCACAGATTGAAGTGTACACTTCCTGCTTTTACTTCCTGGGATGGGCACCCTCAATTTTATTTTTATTTATTTTATTTAACCAGGTAGGCTAGTTGAGAACAAGTTCTCATTTACAACTGCGACCTTGCCAAGATAAAGCATAGCAGTGTGAACAGACAACAACACAGAGTTACACATGGAGTAAACAATAAACAAGTTAATAACACAGTAGAAATATAAAAAAATAGTCTATATACATTGTGTGCAAAAGGCATGAGGAGGTAGGCGAATAATTACAATTTAGCAGATTAACACTGGAGTGAAATGATCAAATGGTCATGTGCAGGTACTGGTGTGCAAAAGAGCAGAAAAGTAAATAAATTAAAACAGTATGGGGATGAGGTAGGTAAATTGGGTGGGCTATTTACCGATGGACTATGTACAGCTGCAGCGATCGGTTAGCTGCTCAGATAGTAGATATTTAAAGTTGGTGAGGGAGATAAAAGTCTCCAACTTCAGCGACAATGGCTGCCAGTCCATCCAATATGCCACCATTGACTTGAATGCAGACAACCGTTTTGTTCATTATATTTCTATAGAACTCCCCCAACTCTGTTCTGGTTCTTTACTAGTTTTGTGGGTAAGAAACCACAGAGAATTTCTACTCCCGCTCTATCTCTATGGAAAAGGAATAGCCCCTTTTAGTTGGTTGCTAGGACACCACTGCTAAGTATTTCCTGACCAGGTATGGCCAAAACCCCCCATTTGATATTGCATGTAGTGATGTGACAGGAGTAGTCCTCAGTAGGTGTCTTGTTGCTACCAGTAGCTGACACAGCTAAACTGACTGTCAGACATGGACGATAAGAAGGCAGCAGAAGATCTGACAGATGACTTCAAAACATACTTTGGGAACAAACTTCAAATAAAACTGCTGTAAGGTCACAAATAACCTCATGACTTTCATGATGATCATTTTACTTTGGGATGGGCTCCTTACCCATAAAAACTGAACAAGGTTGTAAATGTCAAAAATAAATCACACTGTTATTGTTGTCCACCAGGAAGGCGGCCCGTGCCCCGTCCACTGATGTCTTGGCTCCCTCGCCTTATTAGGAAGACAGGAGCTGAACATACACAAGGTCATGGAGGCCTTTCAAGAGGTGACACACACACGCACGCAGGCACACACATAATAGTTCTTACCCCATAACGTCTGAATCTCTGGCCTGTAACCTCTGACTTCTGCCCTCTTCTACTGTCTGTCTCTGTCTGTCCGTCTCTGCCAGGACTTTAACGTGACCCTGATGGCCCAGCGTGTCAGAGATAAAGAACTGAAGGAGAGGGAGGTCCAGATGAAGGAATACCTCAAAGAACTTCGACACCTTCCTCAAGCTAATGGGTGCCTGCTTTCGATCCAGCCCTGCTCTACCACACCTGATTCAACCTTTCATAATCTTCAATCCCGGAGTCTGTCCGAAGTTTATATGCCTGTTTAGCTTTTTGTTTGTTCCCCATTCCACCAACCACCAAGAAGAAATCAGCGCAGGAAATAGATCTAGCCCATCAGAATGCAGCGGACCTACTCATCATGAGACAGGAACTAAAGGCTATCACTAAAGAGAAAGATGAAATCTACCCCCTCTTTCTAGGTAAAGTGGTCAGAGACAGTGAGCAGGTAATGATATATACAGTATATACATATGTATGTGGACCTCCCTTGTGTGGATTCGTCCATTTCAGCCACACCCGTTGCTGACAGGTGTGTAAAATCGAGCTAACAGCCATGCAACCACAAACAAACATTGGCAGTAGAATGGCCTTACTGAACAGCTCAATGACTTTCAACATGGCACCGTCATGGGATGCCACCTTTCCAACAAGTCAGTTCATGAAATGTCTGGCCTGCTAGAGCTGCACCGGTCAACTGTAAGTGCTGTTATTGTGAAATGGAGAAATCTTGGAGCAACAACGGCTCAGCCGCGTAGTGTTAGGCCACACAAGCTCACAGAACGGGACCGCCGAGTGCTGAAGCATGTAGCTTGTAAAAATCATCTGTCCTTGGCTTTAACACTCACTACCGAGTTCCAAACTGCCTCTGGAAGCCACGTCAGCACAATAACTTGTTGTCGGCAGCTTCATGAAACGAGTTTCCATTGCTGAGCAGCCTCACAAAAGCCGACCCAGCTAACACAGTGGATCTGGGCCGGATTCCGGCTGAGAGTCGGGGCATTTGGCTGAGAGTCAGACTTGGCCAAAGTCATGTTGGCAGTATTAATTATGCCTAGGATGCTCGGGCCGATTCTGGTGTGAGTTCGGGCCGATTCCAGTGAGAGTTATCTGGCCCAAGTGTATATATTACTTGGGGCTCGGGCAGATTCTGGTGTGAGTTATCTTGCCCAAATGTATTGCTTCTTAACATAATAGCATAGCAGTCAGACGTTCTTTGTCCTTGTCTTGTTGTGTCCCGTGTATATATATTTACATCTTTCTTCGCATATCTTTTATATATTTTCAAAAACTCGACTTTAAAACACACTCCTACAACCCGCATCACCAATTATTTTTTTAAAGTATTATTTACATCAAATCTGAAATCCACAATAGAAGCTAGCCAGAAGCTAACCAGAAGCTAGCCAGAAAATAACCAGAAGCTAGCCAGTTTACTACAACGCGACTCAGACCAGAACATACCGGACCTATTTTTCTCTCCATAACCCCAGATTTCAACCGCAAGCTCTGGACATTTACACCTGGATCTCGCAGCTAGCTAGCTGCTATCCGTGTAACTATTGGCTTACGTCGATCCCGGAGCAAACATCAATTATTCCGGAGCTAGCCAGCTGAAGAGTTCCATCAGCCACTCCTGGGCTACAATCACCGATCCGGACCCGTTTTACTGCCAATGCGGAGCCCCACCGGGCCTTCATAACTGGACTACCGACGTTATCTGCCAGTGGGAGTTATCCAACTGGTCCCTCCGTCACGACGTTACCTGAACGTCCATCTGCGGCCCGCTAATCGTTAGCTGTCTTATTGGCTGCTATCTGAATAGGTCTATCGGACAATTTGTCTTGGGTCATTATAACTATATCTATTTTGCCAATTGGACTGATCCCCTCTACCACACGGAACCCCACTAATCTACCGACGGAAACGCACAAGGTAGCTAAAAACAGACCTCCATCCTATGCTAGCTTGCTACCGATAGCCTGGCTAGCTGTCTGAATCGTCGTGACCCCAACCAACCTCACTACTCACTTAATGTCAGTATGCCTTGTCCATTGCTGTTCTGGTTAGTGTTTATTGGCTTATTTCACTATAGAGCCTCTAGCGCTGTTCATTATAAATTATCCAACCTTTCAGTTCCACCACCCACACATGCGATAACATCACCTGGTTTCAAGGATGTTTCTAGAGACAATATCACTCTCATCATCACTCAATACCTAGGTTTACCTCCACTGTATTCACATCCTACCATACCTTTGTCTGTACATTATACCTTGAAGCTATTTTATCGCTCCCAGAAACCTCCTTTTACTCTCTGTTCCGGACGTTCTAGACGACCAATTCTCATAGCTTTTAGCCGTACCCTTATCCTACTCCTCCTCTGTTCCTCTGGTGATGTAGAGGTGAATCCAGGACCTGCAGTGCCTAGCTCCACTCCTATTCCCCAGGCGCTCTCTTTTGATGACTTCTGTAACTGCATACCACCCTGCATATCACTGCTGGCTTGCTTCTGAAGCTAAGCAGGGTTGGTCCTGGTCAGTTCCTGGATGGGAGACCAGATGCTGCTGGAAGTGGTGTTGGAGGGCCAGTAGGAGGTACTCTTTCCTCTGGTCAAAACAAATTATCCTAATGCCCCAGGGCAGTGATTGGGGACACTATGGTGTATGGTGCCGTCTTTCGGATGGGACGTTAAACAGGTGTCCTGACTCTCTGAGGTCATTAAAGATCCCATGGCACTTATCGTAAGAGTAGGGGTGTTAACCCCGGTGTCCTGGCTAAATTCCCAATCTGGCCCTCAAACCATCACAGTCACCTAATAATCCCCAGTTTACAATTGGCTCATTAATCCCCCTCCTCTCCCCTGTAACTATTCCCCAGGTTGTTGCTGCAAATGAGAATGTGTTCTCAGTCAACTTACCTGGATAAATAAAATTAAAATAAAAACCGTAATAGCCTTGGTTTCATGCATGTTAACATTAGAAGCCTCCTCCCTAAGTTTGTTTTATTCACTGCTTTAGCACACTCTGCCAACCCGGATGTTCTAGTCGTGTCTGAATCCTGGCTTAGGAAGACCACCAAATCATTTTAACTTCTACTTCTTCTACTTAAAAATCCACCTCTCTAAAAACAAGTCTCTCACCGTTGCCGTCTGCTATAGACCACCCTCTGCCCCTAGCTGTGCTCTGGACACCATATGTGAACTGATTGCCCCCCATCTATCTTCAGAGCTCGTGCTGCTAGACGACCTAAACTGGAACATGCTTAACACCCCAGCCATCCTACAATCTAATCTTGATGCCCTCAATCTCACACAACTGATCAATGAACCTACCAGGTACCACCCCAAAGCCGTAAACACGGGCACCTTCATAGATATCATCCTAACCAACTTGCTCTCTAAATACACCTCTGCTGTTTTCAACCAAGATCTCAGCGATCACTGCCTCATTGCCTGCATCCATAATGGGTCAGTGGTCAAACGACCTCCAATCATCACTGTCAAATGCTCCCTGAAACACTTCAGCGAGCAGGCCTTTCTAATCGAGCTGGCCGGGGTATCCTGGAAGGATATTGATCTCATCCCGTCAGTAGAGGATGCCTGGTTATATTTTTTTAATGCCTTCCTCACTGTCTTAAATAAGCATGCCCCATTCAAGAAATTTAGAACCAGGAACAGATATTGGTTCTCTCCAGACCTGACTGCCCTTAACCAACGCAAAAACATCCTATGGCGTTCTGCATTATCATCGAACAGCCCCCATGATATGCAACTTTTCAGGGAAGCTAGAAACCAATATACACAGGCAGTTAGAAAAGCCAAGGCTAGCTTTTTCAAGCAGAAATGTACTTCCTGCGACACAAACTCAACAAAGTTATGGGACACTGTAAAGTCCATGGAGAATAAGAACACCTCCTCCCAGCTGCCCACTGCACTGAAGATAGGAAACACTGTCACCACTGATAAATCCATTATAATTGAGAATTTCATAAGCATTTTTCTATGGCTGGCCATGCTTTCCACCTGGCTACCCATACCCCGGTCAACAGCACTGCACCTCCCACAGCAACTCGCCCAAGCCTTCCTCATTTCTCCTTCTCCCAAATCCAGTCAGCTGATGTTCTGAAAGAGCTGCAAAATCTGGACCCCTACAAATCAGCCGGGCTAGACAATCTGGACCCTTTCTTTCTAAAATCTCTTTCATATCGTCTAAGATTCCCAAAGATTGGAAAGCAGCTGCAGTCATCCCCTCTTCAAAGGGGGATGACTATCTATCTTACCCTGCCTTTCTAAGGTCTTCGAAAACCAAGTCAACAAACAGATTACTGACCATTTCGAATCCCACCATACCTTCTCCGCTATGCAATCTGGTTTCAGAACTTGTCATTGGTGCACCTCAGCCACGTTCAAGGTCCTAAATGATATCTTAACCGCCATCAATAAGAAACAATGCTGTGCAGCCGTATTCATTGACCTGGCCAAGGCTTTCGACTCTGTCAATCACCACATCCTCATCGGCAGACTCAATAGCCTTGGTTTCTCAAATGATTGCCTCGCCTGGATCACCAACTACTTCTCTGATAGAGTTCAGTGTGTCAAATCGGAGGGCCTGTTGTCCGGGCCTCTGGCAGTCTCTATGGGGGTGCCACAGGGTTCAATTTCTGGGCCGACTCTCTTCTCTGTATACATCAATGATGTCGCTCTTGCTGCTGGGGAGTCTCTGATCCACCTCTAAGCAGACAACACCATTCTGTATACTTCTGGCCCTTCTTTGGACACTGTGTTAACAATCCTCCAGGCGAGCTTCAATGACATACAACTCTCCTTCCATGGCCTCCAATTGCTCTTAAATACAAGTAAAACTAAATGCATGCTCTTCAACCGATCGCTGCCTGCAACTGCCCGCCTGTCCAACATCACTACTCTGGACGGTTCTGACGTAGAATATGTGGACAACTACAAATACCTAGGTGTCTGGTTAGACTGTAAACTCTCCTTCCAGACTCACATCAAAGACTCACATCAAACCAATCCAAAGTTAAATCTAGAATTGGTTTCCTATTTCGCAACAAAGCCTCCTTCACTCATGCTGCCATGAGCCTCGACTTCGGCGATGTTATTTACAAAATAGCCTCCAATACCCTACTCAATAAATTGGATGCAGTCTATCACAGTGCCATCTGTTTTGTCACCAAAGCCCCATATACTACCCACCACTGCGACCTGTACGCTCTCGTTGGCTGGCCCTCGCTTCATACTCGTCGCCAAACCCACGGGCTACCTGCTAAGGAAAAGTCCCCTTATCTCAGCTCGCTGGTCACCATAGTAGCCCCCACCTGTAGCATGCGCTCCAGCAGGTATATCTCTCTGGTCACCCCCAAAACCAATTCTTCCTTTGGCCTCCTCTCCTTCCAGTTCTCTGCTGCCAATGACTGGAATAAACTACAAAAATCTCTGACACTGGAACCACTTATCTCCCCCACCTGTACATAGCCCATCTATAATTTAGCCCAAACAACTATCTCTCCCCCTACTGTATTTATTTATTTTGCTCCTTTGCACCCCATTATTTATATCTCTACCTTGCACATTCTTCCACTGCAAATCTACCTTTCCAGTGTTTTACTTGCTATATTGTATTTACTTCTCCACCATGGCCTTCTTTTTTTGCCCTTACCTCCCTTATTTCACCTCATTTGTACTGTATTATTGACTGTATGTTTGTTTTACTCCATGTTTAACTCTGTGTTGTTGTATGTGTCGAACTGCTTTGCTTTATCTTGGCCAGGTCACAATTGTAAATGAGACTACTCAACTTGCCTACCTGGTTAAATAAAGGTGAAATAAAATAAATAAATCAAAAATTGCTCGGGCCGATTCCGGTGAGAGTTATCTGGCCCAAATGTATTACTTTGGGCTCGGGACGATTGGGGCTACTCTCAGGCAGATGATTAAGCTTTATATAATTAACATTTCATTATTTATTTTTCCATATTTTCTCCTTGTTTCTGTGGTCAAAAAATACAATTAACATTTAAATGAAATTCTTTAAGAGTCTTATGTAGTATTTTAGTAGTTTGATACTTTGTGCAAGGCAATTTATAAACATTAAAAACTTTGTGGATGGAGCCTCCCGAGTGGCGCAGTGTTCTAAGACACTGCATCGCAGTGCAAACTGCGTTGCTTCAGATGCTGGTTCAAGACCTGTGCCGGCTGTGACCGGGAGACCCATGAGGCGACGCACAATTGTCCCAGCGTTGTCCAAGTTTGGGGAGGGTTTGTCCCATTGCGCTGTAACGACTCCTATGGCCGGCAAGGCGCGCGGACACAGTCACCAGGTGTATGTTGTTTCCTCTGACACAAAATGTGTTTTTGTGGATGGATATAATTTGTATGTATAATAGTAACATGCAAATAACATTGCTCAGATGTGCAAGTGCCTTTAGAATTTTATAATAGTAATATTTAAAATGACTAAATCGGGTAATTTTGTATAAATGTATTTAAATTCTGGGCAGTCATTCATTTTGATTCCGACACCCAATTCTGGGCCAATTCAATCAGTTCTAGTCCCCCGGAAGAGAGCCGCTTCTAGGCCGATTCCTTATCGCTAGCTGGGTAAAATCACTATGTGCAATGCCAAGCGTCATTACACAATAACTATCAAACCACGTTTAAAAAATGTAAAATACATGCATAACTTCATCAGTTAATCCAAATTATTCCAATCTACTCAGCAGCATGTGAGGTTGGCACAAAACACAAAATAATCTATAAATGCACCGAACATTTCTCTATATTTTATGTTGGAGATATATTTGACATAATGGATGTATTCTCCATTTAATAAACCTGCACGAGTAGGTCAACTTTATGTCTCAAGGTCTAAAATGTATTTAACAGCCAGCATTTAGAGATTTGATTTTGTTTAGCTGTGTTTAACGATGCTGATATACAAAATTAACATTTGCCAGACTGTTGTCTTGCATCAACTGTCAGTTGACTAAAGAATGTTGCATAAATTTGAACATTCCAAAGTTCCAAACTTCTGTTTTGTTCGCCTTTTGTGATAATCCTTTGAATTAAAATCTAAAAGTGTGGCCAGACTGAGGCTGTCCAACCAGAGAGAGTCTCTCTAGGCAGCCTTCACGGGTACAGGTCTCTCTCGCATATACAAATTCTTAATCAGTGGTTTTCATTATTTTATTTTTTTGTTGGATGAACATTATGATATTTATTATGCTTCTATTATTTGAATTATTCAATAACAGTTCCCATATATGCTGAGCAGTTGTTGGCTGCTTTTCCTTCACTCTGCGTTCCAACTCATCCCAAACCATCTCGGGTTGAGGTCGGGTGATTGTGGAGGCCAGGTCATCTGATGCAGCACTTTCCTTCTTGGTCAAATAGGCCTTACACAGCTTGGTGTGTTTTGGGTCATTGTCCTGTAAGAAAACAAACGATAGTCCCACTAAGCGCAAACCAGATGGGATTCACTGTATCACAATTCTAGAGGGTCAGAAGTTTACAGACTGTGCCGTTAAACAGCTTGGAAAATTCCAGAAAATAATGTCATGGCTTTCGAAGCTTCTGATAGGAAAATTGACATCATTTGAGTCAATTGGAGGTGTACCTGTAGATGTATTTCAAGACCTTGTGAAGATGCTGGAGGAAACAGGTACAAAAGTATCTATATCCACAGTAAAACGAGTCCTATATCGACATAAAGGCCGCTCAGCAAGGAAGAAGCCACTGCTCCAAAACCGCCATAAAAATGCCAGACTACGGTTTGCAACTGCACATGGGGACAAAGACTGTACTTTTTGGAGAAATGTCCTCTGGTCTGATGAAACTGTTTGGCCATAATGACCATCGTTATGTTTGGAGGAAAAAGGGGGAGGCTTGCAAGCTGAAGAACACCATCCCAACCGTGCAGCACGGGGGTGGCAGCATCATGTTGTGGGGGTGTTTTGCTGCAGGAGAGACTGGTTCACTTCACAAAATTAGATGGCATCAGGAGGGAGGAAAATTATGTGGATGTATTGAAGCAACATCTCAAAACATGAGTCCGGAAGTTAAAGCTTGGGTCTTCCAAATGGACAATGACCCCAAGCATTCTTCCAAAGTTGTTTCAAAATGGCTTAAGGACAACAAAGTCAAGGTATCGGAGTGGCCATCACATGCCCTGACCTCAATCCTATAGAACATTTGTTGGCAGAACTGAAAAAGTGTGTGTGAGCAAGGAGGCCTATGGACCTGATGCAGTTACACCAGCTCTGTCAGGAGGAATGGGCCAAAATTCACCCAACTTATTGTGGAAGCTTGTGGAAGGCTACCAGAAACAATTGACACAAATTAAACAATTTAAAGGCAATGCTACCATATACTAATTGAGTGTATGTACACTTGTGATGAAAGAAATAAAAAAAATAAAAAAATAAAAGCTGAGATAAATAATTCTCTCTACTATTATTCTGACATTTCACGTTCTTAAAATAAAGTGGTGATTCTAACTGACCAAATACAGGGAATTTTTACTAGGATTACATGTATTTGGCTAAGGTGCATGTTAAGTTCCGACTTCAACTATATGTATATATGTAAATATTGTTGTCAGGTACCGTCTAAATGGTGTCTCTATACATGGTATTACAATAGTGTTCAATAGTGTTTTGAGACATTTCATTGCCTGTTTTTAAGACATAGCACAAAATGGCATGGGGTGTCTTGAGGCACGTCTCCAATACAGCCATGTCTGAAGACTTGAGATGTCTTGAGAAACAGCTGATGGCTGGGTATGTATTCCCTAATGGGGATTTTAGAAAACAGTAGTTAATAAAAACTAACAGTCACATCAAACTCTGAAAGGACATTAGGGGAAGATCAAATTCATATTGTTCAACATTGTTGCCAAAGGTCTGAGTGGCAAACAGCAAGGTTCGTATAAACCTGTGCTGTTGCAAACTAAATGGGAGCTAGAAGCAAGAGGGAATAGGGTTTAATAAAAGCATACACTCTTCGATACATTTTTCTTAAAAATTGCCATTCCAGCATGATTGCACAAAGTTGATTATTTTATTCAAATATAAATCAAATTGTATTTGTCACATGCACTGAATACAACAGGTGTAGGACCATACCGTGAAATGCAAGCCTTTAACCAACACATTTTTTTTAAAGAAAATTGAGTCTTTGACCATTTTTGGGGCCTTCCTCTGACACCGCCTGGTATATAGGTCCTGGATGGCAGGAAGCTTGGCCCCAGTGATGTACTGGGCCTTACGTACTACCCTCTGTAGTGCCTTATGGTCAGTTGCCGAGCAGTTGCCATACCAGGTGATGAAGCCAAAGTCATAAGATAAACATTTAGGCTAGATAAATAAAGTTGAAATGTTATTAGAATTTTTGCATTTTTGAAACCTAGCTAGCTAATTTAGGCTAGTTCTGTTGCAATAACGTTAGTTGTGTTGTGTCAGAGTTAAGGCCCGGGCCATCCACCATGCCAATAACTATGATGGTAATTATGATGATAAACTATAGGCTAAGGCTGTAGCACTATAAAACATTGAGGAGCATCCACACCAGAGGAAAGTTTATCATTTGTTGTTCTACAGTCATACACCTATCAGTCAACTGTTCAACGCATAGTACTGCATGCGGCATATTAAATAAGGTGGCAACACAAGACCATTCGTGAGGTCTCTTAACTGGTTCAGACCATTCAGGAATTCGGGGTGTGTTCGTTGTCACAGTGACAACTGTAAGTACGAACACCCTTTCGCCTGCGCATATTTTACAGCCTAGTTGCTCAAGTGGTTTGCAAGTGATTTCCATTTTTCTAATGGTTGTCCATGCCTTCGGGTCTTCTTTTCCACTGTGCTCACCTCTGTATGTCCTGTGCAACTATTTGCAATGCATCAGTGCGACAATGTTATCATGAATGGCAAAAAGTGATCACAACAATGCACTTTCTCTCCTCGACTTTCCCCGACATGCATTTTATAGGCCGTACGCCTGCTTCTTTCGCCGAATAGGCTATTATGCCTAGTATAAAACATTGGAGAGAGGCCAAGTGTGTAATTGTGCAACAGAACAAGGAAGACAGACAGTCTCGAGATGTAGGTAGCATAGGTAGCCTAGCACCGGGCACAGTGCTCGAAAAGCTACCATATTGTTATGAAATATATCCTACCTAAGCTACAACAACACAATGTAATGAAGAATGTTATTGTTTTCCAGTGAGTACAAAACTCTAGTTAAGGCAGTGAAACTGCAGTGAATAGCCTATGTCATTTAAATAACCCCTCAAAACCACAGCGTTTTAAATGCACATGAATTTCGAAATAACTTCATATAGCCTGCATGATTGGGCACTTGGATCAGTTATGGGTTTTTTTCTCTGCAGTTTAGCCAGGCACATTAGCAGGACAGTAATATGGTGTCTTCCTTCATGATGTATCAGCTAACAGAAACACACTAACGCAGGGATTTCTAGTGGTGTGTGCAGTCTGATTTATGATAATGTGCTAGCACGGAGGAAGTTTTATCCATAGTTTCAGCGTTTAGCTTCCGTGTTTTAAAAGTGTTCGAAAATTAGGTGGATAAAAGGCTTCTAGAACTTAGAACCTCGTTTTCTAAGAGTGTATGTGCCAAGACCTAGATGTAGTGTTATGAGTCTGGGTGTGAGTCCTTTCCTTCTTTTTGGCTGTGCCATTGGCAGTAATGTGTTTCATCAGCTGTAGATGGCGATGTTTCATTTCAGATGATGTTCCTCTACCCACTCAGCACTCAGAACAGCCACACCTGAACTTGCCAAAACATACATGGCAACGGATGAGTGTAGAAAACATTTTCCTTAGTTCCCACTTCACTTTAGTGCTTTAAAAGGTCCACTGTCTCTCTCTCGCTCTCTCGCTCTCCCCCCCTCCCCCTTTCTCACATCTCCTCTATTTCTCTCTCTGCCAACACTCCTGTGTCCATTAGCTCTGGCCCTCTGAGTGGGGAAATGGTTTTACAAGTGTGCGTACCTCTCTCCCATGAGTGGTGGTGTGGTCGTGAGTGGGGCTTCAATAGTTTTTCAATGGACAAAACGTGATGCAAACCCAAAGCATCAGCTGAAATCTCTCCCAAATGATCTGGTACAAAGGCAGCCAAATGATCTGGAGTTTGGATTGTGTTTTGTGCGGAGACCAGAGGGGGAGAGGTGGAGGAGAGAATAAAGGAGAGCAAATTTCACTGTCAATTCACAGCTTCGCACATTAGGCCAGGTGTTGTTCATAAATTATACATGGTGGACATCAAAGCCAGTGTACGTGTGTGTGTGTGTGTGTGTGTGTGTGTGTGTGTGTGTGTGAGAGTGTGCGTGTTTGTGCGTGTGCGTGCGTATGTGCGTGCGTGCGGGAATGAATGAATCTCTCATTTGCATCCTCAACATTTGCATCCTCCACTGTCACCTTGATTCAGACATCCTTTTGGAAGAGACTCTGTTACCTGACATGAACCACAGGCGCAATGACAATGCGTTTCCCATGGACGTGATCTCAAAAGAATATGTCAAGATAGTGACATTTAACTATTGTAGTTCTGTCATGTAAGCGAACATATTAGTTATATGTCATTTATGGCGACATATTACGTGTAGGTTTAGCGCTCTATTTGATCCGTACCTTGGAAGTTCAGCGTAACAGTGTGATTGAAATTGAAAGGCAATGTTCCCGCGTTTGCGGAGACTGCATTCACGGTAAACGCACGGCTCAATTGGAAATTACCTTTACATTTCTAACGCACGATCTGTAACTCTTCAACAATACAGATTGAACAAAGCCCTTAGTTACAGTTTAATAACTACTAGTTTTAATAAAAAAACAACCTGGAAATTATAACTGAATTTATGATTATGCAATATTTTCTCCACTTAACAAAATCTTGTACACCGTATCAACATAATAGAGTGCTCTTGGTTCTATCCCAGTTTAGAAGTCTGATAGCAGCACCTCAGGCCAATACAAAGCATGCTATGTTTATTTCCATGGTGTTTCTGTGTTAGCGCTATCTGCTCGGTGGTGTCGGGGAGCTTCTAAACACGACACAGGGACCTTAATGGTACCGCAGCACCCAGGACGTTGTCACATAGAGGTCAAGGATCAGACAACACAATGAGTGCCAATACCACATCAAGGTTGAAAGTTACCCAGTTACCCAGTTACCCAGTACTGTTGTCTTGCCTGACTCTTGAATTTGATGTGCCATCAGTAGATGTAGAGTAGAGTGTGTTGGTACTATCCAGATTACTCTTTGATGTGTAGCATTGCCAACACGACTGGACGGCTGGACTGGCATACATCAGCTCACACTTTGAGCAGTCAGAGATCTAGTCTGGCAGTACAGATAAAAAGGAGATCATGTGTTGTGTGATAGAAATGTGAAGGTGTTAGATTACTAGGAAATACAATGACTATTTTTTAATTGAAAGAGTTAGAATTCTGGGAAACATTAAATTAGATTGAGTTTATTAGACACATGTACAGGGATGCAGATGCAATTGTAGGGTACTGTGAACAAAGGTTTTTAAAAAAATAAAAAAATCTTAAAGTATGCAGTATATGAAATAATAAGAGACAAAATATGGAAAATAATAATTATATATATATATACACAATGATAAATGACCGTTGGGTGTTGGGGGCATAGGAAGAGTCCGTTGGGGTATGTCCTTAGGGGGAGCAGAAGGGAGGAAAGTGAGACGTGAATAGAACAGAAAGAAAAAATAATAATATATACAGTCGTGGCCAAATGTTTTGAGAATGACACAAATATTAATTTTCACAAAGTTTGCTGCCTCAGTGTCTTTAGATACTGTATGTATGTCAGATGTTACTATGGAAATACTGAAGTATAATTACAAGCATTTCATAAGTGTCAAAGGCTTTTATTGACAATTACATGAAATTGATGCAAAGAGTCAATATTTGCAGTGTTGACCCTTCTTTTTCAAGACCTCTGCAATTCCCCTGGCATGCTGTCAATTAACTTCTGGGCCACACTGATGGCAGCCCATTCTTGCATAATCAATGCTTGGAGTTTGTCAGAATTTGTGGCTGTTTTGTTTGTCCACCCGCCTCTTGAGAATTGACCACAAGTTCTCAATGGGATTAAGGTCTGGGGAGTTTCCTGGCCATGGACCCAAAATATCGATGTTTTGTTCCCCGAGCTACTTAGTTATCACTTTTGCCTTATGGCAAGGTGCTCCATCATGCTGGAAAAGGCATTGTTCGTCACCAAACACGTTCCTGGATGGTTGGGAGAAGTTGCTCTCGGAGGATGTGTTGGTACCATTCTTTATTTATGGCTGTGTTCTTAGGCAAAATTGTGAGTGAGCCCACTCCCTTGGCTGAGAAGCAACCCCACACATGAATGGTCTCAGGATGCTTTACTATTGGCATGACACAGGACTGAGGTTAGCGCTCACTTTGTCTTCTCCAGATAAGCTTTTGTCCAGATGCCCTAAACAATCGGAAAGGGGATTCATCAGAGAAAATGACTACCCCAGTCCTCAGCAGTCCAATCCCTGTACCTTTTGTAGAATATCAGTCTGTTCCTTATGTTTTTCCTGGAGAGAAGTGGCTTCTTTGCTGCCCTTCTTGACACCAGGCCATCCTCCAAAAGTCTTCACCTCACTGTGCGTGCAGATGCACTCACACCTGCCTGCTGCCATTCCTGAGCAAGCTCTATACTGGTGGTGCCCCGATCCCACAGCTGAATCAACTGTAGGAGACGGTCCTGGCGCTTGCTGGACTTTCTTGGGTGCCCTGAAGCCTTCTTCACAACAATTGAACCGCTCTCCTTGAAGTTCTTGATGATCCGATAAGTTATTGATTTAGGTGCAATCTTACTGCCAGCAATATCCTTGCCTGTGAAGCCCTTTTTGTGCAAAGCAAAGATGACGGCATGTGTTTCCTTGCAGGTAACCATGGTTGACAGAGGAAGAACAATGATTCCAAGCACCACCCTCCTTTAGAAGCTTTCAGTTTGTTATTCGAACTCAATCAGCATGACATGATCTCCAGCCTTGTCCTCGTCAACACTCACACCTGTGTTAACGAGAGAATCACTGTCAGCTGGTCCTTTTGTGGCAGGGCTGAAATGCAGTGGAAATGTTTTTTGGGATTCAGTTTATTTGCATGGCAAAAGAGGGACTTTGCAGTTAATTGCAATTCATCTGATCACTCTTCATAACATTCTGGAGGATATACAAATTGCCATTATACAAACTGAAGCAGCAGACTTTGTGAAAATCAATATTTGTGTCATTCTCAAAACTTTTGGCCACGACTGTACATATTTATAGTTGAAGTCGGAAGTTTACATACACCTTAGTCGAATACATTTGAATTCAGTTTTTCACAATTCCTGACATTTAATCCTTGTAAAAATTCCCTGTCTTCGGTCAGTTAGGATCACAACTTCATTTTAAGAATGTGAAATGTCAGAATAATAGTAGAGAGAATTATTTATTTCAGCTTTAATTACTTTCATCACATTCCCAGTGGGTCAGAAGTGTACATACACTCAATTAGTATTTGGTAGCATTGCCTTTAAATTGTTGAACTTGGGTCAAACATTTCAGGTAAACTTCCACAAGCTTCCCACAATACTTTGGATACATTTTGTCCCATTCCTCCTGACATAGCTGGTGTAACGAAGTCAGGTTTGTAGGCCTCATTGCTCACACACGCTTTTTCAGTTCTGCCCACAGATTTTCTATAGGATTGAGGTCAGGGCTTGTGATGGCCACTCCAATACCTTGACTTTGTTGTCTTTAAGCCATTTTGCCACAACTTTGGAAGAATGCTTGGGGTCATTGTCCATTTGGAAGACCCATTTGCGACCAAACTTTAACTTCCTGACTCATGTCTTGAGATGTTGTTTCAATATATCCACATAATTTTCCTCCCTCATGATGCCATCTATTTTGTGAAGTGCACCAGTCCCTCCTGCAGCAAAACACCCCCACAACATGATGCTGCCACCCCCGTGCTGCACGGTTGGGATGGTGTTCTTCGGCTTGCAAGCCTCCCCCTTTTTTGGTCATTATGGCCAAACAGTTATATTTTTGTTTCATCAGACCAGTGTACATTTCTCCAAAAAATACGATCATGTCCCCATGTGCAGTTGCAAACCGGTTTTGGAGCAGTGGCTTCTTCCTTGCTGAGCGGCCTTTCAGGTTATGTTGACATAGGACTCGTTTTACTGTGGATATAAACACTTTTGTACCTGTTTCCTCCAGCATCTTCATACGGTCTTTTGCGGTTGTTCTAGGATTGATTTGCACTTTTCGCACCAAAGTACGTTCATCTATAGGAGACAGAATGTGTCTCCTTCTTGAGTGGTATGACGGCTGCGTGGTCCCAATGTGTTTATACTTGCATATTATTGTTAGTGCAGCTGAATGTGGTACCTTCAGGCATTTGGAAATTGCTCCCAAGGATGAACCAGACTTGTGGAGGTCTACAATGTTTTTTCTGAGGTCTTGGCTGATTTCTTTTGATTTTCCCATGACGTCAAGCAGAGGCACTGAGTTTGAAGGTAGGCCTTGAAATACATCCACAGGTACACCTCCAATTGACTCAAATTATGTCAATTAGCCTATCAGAAGCTTCGAAAGCCATGACATAATTTTGTGGATTTTCAAAGCTGTTTACCGGCACAGTGAACATGGTGAATGTAAACTTCTGACCCACTGGAATTGTGATATAGTGAATTATAAGTGAAATAATCTGTCTGTAAACAATTGTTGGAAAAATGACTTGTGTCATGCACAAAGTAGATGTCCTAACCGACTTGCCAAAACTATAGTTTGTTAAAACTTGTTATGACTGCAATCCTCCTATCGGGATAAGTGTCATCAACAACCACTGAATAGCATATTCTGAACATTCAATAAATATTACTAAAAATATTTATATTCATGAAATCACAAGTGCAATATAGGAAAACACAGTTTAGCCTTTTGTTAATCCACCTGTCGTGTCGGATTTTGAAATTATGCTTTACAGCGAAAGCAATCCAAGCATTTGTGTAAGTTTATCGATCGCACGACAAAACATTGAGTACACTTAGCATCAGGAAGCTTGGTCACGAAAATCAGAAAAGCAATCAAATTAATTGTTTACCTTTGATGATCTTCGGATGTTTTCACTCACGAGACTCCCAGTTACACAACAAATGTTCCTTTTGTTCTATAAAGATTATCTTTATATCCAAAATACCTCTGTTTGTTTGTCGCGTTATGTTCAGAAATCCACAGGAAAGAGCGGTCACGACAACGCAGACGAAAATTCCAAATAGTTTCCATAATGTCCACAGAAACATGTCAAACGTTTTTTATAATCAATCCTAAGGTTGTTTTTAAAATATATAATCGATAATATATCAACCGCAAATGTCTTTCACATTAGGAGAGGGAAAAGCAATACCTATCCAAACTCTGCTGCGCGAGCAAAACTCATGTGACCACTTGACGTGATGTTATTGTTCTGGCTCATTTTTTAAAATAAAATCCTGAAACTATGTCTGAAGACTGTTGACACCTTGAGTAAGCGATAGGAAAAGGAATCTGGTTCATATCCCTTTAAATCCAGCAAAGGGAGGCTATGGAACATGGAGTTTTCAAAATAGAAGCCACTTCCTGTTTTGATTTTCCTCAGGGTTTCGCTTGCAATATCAGTTCTGTTATACTCACAGACAATATTTTGACAGTTTTGGAAACTTTAGAGTGTTTTCTATCCAATACTAATAATAATATGCATATATTAGCAACTGAGACTGAGGAGCTGGCCGTTTACAATGGGCACCTTTTCATCCAAACTGTGTTAAGAAGTGTGGCTTGGTTGGGTTGTGTTTCGGAGGACGCATGGCTTTCGACCTTCGTCTCTCTCGAGCCCGTACGGGAGTTGTAGCAATGAGACAAGATAGTAGCTGCTAACAATTGGATACCATGAAATTGGGGAGAAAATGGAGTAAAATTTAAAAATTTAAAATTTTAAAAATCTGTGGAGTGGTTGAAATAGTTTTAATGACTCCAACCTAAGTGTATGTTAACTTCCGACTTCAACTGTAGCAATTATAAATGTCCATGGGGAAGGGGGGCCAGGGTAAATGTACATTGGGGGGGGTCAGCTGGTTCAGGCCCGGGGAAGTCAATCACTGGACTCTGGCGTTAGTGTCAATGAAGCCTTTTTTTTAGAGGACACTGAGGAATGACCCCTTTAGGCATTAGTGTCCTGTTTGTCGATGGGAGATTTGGCATCAAGACAAATGAACTTCTCAGCTGACCATAGGCTAACATTAGCTTGATAAAAAAAAAATCACAAACCATTTATTTCACAATTTGTTGCAGGAAGGACTACAGTATATTGTTAGTGTGTGGTAAAATGTTTGTTCTACAGTCTATACACAGTACAGTCCAGGTTGAACTTTATTGAACTAACTAATTTGGACATCAAAGTACAACTCAGCAACAATTTTTATAAAAGTAGTCATTTGTTTTTTTAATTCATTTTCATTTAAGGCAATCCAATACAAAGCATTTCACAACCCACCGTATGACAACGATCATATACAACAACAAAAAAACGTTTCAAATAAAAAGGGGGAACCATGCACATGAGAAACCCAGAGGGATAAACAACAAAGGTGAAAAGAGGAGGATCACAAAAAATGGTGTTAATAAAAAATAATGAACAATTAATTGTTGCAACATGCTGGTCGGTTACAGTTTTCCCATGTGTGATCTCTCCTCCTGTCAAGAGATCTCACGGCAACAACAGAAATGGCCAGGCATGAGAGAGAGAGAGAAGAGAAAGCAGACAGCCCACTGAATTTGTGGCCATTAGTCCAGATGAAATGGTGTCTATAATCCCATTTATACCTGGTGCTAATATGGATCCTTTGTCCTGATCTTGTCTACATTCTGATTGTGCCCACATTTCCAGAAATGGATCTACACAGAAATGTGCTTAAAACGTGTCTGATATCCATCTGCATTGCGATCAGATTTCCTGGCACTTCCTTTATGCAAATAGCTTCACAGCTATTCATTCAAAATAATATGTATTTATTGTAAGACACATATTGATGTAATCGGATATTGGTGCCACTTTTCAATGATTTTAGATGGTTGAATAATGATGATTTAAATGGTTTCTCTGTCCAGATCTGTCTACACCTGTAAGATATCCAGACACGATGTGTGTCTGACTACCTCCAGAGGTGGGCAGAATGATCAGATCCTAATCAGATCACAATGTGTCTTTTGATTGCGCATTTTTTGACCGGTGTAGACATTCAGAATGTGGATAAGATCAGGACAAGGACGCAAGCTAGAACCAGTAATAAATGGGGCTAGTGTTACAGATAGTTGGCACAGAATATAAAACACTGTCTTTCCATCCCAGGTGAGTTGATGGATCTTGTTCACAATCTGGCAATCCTACAGATCAGGGGTCGATTGAGGAGAGATTTAGGACTTGGCAGCGTAGCCTAGTGGTTAGAGCATTGGACTAGTAACCCAAAGGTTGCAAGTTCAAATCCCCTAGCACAAATCTGTCATTCTGCCCCTGAACAAAGCAGTTTACCCACTGTTCCTAGGCCATCATTGAAAATAAGAATTTGTTCTTAACTGACTTGCCTAGTTAAACATTTAAAAATAAATACTATTTTTTTTATAGCATAGCCATAGAAATAGAATTACTAGAACGAATAACATCCCCATTGAAGTCAGTGTGCAAGTCTACTTCTATTATTGTGGCGTTGTCGGCAGAATAAATGGCTTTTTATCATACAAATTCCAGAAAAAATTAAGTGAATCATATAATATATCAATAAGATCATCACTATCTCTAAAAATGTATAAATAAACATACTGTCGAAGTACCAGTACACCTGTTAAGGAATAGAATAAAGTGCTTTCCTTAAAGTTTATCAGTAGGATATGTACTGTTGTAAACCACTCTTATTATTGAACACACACACTCACTCCTGATACTCTAGGTTCACACCACTTAGTAAGAAAAAACAAGCCATATAATTAACTGTATAGATATCAGATATACCATTTGTCTTTATCCGCATATATTATACACAACACTGTACAGAACCAGGTTTAGCCATTTCCAAAAAATACAGTACTCTTAGCGATTATGACTCCAAGAGAAGAGAGCTGTGAATAGGGTTGCAAAACTCCGGTAACTTTGCAAAAAGTCCTAGGTTTTCAAGGAATGTTCCTTGTGATTCCAGGAATTTTCAAAGCAGGATTTCTGGAAAACCTGAACATTTTGGAAAAGTTAACAGAATTGTTCAACCTTAGTTGTTTAATCAGGCTTGGTTGGAATGCTGTCTACAGTACGTTAAGGCCTACAGAGTATTTAGCTAGCTGAGGAGATCCGTCCCTCTGTCTGTCTGTCTATGTGTGCACCGTGCAGCAGGTGTCCAGACTGTCTATACTCCTCAGCTTGATTTAATTTGCCTGGCTTCATCTGATTATAACACAATAATGGCTTATTCTCAGGGAGCAGAGAAGCTGTTGGGTGACCAGAGAGAGAGAGGGGTGGACAGTAAAGGACTGGTGGGCGAGTTATTGTTGGTTATGAAAAGGTTTCAATGGAATTCAATGTGATTCAAGTGAATACATTTGCTGTCTTTATCCAGCAGTTTAATGTCAATAAACAAAAATCCATTCACTATGGGAATTGGGGAGATGGAAAGAGAGAGAGAGAAGAAAATAGTAGTTGAAAGAGTTGTATATACAGTGCCTTGCGAAAGTATTCGGCCCCCTTGAACTTTGCGACCTTTTGCCACATTTCAGGCTTCAAACATAAAGATATAAAACTGTATTTTTTTGTGAAGAATCAACAACAAGTGGGACACGATCATGAAGTGGAACGACATTTATTGGATATTTCAAACTTTTTGAACAAATCAAAAACTGAAAAATTGGGCGTGCAAAATTATTCAGCCCCCTTAAGTTAATACTTTGTAGCGCCACCTTTTGCTGCGATTACAGATGTAAGTCGCTTGGGGTATGTCTCTATCAGTTTTGCACATCGAGAGACTGACATTTTTTCCCATTCCTCCTTGCAAAACAGCTCGAGCTCAGTGAGGTTGGATGGAGAGCATTTGTGAACAGCAGTTTTCAGTTCTTTCATCAGATTCTCGATTTGATTCAGGTCTGGACTTTGACTTGGCCATTCTAACACCTGGATATGTTTATTTTCGAACCATTCCATTGTAGATTTTGCTTTATGTTTTGGATCATTGTCTTGTTGGAAGACAAATCTCCGTCCCAGTCTCAGGTCTTTTGCAGAATCCATCAGGTTTTCTTCCAGAATGGTCCTGTATTTGGCTCCATCCATCTTCCCATCAATTTTAACCATCTTCGCTGTCCCTGCTGAAGAAAAGCAGGCCCAAACCATGATGCTGCCACCACCATGTTTGACAGTGGGGATGGTGTGTTCAGCTGTGTTGCTTTTACGCCAAACATAACGTTTTGCATTGTTGCCAAAAAGTTCAATTTTGGTTTCATCTGACCAGAGCACCTTCTTCCACATGTTTGGTGTGTCTCCCAGGTGGCTTGTGGCAAACTTTAAACAACACTTTTTATGGATATCTTTAAGAAATGGCTTTCTTCTTGCCACTCTTCCATAAAGGCCAGATTTGTGCAATATACGACTGATTGTTGTCCTATGGACAGAGTCTCCCACCTCAGCTGTAGATCTCTGCAGTTAATCCAGAGTGATCATGGGCCTCTTGGCTGCATCTCTGATCAGTCTTCTCCTTGTATGAGCTGAAAGTTTAGAGGGACGGCCAGGTCTTGGTAGATTTGCAGTGGTCTGATACTCCTTCCATTTCAATATTATCGCTTGCGCAGTGCTCCTTGGGATGTTTAAGGCTTGGGAAATATTTTTGTATCCAAATCCGGCTTTAAACTTCTTCACAACAGTATCTCGGACCTGCCTGGTGTGTTCCTTGTTCTTCATGATGCTCTCTGCGCTTTTAACGGACCTCTGAGACTATCACAGTGCAGGTGCATTTATACGGAGACTTGATTACACACAGGTGGATTGTATTTATCATCATTAGTCATTTAGGTCAACATTGGATCATTCAGAGATCCTCACTGAACTTCTGGAGAGAGTTTGCTGCACTGAAAGTAAAGGGGCTGAATAATTTTGCACGCCCAATTTTTCAGTTTTTGATTTGTTAAAAAAGTTTGAAATATCCAATAAATGTCATTCCACTTCATGATTGTGTCCCACTTGTTGTTGATTCTTCACAAAAAAATACAGTTTTATATCTTTATGTTTGAAGCCTGAAATATGGCAAAAGGTCGCAAAGTTCAAGAGGGCCGAATACTTTCGCAAGGCACTGTATTTTCACTCTTTGACTGATGAAATATAGGACACGGTAAACTATCAGAACCCTTGAAAGAAATAAAGCAATACTTCTGATGTATGTATGTATGTATGTATGTCACAGACAGGTTCTAGTGTGTCCAAACGCTGATGTGCATAGTTACATTCCTGTGGTGGTGGTTAAGTGGTTTAGAGAGCTATGATGAGCTCTCCCTTGTGCTTCTCCATATTGTTAAACTATCCTTGTTTGTAATTGAGAAATCCAAACTGGATGGTCACATAGTAATTATATATCCTTATATATCCATGCCACTTTTGATACATTATAAATACAGACATATGGGGAATTCCATCCTATATACGAACATGCTTTAAAATAGAAAGCAAGAGAAGAGTCTACAACTTATGGGAGTACAAAGAGCAAAGACACTCAATGACTAAAAAAGAAAACTCACAAGGTTTTTTCAACCTTAAATCATAAAGCTACAAATTAATATGGGAATATGTCTTAGGCCCAAAACAAAACAAAACAAAAATGAATGGAAAAGTATCCAAAAACATCACCTTATCACACACTCTAATACACCAATGGCGAGCTAGGTCAAAAGTCAAAGATCAGAGTTCAGATGAGAGTTCCACTTGTCCCATTACAGTTAGACAACCAGATCACAGACAGGCACAAGTTTCAACCACAATATGACCCCACATGACCCCTTCACCCACCCGCTCTCAAACAAGACAAGAAGAAACAGTCACTGGCCCATGTATGTTGATAAAAAGACAAGTCCTTGTATGGTCTGTCCATTGCCGTCTCTCTTTCGCAGAGAAACAGACAGAATAGATAGAATCACAATGAACAGAAACGCTGTTGTCTTCTCCAGAGAGTCACCTGTCTGGGAGAGTCCTGACACAAACACCTATTGCTTCAGCAACTTCCTATTACATCACTTCCCGTCCGAACATTCCAATCAGGAAGTAGAGAGTTCCCAGGGTCTGCAAATCTTTGACTCCGTCTCTCGTCAGCACTCAGTGTAAAGGTTTGCGAGGTGGGCTCAGATCTGTGTGTGGTGTGTGTGTCCAGGGGGTGTGTAGGGAGGCGGTGTGGGGTTGGGTTTGACGCCCCTACTCTTCATATAGGAGATTAACTGATCAGGGATCTCAGCCAGGACATCCTTGGCTAGCCGGGCCATACTTAACACGTGATTTCCTGTTCGGTCCATGTAGTCTCTAAATGGGACAAACTGACAGGGAGAGAGCAAAGACACGATAGTAACTGAGAAACAGCCTGGGATAACACTACAACATATGAACATTTTCATTAATAATACATTACACATATTTATACATCCTTTTGAGCCTAGTGGTTAGAGCGTTGGGACAGTAACCGGAAGGTTGCTGGATTGAATCCCCGATCTGAGAGGGTAAAAATCTGTCGTTCTGCCCCTGAACAAGGCAGCTAACCCACTGTTCCCCGGTAGGCCAACATTGTAAATAACAATTTGTTCTTTAACAGACTAGCCTAGTCAAATACAGGTTAAATAGAAATGAAACAATCATTAATACTGATAAGGCTCATCCTTTGTACTGCCTTCGCCTTGTTGTTCTTTTACACAACAGTTAACCAGCATTCCCAGGATTTTTACTCTGTATACCTTCCCGTTTTGAAATTCCTTGAAATTCCTCTTGAAAGCAATTTAACAAAGCAATGTAACCTTCCATTCATCCATTTACTTAACCCCTCTTGTACAATGTCTGTACAAAGCCTTACTCTGGATAAAGACCTCCTGGAAAACCCGGACATTTCTACTGCTCAAGGTTACGATGTGTTTGTTCATAGCCGTGTTCATGGTCAGTTTGCGTCACTGAACTGTGTGTGCGCGCGCGTGTGCTTGTGTGTGTGTGTGTCTGTGTGAGTCACCTGGACAATATCTCTCTCTGCAAGCTTCCCTCTGGATGAAATTCTGATGTCATCACCGTCCAACTCCACCATGGCTGCAAGGTAAAGAGATCACACAACCCCGAACATGTACAACGCATTTGTTTTGAACCAATATGTATCAAGGTTAGTCTCGTTGAGAGGAGCATCTCGTTCACAAGAGCAACGAGGAACATGATGAAATACAATTTCTGGTTTTTTTGTTTGTACATTTTTAAAGGGTGTGTGTGCCCAGTACAGATGTAGGATCTTCATTAGAGATGTATTTCTACGGCAGGGTAACAATCCAGCAGCAACATCTACTATTATTATTACTACGTAGATTTAGAATTCATCTACATTTCTGTAGGGGTTGACACATTTTTTCCCCCTCTGGGAAAATCAAGTCTGACGTTTGAAAGTGGAAATTCGAAACTCTAGAAGCCTTTTTAAACCTCAAATACAGGGAAGAACTGAGAAGAAAGTAAGACTTGTCGGATTTTTTGTTGTTGTCCCTAATTACCGAGAGATCGATTGGAACTGGAGACACCATATTTTACGACAAACAACTTATATACAGTGAATTCGGGAAAGTATTCAGACCCCTTGACTTTTTCCACATTATGGAACTTGTCAGAACCATCCATTAGCCCTGATTACTTTAAACTACATTACATTAAAAACCCTTCAACGCCATACCACTCTACTCTCCTCCACACACAAACACGCATGCACTGCACGTACAGTAGGCACACGTGTTGTCTCTCTCTCTCCCTCCCTCCCTCTCCTCTGCTGAATCAAATGAGTTGCTAATGGTCTTGCAGGCCATCCGTCTAACTAATTTCTAAAAGTGAGAGTGAATAGGGGCTACAGCTGCTGTACCTGGCTGCTGTGTGTGAATTGTAGAAATTGAATCGCTCTCAATAACTTATATTGAACAAAAATATAAAACGCAACAATTTCAACGGTTTTACTGAGTTTACAGTCCATATAAGGAAATCAGTCAATTTAGATAAATAAATTAGGCCCTAATCTATGGATTTCAACTGACTGGGAAAGGGGCACAGCCATGGGTGGGCCTGGGAGGAGCCAGGCCCACCCACTGGGGAGCCAGGCCCAGCCAATCAGAATTAGTTTTTCCCTACAAAAGGGCTTTATTACAGACATAAATACTCCGCAGTTTCATCAGCTGTCCGGTTGGCTGGTCTCAAGACTATCCTGCAGGTGAAGAAGCCGGATGTGGAGGTCCTGGGTTGGCGTGGTTACACGTGGTCTGTGTTTGTGAGGCCAGTTGGACGTACTGCCAAATTCTCTAAAACGACGTTGAAGGCGGCTTATGGTAGAGAAATTAACATTTAATTCTCTTGCAATAGCTCTGGTAAAAATTACTGCAGTCAGCATGCCAATTGCACACTCCCTGAAAACTTGAGAAAAAAGCTCAAATAAGCTCATTTTAAATGAGCTCCCTCATTTTAGAGAAATAAGCTTTTGTGTGTATGGAACATTTCTGGGATCTTTTATTTCAGCTCATCATACATGGGACCAATACTTACATGTTGCGTTTATATTTTTGTTCAGTATAGCTTTCAGGCCAGATTAATGGTGATAATGAGAATATGGACGGAGTGTAGATTGCTTTTTGATTAGTTGTCTGACTGTATCAATCGGGCACTAACAATCAGCCTCATACGTTAAATGATATATCATCGGATCTTGGTATAGTTTAAACATGAAACACTAGGTTATATTTGAAACATGAAATACTAGGTTATATTTTGAAACATTAAATAGTAGGTTAAAGTTTAATAAACCTTCATTTTAAACGAGTTTTAGTAGAGTTTCAGGCAATGTGAGTATTGCGCAACAATACCAGGTAGTAACTTTTTCCTTTGATATTTATTGCTATAAAAAAAAACTACAACAACAAGTATCGTAAACTAAGTGAGATGCAGCTACTTACCGTCAAACTCAGCCTGTCCCACTCCCACGATAATGATGGACATGGGCAGTTTAGCCCCCTGAGGAGAAGAACAGGAACACACCATAATGTTATAGAGACTCTGATGGTCATTCAACACAGCCTACAAATCCTAACGCTTAACTCTTGACATAACTACTTCACAACTCCAAAACACTCTTGATATGACACACATGTCAAGTACATCCATTCTCTTTTTTCCATATAGACAGAGAAAAATTTAAATATATTCGAGGCGGTTCCATACAACCTGATCTATTACACATATACATAGTCATGTATATGTGAAAGACATGTAGGAGACATGGGTCATTTACTTTCCTGAGAGACCGATGAGTCTCTTACATGCTATACTACACACGAATGCACGCCCACACAACTCCA